>NC_080188.1:130895920-131200679 GCF_030028045.1 Hippopotamus amphibius kiboko | reverse complement strand
TGTGTTTACTCCTAACACCACCATTACAGCTCATTTATCAGGTTTTATTGCATCACCTCCCACCATAGAGGCAGCTCCGGCCAGAGGGGCACTGTGTCCATTTCATGCATTGGGTGTCTCTGGTGCCCAGAACAGCATCTGGTGTGCTGGGGGCACTGGGAATATTTGCCAACCTGGTACCTCTGTTTGCGTGGCCACAGCTGCTCCTAAGTGGCCCCTACTTCGCTCTCCCCTCCGGGCAGCCTTCTGATGTTTCTGTCACCCCTGCTTCAATCCCCCCAAAGGACTCCCTACTGCCTGCACACAAAATCCAGCAACTGCCCCCAGCCCATCAGACCCAGGAAGGTCCAGGAGACCAGTGGGAGACTGGGGAGTGGGGAGGCCCGGCAGGTGTACTCTAGAAGGCACTCTTACATTGAATAACATTTACACCATGTGCCGGCCCAACACGCACCAGCAGGCCAGGCCAGCGCCAGGGGAGACCCCCAAGCAGCCCCCTCAGCCCTACTCTCCTGCCTCATCGGGACCCTCTGGCTCCAATACACTCACCCTGCCTCCCCCATCGCTAACCTTCCACCTACAGGCTCCCATCCAACCTTTGCACACAGGCGGGCGACATCCCATCCTATGGCTTCCTCTGAACACCCAGCTAAAGCGCCCTGCCCACCACTGCCCAGGGCAGTCCCTGCCCAGCCTCTGCCCCTTTCTCATCCCTGTGCTGCTTTATGGTTAGAGGCCTTACATTCTGTCTTCCCAACCTCGTCCATAAGAAGCTGCCCAGGTCACACATGTGACTCAAAATCCAGTGCTTTTTCCCTACGCAGGGCAACCTCTGGGTTTCTGCTATGATCTCCTGCCCAGGCGAGAAACTGGCCCCAGAAACCACTTTAGCGTCCCCTTCCCGTGTCCCTACACAGCGCTGGTGCTGCTTTAAGAAAGCCACCCTGAGTGACACCAGGAAGCTGGGTGGCAGGGGGCTGCATCCCCAGGTCTCATGCTGGGGGCCAGGGCTGTGTGCAGCAGAATGGAGGCAGGATACCTGGTCGGCATTGAGTCTGGGGTGGGGAGGTGCCCACCCCAGCCAGACTCTGTCCTCAGTAATGAATGGTCATTCAGGCAGGGTGCTGCTGCCCACGGACTCCCCGCTCACACCATCCTCCTTCTGCTAAGCCAGGCTGCGCTTCTACCTGGTCACACAGGCGGGCCTGGGGGAGGCCCCCATCCCAGAGGAGAGGTGCGGAGACTGAAGTCAGATCGCGGCAGGTCTAATTCCCAGGTTGTGTTCAGGCTGAGCTGAAGGCAGCAGGTCCCCCACTCTCATTTCCCAGGAGGGGCATTTCTCAGCCTCCAGCCCCAGCTGCACCTGGGGGCCAGTCCCCATCCCTCTCCTCCCCTACTCTTTCAGGCAGCTGGGGGAAGGGTAAGTTAATCGCAGGTCCGAACGCATCTCCAACAACCAGGCTTCAGCCGAGACTTTGACCCTGATCCGTGGGGGACATAAGTGTCGCAAACAGCCCCAAAACGGTTAACTTAAAAAAATACACCACCACTTCTCCACTTCCCCTGGCCTAAGGCACCAGCAAAAATACTGCTAGCCGTCCGTTTTTGCTATTTTACGTCACCCTTTCCATTGTAAGCCATAATTTTCAGAGGTTTATAGGTCAGCTATAAAAAAAAATAAACCTCTCCTTTTGACTAAAAGGGAGCACTTGGAAACTAGAAGGCTGGTGGGTGAGCGGGTGCACCCAGCCTGGAGTTAGTTCTTCCAGGGAAGCACCAGCACATCTCATGCCTCCCCACCCCAACTTGGCCCTGGGCACACCCCCGGTCCTCCCCCCTCCCTTCTTCCCGCGCAGGCCTGCAGGCTGCCCCTCCCCCATTGTGGGCGCCAAGAGGCCAGGAACACACCTGGGGTCCTGCAGGCCTCACCCTGAGGGACACCAGGGCCCACGAAGCTGGGGACTTTGGAGCAGTTGGGGCTCCACTTTTTGTGACGCCTGAAGAACTTAAAGCTCAGGTCCCCATTTGCAGGGCCTGTGACTGGCCCAGGCCCTGCAGGTGCCCACCTGAGTCCCACTGGGGCTTGGCCCAGGGCAGCAAGGGTGTGGGTGGTTTCCTTGGAGCCAGGGAAACAGTGAGCCTTGGTCTCCGCGCACAGCCCTGCACGGGGTGGGTGGATGTGTGTGTGTGTGTCTGTGTGTGTGTGTGCGTGATAAACCGAGAGCAAGGGCAGGCCGCTCATCCCTAAATTAGGGCCCTGGGGCAGGTGGGCATGGGCCAGCCCTGCCAGGAGAAAGTTCCCCTCCCTTTTGGGCTCCACCTGTGTTCTATCTCCCTAACTTTTGGGGGTGCCAGAGGAGAAAGCTGGAGGCAGTACAAGCACACAGGGAGCTGAGGTGCAGCATTGTTCGGCCTCTTTATTTAGAACCCGGCGGACGAGGAGCCGGGGCAGTGGTGCAGACGGCTCAGGAACCTTTTGTTTTTTTGTTTTTTGTTTTTTTAACAGATTTGTCTTCAAGTTTAAAATAATCATAATAGTAAAAAGAGACAGCGAAAGCGCGAAGAGACTGCAAGCTAGATGGGCTTGTACGGCAGCTACAGCTTGTGAGCGACCCCCTCCCCCCAGAGTCCGCTATAAAAAATAAATTTACATTTGTTGATAACCAGATGAGGGTGAGGTGCCTTTGGCATAACCAATAACCGAGCTATCGCGTGGCAGAGCGGCCCACGCCTCGACATAAATAGAAAATATAAGTTAGTATAACTTTAAAAACTTTTTGTACAAATATACATGTTTTTTTCTTTTTTCCTTTTTTTTTTCTTTTTTCCTTTTTTTTTTTTTTGCACTGAGTTTCAGCAGAGATTAAACATTTTATATAAATGACTCTTAAAGCTTTACACCTTGGGACCAGTGTACTCCTCGTGCAGAATACATTTAGATATAAAAGACGTTATTAATACATTGCACAGTTTTCAAACTTTAAACACAAAACCGAACGCTGCTCCGTCGCAGCTGCCGCCGGTTGCTGCTACATGCACGGTCCCAGCCGAGGCCCAGAGCTCCTCTCCTGTCCGCTGCCCAGCGGGCTCCCTCAGGGCTCTTCGGGCACGAGGCTGCGGGAGAGAGGTGCGGTGAGCGCGCGGGGCCGAGGGGCGGCCGGGACCCCGCGGGGCGCCCCCTCCCCGCCCGCGCGCGCGCGCGCCGGGCTGCCGCGCTCACCTCTCATCGCAGCCGCTTGCGCGGGGTTTGCTCAGCCGAGCCGACGGCTGGAGCGGCGCCAGGCGCGGCGCATCCCGCGGGAACCTCGTTCGACGCCTTGGCTTCGGGCGCGGGTCTCTTGCGCTTGGCGAAGAAGTCTGCGGGCGACAGCGCGCGCAGCCTGGCTCAGGGCGGGGCTGGCCGGGGAGCCCAAGAGGGGGCCGGGAGGGGGCGCGGGCGGCCGGCCGGCCGGGGTGGGGGCGCCGGCCCCGCCCGCGCCGAGGTCCGCGGCGGGTCAGCTTTGTTTACGTCGCCGCGCAATGTGCTGTGTAAGCATTTCCCCTTGTCCCGCGGCCAAGCCCCCCGGGGCTCCCGCCGCGCTTAACCCCCTCCGTGCCGCAGTCGCCGCGCCGGCCGCGCCCCAGGAGGGTCTCCAGCGGCCGGGGCGAGGATGGCGCTCGCAGGGGGCCAGAGCACGCCCTCCCAGCCCTCCCGGCGCGAGCCTCTCCGGGGCACAACAGCAGGGCGGGGACCGGGTGCGGGCGCAGCCTCGCCCCGCGTGCTGCGGGCCCTTTAACGCCACGGAGGAGGCGGGGACCAAGGGAGGCCCCCGAGGGCCGGGGAGCCCGGCCGGCCGGACAAAGCAGGGCCGGGCCGGGCCGGGGCGGGGCCGCGCGGGACTCACCGGAGATGAGAGGCCCGGACAGCTTCTTAATCGCGGCGCCTCCGGCGGCGGCAGTGGTGGCAGCGGCGGCGGCAGTGGCGGCGGCGGCGTTGGTGTTGGTGGCAGTGGCGGCAGTGCCCGGCGCGGGGCGCCCCGAAATCCCTGAGTGCGGCGGCTCGGCCAGGGGCTCCTGGCTGCGCGGCGGCGGGACCGCCTCCTGCTCGGCGCTCTCCTGCGGCGCCGGGGCCGGGGCCGGGGCCGGCGCTACGGCCGGGCCGCTGGACGGCGACGCCGGCGCCTCCCCGAGGCCGTCGAGGGACTCATCGGCCGGCGGCCCGGGGGGTGGGCTACTGCCCGCGCCGTCCGGGCGGGGACGAGGCGCCAGGAGCAGGCGACAGCGCCCCACCTGCACCGTCTCGCGGTAGAAGGCGGGCACGGAGTCGCTGTCCACCTCGGTCCACTGCAGGCGCCCGGGGCCCCGCAGTGGCACGTCCTGCTGGAAGTTGTAGTCCCAGCGACGCTGGTCCTCGGCGCTCAGCTCGGCCAGGCGCATCTGCAGCTCGCGGCTTAGCTCCTCGTGGTCCACGGGCCCGAAGAGGCTGCGGCAAGCGCTGGTGCGCGCGAACAGGGGAAAGGTGCGGCGGGCGACCAGGCGCTCCATTGCCAACACGCTGCGGAGACACACGTCGGACATGTCCGGGGGCTGCGCGGGCCGGGCGGCGGGAGAGGAGAGGAGAGGAAAAGGAGGAGGAGGAGGAGAGGAAAGGAGGGCGGAGACCGGGCGCAAGTGAGACCCCGTGCAGCCGGAGTCTGCATTTGCAAAGAGGAACCCGGCTGGAGGGCGGCGCGGCGGCTACCTGGCTGTCGAGCCGCGGACTGCTCCTGAGCCTCGCTCGCTGTGTCGTCCGGCCGGCGGCCGCGCCCCCTCCGTGCCTGTCCTCGCTCGTCCGGCTGGCTCTGGCCTGGCTGGCACCCACCGAGCGCAGAGCACTTGGCCTGTGGAACGCCCAGTCCTCGCGCGCCCCTTTATACGCGAGGGTCCCACCCCCCGCGCGCGGGCCCCGCCGCTATTAGCATAATGTAGTATTTTCAGTTTCGACAACACCGCGGAGATTGGCCGGCGCCCGGCTGCCCCCGCCCCTCCGGCCGTCCGGCCCCCGCCCGCCGCCCATTGGCCCCGCGCACACACCCACCCGAGGGCGGGGCGGGGCGCGAGGACCGATTGGCGCGGCGCGGGGCGCGCGCAGCGGCGGGGGCGGGGGCGGGGCGCGGGGCGGGGCCGGAGTTAAAGGGTGCTGCGGGCGGTAACGTGACACCGCGGCGCCCCGCCCCCTCGCCCCATCCCCCCCGCCCCCACCCCAGCCCCCGCCCCCCGCCGGCTCCTTTGTCTGCAGGCGGGGGCTGCTCGGCGGCGGTGGCGCGGCGCCCCCCCCACCCCGCCCTCGGCGGGCGCGCCCTACCCGGCGCGGCGGGCGACGACCCCCGGCGGGACCGGCGTCCTGCCTGGCCCGACTCGCCCCCCCGGGGCGCCCAGCCCCGCCGCCTGCGCTCGCCCTTGGGCCTCTCGGGCCCGTGGACTGGCCTTTAAGCCGCCGCGGCCAGCTTGTCCCTGGCTGGAGCTAGCTGGGGTCTTCGGCTGCCCCCGCGCGGCCCGCTGCGCCCGAGGCGTGTGTCCTGGGCAGGGTTCCGCGCACCTGGAGCCCTGACACACCTGCTAGACCTAAGGCCCACGAGCGAGCGCGGAGGGGGCCCGGGGGAGGCAGGCTCTGCACCGCTCTTTCTCCAAGGGCGAGGGGGCGGACACCTTGGGCACCGGCCCACGATCGCGCGAAGCCAGGGTCTGAAGGATCCGGCCCTTGGGGCCGCGCGCCCTGCGCAGTGGATGGGGGACTGGCCGTCCCCATCCTGAGCTGTACCCATCATGTCACTGATGGGTGCTCGGCCACCTCGGGCTCGGCCAGGCAGGGGGTCCGAACTGCCCAGGCTGGCTGGCTGGCCTGCTGCAGGCTGCTGTGTTGGATGTTGTACAGGGCACTGGAGGCTTCTCCACTAGGGTGGGCCGGGCCCTGCCCAGCCTGGGACCCCAACTGCATATGCGGATCCTCTGGGCCAGCCTTATCCCTTGTCACACAGGGAACCCAGATGGGTGGGGGTGGGGGCAGCAGTAAGCAGCCGCGTGGGTGCTCCGGCAGCCCTGCTCCAGCTGCTTATAGGAGCTACACCTCTCTTCCTTCATCCTGGAAGGCTCACACCCCCTCATTTGTGCCCAGCAAACGTGTTGGTTGGGAAGTACACCCTAAGAGTGAGTGACAGGGCATGCGAGCCAGTGGGCCCTCCCACAGTGTCAGGGAGAGGAGAAGCAGCCCAGAAAGGAAAGGACCTGCCAGGCAGCGCCCACGACCCTGCTCCCCTGCTCCTTGGTGTGGCCCTTAGCCCTCCGCAGTGGCTGTCCCATCTGGGCCATGCTGCAGGAGACCATTACTCTCTGCAGCTTTCCCCATGGCCCAGCCTGTCACGATGCTGGGAGCCTAGGAAATGCCTCCAGCCGCCCAGGTGGGAAGGGCTGCCAGGCACCTGCTGGAGGGCCCCGGCAGGGCCCTGAGCTCCCAGCGCCTGCCCTGGGTGAGTCCACGAGCCCAGTGAGAAAAGTGAGGTGAGGCTGACCCATCCCACCCTGCCTGCCTCCTGCCTTCTCCACAGGGTCAGGTGGGTTCCAGGACACTTCAGGGATGGGACTCCATGCTAACATGCAGACGTGTCCTAGAGGAGGCTGGGGGGGGGGGGGGAGGTTGGGGGGGAACAGGAGCTGGCACCAGCCCAGCTAAGGGACAGGGCAGGTTGCCACTCTTGGCGCTTGAGAGTAGGACCAAAGTGAATGATTCGTGTTACATTTCTTTATTCTTTTCTGTACACTCTGTTCCAGGTTTTCCACAAATACAGATGCTACAGTTTTTTTTTAAAGATTCATTTGGCTGTGCCAAGTCTTAGTTGCAGCATGCAGGATCTTTAGTTGTGGTATGCAGGATCTAGTTCCCTGACCAGGGATCGAACCCACGCCCCCTGCATTGGGAGCTCAGAGTCTTAACCACTGTTCCACCAGGGAAGTCCCTACAATTTTTTATCTTCAGAAAAATAAAGAGAAGATGACAAACGCTCCCCTGGCCCTGTGGACCCCTGGGCCCGGCTGATATCCCCTGGCCTGGGGTTAGAAGGCAGGGCCTTGCCCCACCCTAGTGCCACCGCCACACCAGCCTCCCCAGAGGCCACGTGCACAGGGCCACAGTGGGTAGTGACCACAAAATGTGGAACCACATGGCCCCAGGATTTCCCAAGAGGTCAGGGTGCCCTGGCTCCAACCATCCAGGAGGGCTGGCCTGGGAAGGGGCCAACCCCAGCTCAGGCTCAGCCTCCAGGCTGTCTCCCTCTGACAGGACTGAAGCCACCCCACTCCCCACCCTGCTCTGGACACCCAGGGGAGCCAGCACTCTCCTCCCTGGCAGGGACTGCCCCCGGTATGAAGTCCCCAAGGGCAGGGGACCTAGTGCACGCTTAATAAATTACAGGAGCTAACCCTGCACCAGACCTCCTGCAATCCTGCCCTTCGCGTGCACAGTCCGGTCCCGGGACGGGCTTGGGAGGACCATCCCCACTGCCTTGGGTGCACACCGGACACCTCCGTGGGTGCTGGCAGAGCAGGTGGGGCTTAGGGCCCCCACAGTGACAAGCCCAACAGCATGTGACTTGGAGTCCTGTCTCCGAGGACTGGGAGTGGGTGTCCCATACACACTGGGTCACACAGCATGGCAGCTGTGGAGCCCTCGGCCCCCCGAGCCTGCACAGGGTAGTTTCAGTGGATCCCTTCCTGGGTCTCACCTGTTTTACAGGGGAGGGAACAGAGAGCTGGAGGCTTGGAGCCAGAGAGGCCAGGTCAGCTGCCAGGGCCCCCCCCACCAGTCGCTTGGCTTCCTAGTTATATTTCTCCAGGGGCCGTGGGGACACCTCCTCTCTCGGCCACCTCGTTAGAGCAGGGAGCTGACCTTCTGAGTCTGTGACCTTGAATTTGATCAAGGATGGTACCCACTGGCTTACTGAACCTACTGGTCCCAGGTGTGGGCTGGGTCTCTCCCTGAGCCAGGGACAGACGGGGCTGGGGGGACAGCTGGGGGGCTGGGGGGATGGGAGCTGGGGGCCTGCACTAAGAGGAAGCCCAGTCCTCCACCCCAAGGGGCTCTGACGAGCAAACACCTGTCTAGGTGCAACAGCCAGGCTCTACTTTTGTAATTAAAAATGTATCCAAAGGGAAAAAGTGTGCAACACGAACAACGTTTGAGCAGACAGCAGAACCAGGGCGGGGCGGGGCTGCTCTAGCCCCCCAAATCCTGCCCGTGTGGGAGCCAGTGCCTGTTTCCAGCAGGGGGTGGGGGGCAGTCCTAAGCACCGGGCAGCCTGCTGGCATCCTACAGGTACATCTCTGTAGCTCTCACCTCATCCAGCTGAGGATTGAGGAGCAGCAGAGTAAAAGCCGTGAAGCCGTGAGCTCGCCAAACTTTTTCCTTTTCCCCTGAGCACACAGACGGATCCTGTCCCCATCCTCTTTGCAGCCCAGTGGGGGGGGGGGGGGAGGGCAACGCACAGAACCAAGCAATCCTCCTCCTCCCCTCCCCACTGCGGGGTAGGGGTGGGGTGGGGGGACCCTGGGGGCAGCAGGGCTTGCAGGCGGCAGGAGTCCTGAAAGCCCAAGCGGGAGAACCACCAGCCCCAGCAGCGCCCTCTGCACACCACCTGACCATGATGGGACTGAGAAATGAACTTTTATTGCATCTTCAATCACTAAAAAGTGAGAGTTGTATGTTATAGACACCACCTCCCCTGACACACATATATGGCAGGGGTATATCCCGGTTGGCATTTTCTAGGTGAGAAAACGAAGGTTCAGGAAGATTCAAGGACCTGCTCCAGCTTAGGGTGGTGAAGGCCCTGGTGGGCGTTAGTCCTCACAGCGCCCCACAGTCGGTGGTACTGTGGGCTCTTTCTCCAGGGAGGAGAAACATGCTTGCGGGAGTGCGTGGCCGAACCTGGTCCCTGGTGTCGCGGAAGCGCCATCCTCAGCCGCGTGCTGTCCCCTGGTGGCAGACTTCCGCACCAGCGGCCTCTCTGGCTACCCCAGACCTCCCTTCCCCGGGGGGACCCCACTGGGCAGCGTGTGTGCCGGGGCCTGTCCCCAGCACTGCTCCTGGGGACGCTGCAAGGGGTGTCTGTGTCTGTGCCCCTCCCACAGCTCCCTGACTGCTATCCAGGGTGATGCCCCGCCTGAGGAGTCTGGAGGGACATGACAAACGCTGACCACACCAGCTACCTCGAGCATGCCCTGCATCAGGGCTGGACTCCTTGCCTCATTTAATGCTTCCAAGAACCTGCAGAGACAGGCGTTCTGATGCCCGTTTGCCAAGGGAGGAACCTGAGGCTCAGAGAGGTTAAGGAACCTGCCTGCGATCGCCCAGCGCTCAATGGCAGCTGACTTGTGCCTCTGGCCCAGCCCTGAGCCCCTCCAACTGACTGCTATCAGGGGCCAGTAGGCACAAAAGTGGGAGAGGAAAAAAGTCAAGGGTCCCGAGGTTAACCTCCCCTGACACCCCCCAAGCCCTGCAGCCAGGGGCGGGCACCTATGGGGATATTGCCCTGTCCAGGGATAGCTGACCCCTGCAGTTCATCCCGCCAGGGAGGTGACCAGCCTCCCACTCAGCCAGGTCTCCCGTCCCATGTGCAGATCTTAGCTTGTCCACCTGGCACCCAGCAGGGTAAGGCCCTCGCAGCCCCACCAGCCCACCCAGTGTGCCTGGGGAGTCAAGGCGCATCGCCCAGGGTGCACTTCACCAAGGCCCTGGACCAGCCTGGCAGGCCCCCTGGGGGGGCCGCTGCCCCTCTAAGCCTCACCTTCTCCTGGGTAAGATGGGGCCTGGAGGCCCCAGGGGCATGGAGAGTTACAGATTAACCAGCCAGCCCCCAGGGACGGGCGGATTGGCCCAGCTCTGCGCCCGGGGGCGCAGGGGGAGGTTTCCTGGCGCCCTTGGTGGGGGCCCAGCGCGCGCCGCGAGAATGTTCCTCCCGCACCGAGTTCCCGCGCTCGGCTCGCCCCGCCCCCATCCCCCCACCGCAGGACGGGCTGTTCTCGGGGCGGATGCCAGGCACGTCCTCTGCAGGTGCCGGCCTCCCTCCGGTGACGCGTCCACAAGCCTCACAACGCGAATCCGAAGCTCAGATTACAGGGACTGCCTTGTGTTCGAGGTCCGGGCCGGGGTCCTCACTCCCCGCTACCCCAAGTCGGCGGGAGGGGCTGGGCAGGCCTGGGGGAGGAGCGAGAGGGAACCGGAATAGCCTTGGACGTGAGAGCTCCTCCACCCCATCTCCAAAATGGACGCAAGCTGCTTCCCCCAGGGGGAAGGTCTCTCAAGCAGGGAGACCCCCTCGTCCCACCTTGCCTGGGGCTTCTCTGGTTTCAGTCCTGAATGTCCCAGGAGCCCCTGGACCACTGGTCATCCGAGGCTCCAGACAGACCCTCCCAGGGCTGAGGAGGGGTCCTGGGGCAGGGGGCAGGCACCAAGGAGGGTCTCAGGGCCCATTTCAGACACCCTCGGTGGCCAGCTCTGAGTCCCACCAGGCCCCCCTCCTCCTCCCCACCTGCAGGACACAGAGCGGACTGTCCCCAGGGCCAGAGGCTCATTTTGCCAGGAAAGCAACAACAAAAGTGTATCAGGAATGAGCAGATGCCCCCACCCAAGCCTCATGCCCACCATGCCCCCCAACTTCCTGTCTAGTCTTGTTGAGCTAGTGGGGTCCCCTGTGAGTCTGCATGTTCTGCCCACAGGGTACAACAGAGACACCCCCCCACCCTGCTTCCAACACCCCCACGTGGTGTTCAGAGCAGCTGAAATGCCAGGGAGGAGACCCGACGGTCCCCATCCCTCCCCACAGCAGAGGGACAGCGTGGCCGGCCGCCGTGGAGGAACGAGGGGCAGGGGCTTCCTCGGCCTCAGGAGACTTCGTCTGAGACTTCAGTGGAGCACCTAGTGTTCAGCCGGCACTGGGACACCCCCAGCAAGTCAGGGCAGGATGAGGGAGCAGCTGCCAGCCCGCTGCCCGTCCACAGTCAGGGGAGGAGGGCAGCCCTCCCCACTCCATCCCCTCCTCCATCCACTGACTCTCCACGTGTGCCCACCTCCCCCCAGCTGGGCTGCCCAGGTGACCAGCAGCTGATCAAGACAGGCCAGGCGGTAAAAGCAGGATGCAGCCAGGGCTGTGCAGAGCAGGGGCTCAGCAGAAGGGGTGCCTGTCCCCTCCCTCCCCCAGTGGCCCGGGCAGGGGGGCCACGACCGTCCCCCATGTGAGCGGCAGCCCCTGGGCCCCTGGCCAGCCTGGCCCAGGCTGCCTGCCCGCCCGCAGCCGCCTCGAGGCCCCAGATTGGGCGCCTGCTGCCCCCTGGTGTCCACAAAGGGCACCTCCACCCACAGCCGGAACAGCCAGCCCACTGGGGACGGGAAGGCCAAGGGCAGACCCTGAGCAGCCCCCCGCCCCCTAGCTTCCAGCCTCCCACCTTCCCCTGTCCCCATCGCCTGCCCGCACACCTCACTCACTTCTCATCCTGTGGGTGCCTTGGGCAAGGGCCTCACTCTGTGACCCAGAGTTTCCTCGAGTCTAAGTTAGGGGCGGGGTCTGCCCAATGTGGCCAGTCAAGGATGTGCCTGGGGAAGCCTTCATTTCAAAAACAAACCCCAGCACCCCAAGGTGCTTGAGGTGGGGGGTGTCCCTCCCACCTTAGTGGGAAATAGCGTGGCGGCCCCTCCTGTCTCCAGGGTGGGCAGGGGGCCAGGGAGCCAAGGAGCAGGGAGAGGAGAGAAAAGACAAAGAGGCCACAGACCCCAGGTGAGGGCCTCCCCTCCCTCTCCCCTCCTCCCCTCCATCCTCCACCCCTCCTTCCCCCTTCCTGTCCCTTCCCTTCCCCCTTCTCCCTCCCTCCCTCCCTCCCTCCTTCCCTGGAGCCTCCCTGCAGCCCCTCCTCATCCCCAGCTCCTCCTCTTCCTCTTCCTGCCTGGTCCTGCCAGGGGCCCGGCCTCACCCCAGCGGCCTCTGCCTTCGTGCTCTCCATCAGTGCTGCTGGTCACTGGGCCTCTCTGTAAGGCCCGCACCTCGCCACCCCTGCCGGCCACCTGGGCCTGGGGGGCTGTGTGTGGACCTCCGCTTATGAAGCACAGCTGAGGGATGCCCTGGAGGTCCAGTGGTTAGGACTGGGTGCTTTCACTGGCGGAGGCGGGGGTTCAATCCCCGGTCAGGGAACTGGACTCTGGCCCACCTAACAACATCAACGACCAAACCAGTAATCATAACTCCCATTCTGGGCTGGGAGCGAAGGCCCGGCAGGCATCTGGGCAGACACAGGCCCTCAGGGCAGAAGTGCCAGGCTGGGAGAGCGACAGACAAGACAGCAGCCTTGAAGGGACACGTTTGCCCCACAATCTCCACCAGCTGTCCACACCCCGAAAATAAACCCACACCCTAAGGGAGCCCTGTGGGCCGCCAGGCCAGGCCTAGGGTCCACGTCCACCTGCCCGCAGTCAGGCACACACCCTGAAGCTCCACAGCTGCTGGGGCAGTCGTGCTATGATGGTGGGAAGTGGGGTACACTGGGAGCCCCCGCAGGCGCCACCCCAGGTTTGAGATGAGGAGAAGGCGCCTTGGAAGGGAGGAGGTCCCAGGCAGGGAGGTGGCCATGCCTAGGCCTTGAGGGCCTTCACAGCCCATGGCAGCAGGTGCCCAGAGAGTGAGCGGGGAATGGGCTGGGTGGGGGCCAGGTGGGGGCTGGAGTGGGCCGCAGGCTTGCAGGGCCTGGGGCTCCATCTGGCCCAGGAGCTGGCCACATCCTAAAGGTACCAGGGAGCCCCCAAGGGTTCTAGCTGGGGGTCCAGGGTCCTGTGGTTGAGTGGTGGGTGCAGGTGCCAGGCCAGGGGCTGGGGCCCCGGGAGAGGCCAGGTCTGAGGCCCCCGGGAGCCTGGGATGGGGGGTAGGAGGAAGGAGAGGGAAGCAAGTTGGGAGGATGGTGCCAGGAGGTGCCTCGTGGCGCTGGCGTGCAGGTGGGGGCTGAGAGGCAGCAGGCCCTTGGTGGGGGGCAGGAGGGTGTGGCCACAGCCCACGGCTGCCCCCAAGGTGCCAGTGGGCCCAGATCCCTGCTGGTGGCGTCTGCCTTTTCCACCTGTGTCCACTCTGTGCTGGCAGACTTTGCGCAGCAAGAGGAATAGGACAGAGGCAAGGTAAGGGGCTCTGCCTCGTCGAGGGGCAAATCCGTGGGCTTTGGAGTTGGGCAGAGTGACTGCCTCTTCCTGGCTGTGTGACCTTCGGCAAATGCTTAACCTCTCTGTGCCTCTGCTTTCTCATCTGTATGGCTCCTGATGAGGCTCGGAGGCCACATCCGTACATGCCGGGCACAGTGGCCCCCTCCTTGAGAAGGAGGCATCACCCTCCCCATCACCTGTCCCTCCAGACCTGGAGAGGGGGCAGGGCACAGCTGAGCCCTGAGCACCCCTGCTGCTGCCTTTGTGACAAAAACTGGACATCGGCTCTGAGCCCCAGGAAGTGGGCTGGCAGGGAGACTCCGACCCCAGCAAAGGCATTTGCACCCCCAAATCACGTGCAGTCCCCTAATAAGTCGTCAGACAGGATGAAGCAGCATTTACATAACAAGCAGTGTGGGCAGTGCCACCACCGCACACGGGAAGGGGTGGGGGGGCTCTGCGGGACACAGATCACGGCGACTGGTGGGTCTGTGTTCATGCAACATGGGCTGCTCCAAGCCGCTGCACACATGCCCGTTGCTCGGCAGTGTCCCTGGTCAGTACCCAGCTGCTGCTGGCAGCACACCTGCCCTGTGCCAGGCAGCCAACCTGGCCATGAAATTTAGGTACAAATTACTTCATTTAATCCTCACATGTATCCTATGAGGGAGGAGTCAGCATTGTCCCATTGTGCAGATGGGGAAACTAAGGTTTGAGAGGATGAGACGCTTGTCAAGCCTGGATAAGCCATGGAGAGGCTAGCCCAGCAGGGCTGCCTTCAGGGCCGGTCTGGTCCCGGCAGCCACCGTGGGTGGCATGACCCTGGGCAGCCCCTCCTCCTCAACTGGCACATCAGGGCCTGGACCAGGGCTCTCTGACTTGTGCCCTCCTCTGTCCTCACCCGTCCATCCAGCAGGGCTAAGTTCCACTGGTGGGCGGGCAGAGCGAGAGGCCAGGGCCATCCCTCATGCCCCTCCGGTTTGCAAAATGCATGCGAGACCTGGCTGCCCCAGCGCTGGGCATCGCAGCACAGGCCCAGGGGTGGGAGGCAGCAGGAGCCCTAGAAACTCCCCGCCAGGTCCCAGGGCTCCCAGAGCAGAGAAGGGAGGCTGCTGCTTGTCCCCTCTTGAGGTGTCATCTTGGCTGCCCCCAACAGAAACCAAATAGCCAGGACTTCCCAGGTGGCCAGTGGGTAAGAATCCGCCTGCCAATGCAGGGGACATGAGTTCAATCCCTGGTCCGGGAAGATTCCATATGCCGCGGAGCAACTAAGCCCGTGCGCCACAACTACTGAGCCTGTGGGCCACAACTACTGAGCCCATGTGCTACAACTACTGAAGCCCATGCTCCACAACAAGAGAAGCCACTGCAATGAGAAGCCCACGCACCACAATGAAGAGTAGCCCCCACTCACCACAACTAGAGAAAGTTCGCGTGCAGCAGAAGACCCAACACAGCCAAAATAAAAATAAAATTAATTAATTAATTAAAAAAACCAAAAAACAAAACAAAAAAAACACATAGCCAGGCTCCCTGAAACTGCCATACAGGCAGGGGGAGGCATGGTGCCAGCCAGGGGGGTTCTCCGGGTAAGAAAGGGTGTGTGGGTTTGTGACTTCTCTCCTGGGGTCCTGGAAGTCCTTCCTGCTTCTTCCTGGATTCTCTACTGAGATCCCGATGGGTGGAAATTCCAGACCGCACTGAGTGTGGGATGGACAGTCAGAACATGGGGCAGTCCCTTCCAGTGTGGGATGAGGGACCCAGACCGGAGGAGGTGGTGCTTGGGGAGACGCGAAGGCCCCTCTAGGTCCCAAGATCACGTGCTTGTTGTGGGGACGGACGCACCGGGAGCACGTGGAGAGGAGCACGTTCTTGCCACGTGAAGTTGAAAGGCTCACCTTGTCCTGATTCCAGGCCGCCCTTCTGCCCTCTCACCACCCTCCTCCAGTCCCTTGCCAGGCCAGACCACCAGCTGCTAGCCACTCCCTGCCCCGCCCCCCGCCCCCGCCTTCCTGGATGAACACCCCTCCTTTGAAGCTGTAGCTCCTGCCCAAGTATGGAACTCCGGGTGATGTATTCCTCTGGGGCCCCGGAGATGGGGCCTGTGACCTTGCAGTGCCCACCCCCGCTCTGCTGCCGCAGCTGTGCCCCACCCTCCAGCACAAGGCCTAGCCTCCTGGGACCCATGAGGGAGGGGGACCAGTTGGCCGGGCCTGTCCAGGACTGTTCCTGTCTCCCCATAGGAAGCCCCATGTTCCAGGCAAGACAGGGACTTTGGCACCTCTTTGAGGGTCCCAAGAGCAGGGTTCCCTGGTTCTCCTCTCCTCTGGTCTTGGGAGAAAGGGGACACGGCCATCCCACAGTGTACCCTGGCCGTCACCTGAGGGCCCCGGGGTCTCCAGTCCACAGGCCTCTCGCCCAGAGGCCACCTCCAGCAACCTTCTCAGCCGTGCTTCCCTGTCAAGGCTGTCTCCCTCTCAGCTGTGGCCATCGGCTGGCATGAGTCCCTGGACTGAGTGACTCATACCCCACCACCCCACCACGTGGGACCCTGCATCCCTGCACAGGGCCAGGCCCAGGGCATAGCTCAGTGGGTGAGCGGTGGGACCCCAGGCCTCTGGCCTCAGAGCAGCCTGCTGCCCTCCCTGTGCCTGGATGCTGGGGCCGGGGTCCCTGCATCCCTAGAGGTCAGCGGAGAAGCCCCCATTTGCTGGCAGAGCCTCCTCTGGGGACATGGCCAGGCCATGTCCTGAAGGCCTCAATCCCGCAAACCTATCCGCAGGGTGAATAGGAACCAACACAAGGCCAGGCCCTGCCCCCCACCAGAGAAGCCCCTGCCCAGACTCCAATCCCCGAAGCCTAGTCACAGACTCCAGTTCTGGAAGGTTCCTCGGCACCTGCCAGCTCAGCCCCACCTGTGGCATCTGCAGAGGGACTTTGAACACGCCTTCCCAGGCCCTTAAGCTGACCGCCTCCAAGATGAGCTCATAGACTGAGGCCAGGCCCCCGGTGCCTGCAGAGGGCTGAGGTGCCCCTTGTAAGGCTGTGACTTTAAGGACAGCTACCAAGCTGAGGCTGAGAGCCTGGCGACGCTGTGAGGGGCACAGGTGCAACTGTGGGGTCTGGACGCCCCTCGCCTGGCCAAGGCCTGAAACTGTGCCTCACCTGGGCTGGGAAGGTAAGCTCTGACGGAGACCTGCCCCCAGCCCTGGTCCTGCCCCAGCCAAAACCTCCTTGGCTTCCCTGAAGAGGTGACATTGAGGTGGGCCCTTGGGGAAGAGGAAGAATAACAGGCACTGTTCCAGGGACCCTCATCAACGCCCTCCCGCGCTCACCTCATCCAGAGTCAGGGCCCTAAATACTATCTCGATGCAGAAGATGCCCTGTCGTATCTCCAGCTCAGACCCCTGCCCCAAGCCCCACGCTCCTGCACCTGTGGGTGACCCACCTGGAGCACTGAGCACCAGCAGGTCCCCCCCTCGAGCCCCCCCTCCACGCCCTGGCTCCTTCTCAGCTGACGGACACCCCCCCACCCCACCCCCACCGCCAACATGCCATCAGCTGCTCCTTCCCTGGGTTTGCACTGTCCCCTCCACTGTCACCTCCTATCCAAGTCCACGCCCCCTCCTGGGACTGTAGAAGTGTCTCTACACTGGCCCCATCCACCTCGGTCCCTGATCAGCACATCAGCTAGAGGGTCCTCCTAGAGCAGGAGAGCTTAGGACCCTGCCACATGTCCGTGGCATGCAGAGCAAGCCTACACGCTCGCGATCAGTGTGTCATCGCCTTCATGCATCCCACATAGTGGGTATTACCTCCCCCACACATGCAGACACACGTGCATACACACATGCCTGTACACGCCTGCTGCACAGCCCATCACCGGCAGCGGGTGTGTGGCAGGGGTGGGGGGGTGGGGGGAGGCTCCGGCCCCTTGGATCCTGCCAGCTCAGCCCTATGACTCTGCAGAGGTGTCACCTCCTCTGAGAAGCCCTCCTCCCCAGCCCTGCTCAGAACTTCCGCTGCTGCCCAGAGGCTGTGAACGCCCCAGGGCTGGGAGTGGGTCCAGGGAAGTGCACTTGAGGGTGTAAGCAAGCACGTTTCCCACATACCCTCAGGACCAGGAAGCTCCCTGCCCACGGAGCCTGTTGTGATCAATGCTCAGGCTGCATGTGATTGCTTCTGTTCCAACCAGTTCCTCGCCACCCCTAGGCCCCATGTGACGCAGGTCTGGGAGGTGAGTAACCAGCCCCTTCCTGCCCACCACAGGCCCGCTACACAGGAGAGCAGGGCATGGGCCACTCCCACCGCAGACTTAGGGCCCTCTTGCCCCTCCCTGAAAGGCCCCACAGCAGGCCTGGGGCTCCCTGGCTCCAGGCTTAACTGCTGGACTTTGGCCTGCCCTCCCCGGCCCTGCAGGGGTGGCCCTGAGGCTGCCTGCCCCTCCTGTCTCAGGCTGAGCCGTGGTTAGCACACGGGATCTTGGTTTTGACACTTGGCCTGGCTCCAGGCTGCAGGGTGGGTCGTGGAGTAGCTGAGTCCAGCATGGGCATCTGGTTGCCCATCTGGGAAATCATGCCTGGACCCAAGGGGGAGTCTGGGTGTTCCCGGGGGGGTCCGGCAGATGCTCTGGATGGCTGCAAAGGGGCCCGAGCCAGTCCCGAGGGGGGACAGTGTGAACCCATGTGGACTTGCACACTGTGGGGCTCTGAGGGCCCTGAGCAAGCCGCCGGGGTCGTCGCAGTGTGAAATGGGGAAACCGGCATCCCAGTAACTCCCAGCAGCCTCCTGCGCTGCGCGGGGAGGTGAGGAGGGGCCCGGGAGCTGTTTCCGGAAACTCTCCTGTCTCCCTGCCCCTCCTCTGGGTCTCTATGCAGAGCCTAGGCGGGGGACAAGCCGGGGAGCAAGCCAAGCATTGCCTCCACCCCTCCCCTGCTCTCCACCCCTCCCGCTCCCATCCTTCCCAGCCCCATCCCGCGTGCCCCGGCCCCATCTCCCTCCCTACCCTGCGCACCCCAAGCCCGGACTGGACACCCAGCGCTGCCCGAGAGGTCTGAGTTCACGCCTCCCCCGCGGACCTGGGAGGAAAGCGGAAGGGAGCCTGTCCAGGCAAATTCGGGCGGCGCAGGGTCCAGGGCCGCGGAGAGGGGTGGGGCCCGCGAGGGGCGTGTCGGGCTCGGCCAATGAGAGTGCGGAGGCCGGGCGGGGGCGGGGACCAGCCCCGGGGCGGGATGTCCCGGATCAGCCTCGGGGGCGGGGGAGCTCACCTGGGTGGCCCAGGTCACCCCGAGAGGGCGGGTGCCCGAGTCCAGCCCCGGAAGGGCCCGACAGGAGCTCACCCCAGGAGCGCGCTCCTCACCGCGACGGTGCCCAAGCTGACCCCTGCAAAGGCAGGTACCGGAGCTCGGTCCAGCAAGGCGGCCCCTGACCCGCACCCCGCGCAGCGTCGAGCCCCTGCCAGCCAGGTGCCCCTGACCTGCGGCTCTCAGCCTCTGCCCCGCTCCCCACCAAGCTCCCCACATCCTGGGATGGGAAGGCGGCTGGACACTGCCCTGGGTCCCCTCCTTGATGTCACCCATCCCCACCCCTGGACCCACGTTCTGAAGGACGCCCTTGGGCCCAGCTGTACAATGGGTGTTCATTTGATAAAACTTTGTGGAGGGAGGCCTGCTTGGAAACGCAGAACCTGGCTCCAGCGGCGGGGGGGGGGGGGGGGGGGGGGGGGGGGGGCGGGGGGGGGAGGGGCGGGGTGTGGGGAGCTGACGGGCCCTGCTGCCTGAGCTGAGGCAGAGCTGCCTGCCTGGGGGCCCAGAAGGCTAAGCTGTCCCCAGCCCCACCCCCAGGCCACTCCAGAAGCCTCTCTGGTTCTGGCTAGAGGAGCTGGGCAAAATAGGCCTTATGCTAAAAGCTGCTCTGTAGTGGTGGTGGGGGGAGCACTGTGGGCCTGAAGACTCCCCCCAACCTCCCCCCCTCCCCCGCACAGAGATCCAAACCAGCCCCACGCCCACAGGAGTCACCTACCTGAGCTGCAGTCAGCAACCCCTTTGGGCCCCTGTTTCCCTCTAAAAATGGGGCACAGAGACCAGCCCACACTGGAGGGGAGGGTCCCCGTCACAGCTCCATGGTGGCCGTGTGTCCAGGGACCCAGAGTTGTCTGTCCTGGAGGGGGAAGGCCACTTGCCATGTTCTCCAAGAGCAAGACTGGCCCAGGTCACATGGCGAGTGGCCAGAGAGCCCCGTGGGGAGTCCGGCATCCCGTCCTCTGCCACAGGCCCTCTCAGTGCCGCCCGCCTCCCGTCCCATGACTCAGCACCCTCGCCCAGCTCAGCAGGACTTTTGCCCCCTGCCCGCTCCTCCAGCATTCTGTTCGGATCCCTACAGGGTCTCCCACCAACACCTGCCCAGGATGCGGGAAGTTGGGGCCCCCAGGGACGGGGGCCAGTCCCCCAGGGGGATGGGCACTCGGGGCCAGTCCTGGGTCATGCTGCTCACCTACGCACTGGCAGCCCTGGAGTTCACCTGCCTCTTCATGCAGTTCTCCATTATGCCGGTGAGTACCCCTCCCCAGGCAGCCCGGCCACCGGTGCACCCTCCCCTCACCGTCCCTCTCACTTTCCATTTGCACCCTGGTTGGGGCCAGGGGTCGGGCCTGACTCCACCCGGGCTCCTCTCGATGGGGGCCCCTTGCCATGCTGGAGCTGATTAGGCTAAGGCCCCCGGGGACTCTGCCTCTGGGCACCCCGCCCCCATCAGCATGTCCTGGGCTCTGGCTGCAGCACCCGGGGTCCTCATGGCCGCCCCCCTCCCCGCGGCTGTCCTAGCGCTGTCCCTCCCACCCCACCTGGGGGCCTTTGCCCTATGGATCCGCCACCCCAACACCTGCTCAGCTCACTTTCTGGTCCCTCTCAGGCCTCTGCTCAGGTCTCCTCTGCGGCGGGGCCCTCCCTCCAACACCTGCCAGGTCCCCAGAGTCTCTTCCCCTCTCGTCCTGGTTGGTCCGTCCTCAGGCAGCTTGCCCACACCCCACATTGTACTTCATGGTGTTAGATTATTTCTGTCTCCCGGGCCAGGATGTGAGGGCGGGACTGATGCAGCTGCCTCCCCAGACCTGGAGCTGTGCCCGGCTATAGCCGCCTGCCGGCTTCAGTGGCCACGGTGATTTGCTGGCCCGCCCACCCATCATCCCCCCACCCCACCGTGCACTCTTGTTTATTCATTCAACATCCCCCTGGGGGGGTCTCGCCCTCCTGGGGCAATAGCCCCCAGGGGACTTTGGAAGACCCAGAGCCCCAGAGGTCCTTGTCTGTCTGTCCAGGTAGGTCCACAGCACTAGCCACTGGCCACTTTCAAAAGTTCCCCAGGAGATTCTGATGAGCAGCCTGGGCCTGGGGATCTGGATGGGGTGGGGAGGGTATTGCCTTTGTCACAATTCTGGGCATGGCAGGGGTCCCTGGCCAGAGGGTGAGCCCAACTCCCCCGCCTCCCAAACCCAGCTCATTTCCACCAAAAGGCTTGGTGCGAGTCCTGCCTCCCCTCCTTGGCAGCCAGGTGGCCTGGCAGGTGCCTTGCTGTCCTCATCAAAAAATGAGGGACAACCATCCCTTCCTCGGAGAGTTGGTGATGGAGTGATGAGTGAGTGGTTGAAATCCTTAGAAGGCAGGGGACAGAGCAACTGCTGGTGCCACCTCCCCTCCCACTGGCTTTCCCTGGAGGGGCATGTGTTTGTTCAACAAAATGCTCACAGGTACTCTGAGCACCTGTTCTCAGAACTCAGAATACCACAGAGCACAACGTGGACTAGACAACAAGCACCCCATCGCTGGCGGTCCTGAGCGTTGGTGACCCTCACTGACAGTAAACAATGCGTAGTTAGACGGTGCTGCAGGAGGGGCACAGGGGAGTGCCAAGGAGTGTGGCAGGTTTGGGGTCAGCTGGGCCTCCTTGAGAAGGCGACCCTGAGCAAGGGCTTAAAGGAGACACAGGAGTGACCTAGCCAGTGCAAAGGCCCTGGGACAGTAGTGGGACCAGTGCTGGAGGGAGAGAAGGAGCTGAGGCCAGGAGGGGCTGCAGGGACTCCGAGAGGGGCTGTGAGTGCAGGAGGCAAGAAACGGCTGGAATCTGTGGTGATGGTTGAGCCCAGGAATTGCTGGTGGATGGGATGCAGGTGTGTGAGAAACAGGGGGGCCAGGGTGACACTGAGGATTTGGACCTGAACCCTCGGGAGTGTGGGAGCATCAGCCATGGAGCAGAGGAGCTGGTCTTGGAGGGAGACAGGAGTCAGTTCTAGACGTGCTGAGTTTCAGGTGCTTTTAGACACCGTGTGCAGAGCCAGGGCAAAATGGGATTTGCCCTCACCCATTTGAGGTGTACCCCAAAGAGGAAATTGGGGGCCAGCAACTGCCTTCACTGAGTACCGAGTTCCTGGAGCCTGGATCCAAAGGCCCTGTTAGGCTCCCCACTATGAGATAAGCAGCTGAGTCCCAGGGCCACGGGTTCCCCCAGGTTCACTGTGAGGTGGTCAGAGCCAGACCCTCACTTCCCTCCCACCCTCCTCAGGGCTACTCCTCCGACCCCCTTGCCCACTGAGGACCCCAGACTGCAGATGCTGGGGTCCTTCCAGGCCCTTCCCATGGACCCCCTCCTATGTTTCAGTACCTGTCCCGGAGGCTGGGCCTGGACTCTGTTGCCTTCGGCTACCAGCAGACCATCTTTGGCGTGCTTCAGCTGCTGGGCGGGCCTGTGTTTGGCAGGTACCGTGGGGCAGGGAGGTTTAGGGGCCTCTGTCCCATGACGACCCAGGCCCACCCTTTGGGGGTCATGGCCTGGGTTATGCCAGGTTCCCAGACCTCACACTGGGCCCCACTAGAGAGATGGCAGCCCCTGCTTCATAGATGGGCATCCTGAGACACAGCAGCTTTAGTCCCTTTAAGGCTGGGTTAAAGCCCCTGCTCCCGGGGTGTCCCCACCTGTAACTTCCACTAATTCTGGTTTGTGGCCAGAGAGAGGAGACTCTCATGGCTGTAAATGCCCCGCCCCACTGAGCTGAGGGTGGGGGGGCCCCACCAGCAACTTTTCTGGAAAAGACAGTTCTGGGGACTGGGACCCCTAGACCCCACCAGTCAGTACCATGGGGGTGCTGGGCTCAGGGACGTGACAGCTGACATCCTCCCACAAAGCCTGCCGTGGACAGATCAGCGTGGCAGGAGTCAGATCTTTAGAGTAACTCCACGGAAGGGAAGGGACTCCAGACCTAGTAACATCGGACAGGGCAGGGGCCCCGGATTGAGGGGGAGGGGGGTTCCCAGGCTTGAGCCTGGGAGGTGCTTTCTGTAAAACACGCACATGCCCTTGGTCCATTTGCACCCCACAAGTTATTCACGTAGGAGTGGGGATGACCGTGGGGGTCAGACCCCCGAGGTCACTGAAAATTGCCCCAGTGGAAGGGCCGGGGGCCGCCCCACCCGGGCCCCCCCACACACACACACAGCATCCGGCCTCCCCGACCCGCCCTGTGGGAGCTCTGTGGCCCGGCTCCCCAGCCGTCCCAAGGGGTGGGTGTGCGGTAGAGGAGCTGCACCCCTGCCTCACACCTGTGAAGGTCACGGGTGTGGGGCCCCGCAGGTTCGCAGACCAGCACGGGGCGCGGGCAGCATTCACGCTCTCCTTCCTGGCGGCCTGCGCACTCTACCTGCTCCTGGCGGCCGCCTGCAGCCCGGCCCTGCCTGGCGTGGCCTTGCTCTTCGCCTCGCGCCTGCCCAGCGCGTTCATGCACATGCTGCCAGGTAGGGCCAGGTGGGGCGCCTTCGGGGCTGCAGGAGGACTGCGGGCGGGGGCGGGAGCAGATGGGCACAGCCAGGGCCGAGGGCCGGACCAGAGGGGAGTGGGGGAGCTTGGTGTGGGCGGGGCCTGAGCCAGGGGACAGGGCGGAGGCCACCCCCAGGGTGCCCATCTAGTCCGCAGCGCAGGACACGCGATGGAGGGGTGATGTGGGGGCGTTGCCCACGGAAGGGGGCAGGCCCAGGTGCCGAATAACGCGGCGTGGCCTGTGCTGCGACAAGGGTGGGGAGCACGTGGCCCGGGGGCAAGTCGGGGTCCCGAGGGTGATGTGGGGGGTAACTGGGGGAGGGGGCAGGGTGGAGGGGTGGCCTACGGGTGGGGTCTGGGGTGCGGGGACGGGGTGGGGCGGCGTGGTCTGGGCGCACAGGCCACACGAGGGTCGGCCGGGTGTCCGTGCGGCTCAGCCCCATCCCACCCCTCTAGCCGCCCAGATGGTCATCACGGACTTGTCTCCGCCTGCGGAGCGGCCCGCGGCCCTGGGCCGGCTGGGCCTGTGCTTCGGCGTCGGCGTCATCTTCGGCTCCCTGCTCGGTGGGACCCTGAGCAGCGCGTGCGGGTGAGTGTCCGGGGCGGGGACCCTGTCTGGGGGGGGCGGGCCGATGCGGCGGGACAGGAGCACTGGTCAGCACGGCCAAGGCTGGTCGGTTCTGCACTGCAGCCGCGCTCCGGCCCTCGGCCCAGCCCAGCCACTTCTCCCGGCCTTGGTGTCCCCACGTGCACGCTGAGCGGGGTGGGTCCACGCGGGGGGTGACCTGCTGGAACCTACGGCTGGGCGTTGCCATAAGGGGAGTGGCCTATGCAGTGGGCGGGGTCCGAAAGCTAGGCGGGGAGTGGCAGGCAGGGACCACTAGGGCGCGGCCGGCAGGCGTGGGCGTGGCCGGCTGGGGCACAGAGGCCGGCAGGCGTGGGAGTGGCCGGCAGGGGGCGGAGCAGCCTGCAGGCGTGGGCGTGGCCGGCAGGGGCTAAGGTACCCCGGCTGCTGGTTCCTGGGAGGTCCCACTGGGTAAGGGCAGAATGGAAATCACATGGCACCTAAAGGAAACCGGACGGCAGGCTTGGGGGACGGGGCGGGGATGGTGGCGGCACCTCCCTCCCAGTGGTGGGCACGGGGCAGCCTGACCCTTCGCCTCTGGAAGCAGCGAGGGTGGCTTGTGAGGGGAGGTAATCAGGGCGTGTGAGCTAAAGGCCTCTATTGCCCTTACTCCCCGCCCCGCCCCTCGGTTTTGCTCACCCAGAGGTCCGGGGTCTTCCCAGCCCCCAGGCCCCGTTGTGCTAAACTCAGCTCCTGCCCAGCGTCCTGAGAGCTCGTGGGCGGCGGCTCTCACACGTGGTCTGCAGGGTCGTCTGCAAGTCCCCGGGACTGACCCTGCCGCGGGGCTGCACAGAGCCGTCTTCCAGCCGCCCCAGGCGCGCTGACCCTTGGCGCCAGGACAGGCCCTGCCTGGCCAGCGAGGGAGACCCCGCTTCTGCTGCGGCCCCACCCCCATGCCTCCCCCCAGGCGCCCCAACACCCACTCAAAACCGGCTGCCTTCATAGAAATGGACCTTGCACCTTACCTTCATTCAGGCCCAAGCCCTTGGTGTTGCTCTGGGGGGTGGGGCCGGTGCCCGGCCCGGCTGTGGGTGGAGGCCCTGTGCCAGCTGGTGACCTGCCCACCCTGCCTGGGCCTGGATGAGCTGCCCTGGGACTCCATTCCGGGGAGGGGCCTTCCTGGTGTCTGAACCACGCAGACATGCACTCAGCGTGGGGCCAGCACCTCTCTTGACACCTGGCCCTGCCATCTTGAATGACCCTATGCCAGCCCCTGGGCCCCTGGGGACCTTAGTTTCCCCAGGTTCCCTGAGTGCCTCCAGACAAGCCCCAGACTTGGGAGCTGGGTGATGGCTGAGCCCCAGGGATTGGGGGCCAGGAGGGCACAGTGGCCTTGTCAAGGCAGCTCCCTCTCTGGGTGGAGGTCTGTTCAAGGCCTCCGCCTTTCACCCCCTCCCCAGCATCTTCTTCAGAGTTGGGTTGGGGGTGGCTGGCTCTGCTGAGCACTGTGGGCAGGAGGCTGCGCTGCGGAGGGCAGGACCACTTCATTTGTTTCCCCATCGATGTTTATTGAACACCTACTAAGCACCCCTGGGATTCCAGGTTCTGGGATACAGTGGTGAACGAGATAGGCGAGTCCTCGGATGAAATGAACACGAAGTGTTTTCCTATAATGTCAGGCCAGAGGACGTCTGGGGAGGCAAAGAGATAGCAAATGCAAAGGCCCCGAGATCGGGGAAGCGAGAAGGCCCCTGTGGCTGGAGCGGAGCAGCAGGAGCGGGCAGTGGGTCAGGCCGTGGAGCCCTGGGAGAGGTGAGCAGGGGCGGGGGCGACTTGGCTGCTGTGTCGAGAATGTGGGGGCTAGGGCCGCTGCCGGGAGACCAGAGAGGTGGCTGCTGAACCGATCCAGGTAAGAGAGGACGGCGGCTGGACCAGGGATGGCCATGTCGGCAAGAGGACAGGGGCAGGTTCTGGCCTGGTTTTGCTGAGGGCTGGGGTGTACGTGTGAACTCAAGGCAGTGCCTGGACTCAGGGGCTGGCCCTGGGGGAGCCAGGGGCCTTGCTGAGATCTGAGCTGCCCCGGGGCCAGCAGGAGTTGGGTCTCCATCAGGATGAGTCTGGGGCCCATTAGACACTTGAAGGGGCTCCAGAGTGGGTGGCTGGGTGGGGGAGTCTGAGTTGGAGGAGAGCGGGGCTGTGTCCTCAAGTGGTTGCTTTCTAAGCCCTGGTTACTGGTTCAGATCAGGGCGGGTGCCTGGCGCTTCATGTTAGAAGCTGGGGATCAGAAAAAGACACCAGGAGGACCAAAAGGGAGAGTGATCCAGGGGGACATCCAGCGTGTGGGTCAAGGATGGGTCCCCCGCCCCCATGACTGCAGATTCTGCCTGAACAGGGCCGCCTTCCCTCCATGTGTGCCAGGTGACACATGATTTGGTGGATGGACCAGGGTCACGAGAAAGAGGGCCTCTTTGTCCCCAGGGAGGGAAGAAAGAGGGTCAGGGGCTGCGGGGTAAGGAGGGGCACCAGGGCTGTGAGGAGGGTGCACGCGAGGGGGGTGGGGGGGCAGGGAGGAGCCTCGCGTGCTGCCCCTCCCACCGGGGCTCTCAGCAGACTCAGATTCAGGGTGTACCTCCCAGCCCAGCCACCTGCTGCCGTGGGCTGTGGGGCGACTTTCCTCACCTCACCAGGTACACGCACGCGCGCGCGCGCGCAGGCCTCCTCAAGCCAACCCCACCCCACATTCCCTCCTGTCATCGCTTGCCCTCTTCTCCAGCCCAGCTGCTGACCCAGAACACACCACTCACTTCCCTTTCCCTCCCAGCAGCCCCCCAATTCACCCCCCATTCACCGCCACCCCTGCACCCACCTTCCAGAGAGCATCCCACTAGCTTCCCTTCTTTCATCTCAAGATCTAAGGCGCTGTAAACACTTCCTTCAATGAGTGGGGAAACCGAGGCCCTGGAGAGGGTAAGACCTCCCTCGCGGAGCTCCCATTCCCCATCCAAGGCCCAGGGGAGGGGGGCTCCAGGACCCTGACGCCCCACGGCAAGGGCGGGCGCCCTATCTCCCTTGTCCGGCCTCTCTGCTGGCGGGCAGCCTGCTCCTCCTCCGGGTACAGCCCTGGCAAGGACCAGGTGAGATGTAAAAGGCACTTTCCCACCCCCGTTCCCCTTTGATCAAAACTGAGGCACGGTGTGAGGTCTCCCTGGCTGTTCCCCTCTAAAGGCCCCTAAAGGCCCCAGACGGGCCCCACCCCCCGCTGGGCAGCAGGTGGAGGGAGGAAGTGGCCTTGGCAGCCACTGCCTGGGCTGGTACTGGTATAACTGGTTTGGGCCCAGTCTAGAGCTCAGGGCTGGGAGGCCTGGCTCCCACAGAGGACCCAGACCTGGGCCCTGAGTCACTCAGCAGGGGAGGGGCAGCTCTGTGACTCACGGCCCTGAGCCTGGCACCTCACAGCCTGGGGAGGCCTCTATCACCCCTCCCCCCAGGTGGACCACGTGCCCCTGGGATGGGCAGCACCGGCCTGTGAGCCCATGGGAGCTGGGTCCCCAGGGGAGGCGGGGTCCGGGGGAGGCCCAGGGATTTGAGAAAGGGGGGCCACCTGTCAAATGCCGCTAACGGTGGAATCAGGCAGAGCCCAGGCCGGATTGGGGGACCTAGTGTGTGTGTCGGGGGCGGTTTTCAGGACCCCCTGCTCCTCTGAGTGCTGAGGGGCTGCCCCACACGCGTCATAGGTACAGCTGGGCCCACATCCCAGCACCCAAGGGCTCTGTCCCCATGGACGTGGCCCACGAGGGTGGCTGCTCATTTAGACCTGGGCTGGGCACAGCTGGGCCTCAGTGCCACTGGCCAGCCCTGCTGGGCACTAATTGGCTGGCGTGTGGCTCCACTCTGACCCCAGCCCTGCACCGTGCCCAGTGGGCCCTGGTGACTCATCCGGTGTGACTCCGCTCCTTATTTGGAGGCTGGGAGAGCCGGTCTTCCTGAGAACCGTATCTCGCCCTTGGTCCTGGCAAAGGAATGGGAACCCCTTATCCTGCTGACGGAAGCTTTCTACCCCAGGGCCACTGCACTTCCCTGGAGTTAATGAGTAGACATCCGGGGCTGCCCTGAGCGGATCTGGGTCGGGGTGACTCTCGGGTCAGCCAGGCTGCCAGCCCCACTCCGTGCTCGAGAGGGCTCCCCAAGGCTGTGCAGGGCCTGCCAGGCCTGCTGCCTCCCCTCCCCATGCTGGGGGTCCCGCAGGCCCTGCAGACAGAACCTGGGTGTTTCAGGCAGTAGGAGGTCCATGGACAGGGCACAAATGGTTGAGAGTAGTGGCGCTGGGACCTCAGCTTACACCTGTCAGCCAGAGAGTGTTCCTGGCAGAGGGGAAGCCCGTGCAAAGGCCCTGGGGCAGCAAGGAGCTTGGGGCTCGCCTGGAGGCCTGTGTGGGCAGAAGCTCAGGGGACACAGAGGCTGCAGAGGGTTAGGCCGGACACAGCTTTAGGGCCTTTTTCTGGGGCTCAGAAGCCAGAGCAGGGCTGAATCAGGGGTGGCCCCACAAGATGTCCATTTTCACACACCATTCTAGCCACAGGGCCGTGGACGGTGGATCAGGCAGGGCAGGGGGCTTTCTCCCCGCAAGCTCAGCCTGGATGCCTGGTGACTCTCGGGAGCCCCACAGGGCCAGGCTTCCCATGAAGCCACTGATCCCAGCCTCCCCTCCAGATTGGACAGGACAGGGGTACGCAGCCTGGGAGGCCCTGAGCCCCGCCTGCAGCCAGGCCGGGGACCTTGGCCAAGTGCCACCCCCTCTGGGAGCCCCAGAGCAGGCAGGGAGGGCAGCTTCAGCTTCAGGAGGAGTTGTCACCTCAGAGCCTGGCAGGAGACAGTCGGCATCGGGCAGAGAGGACGGAAGCGCGGAGTCCACACGGGGCGGGCAGGTGGCCAGGCCGCTGCCCTCCTGATAATGTCACAACGGCAACTTCCGGGTCCTTGAGATAAAGATGAAAGGCGGCCACTGCCATTTGACCAGTGCCGGTGGCAGCGTGACGAGCCGTGGTCGGTTCCAGAGGCCTCTCCTGGCGGGACACAGCGTGGGCTGCCTCCAGGACAGCCTTGGAGTGGGACAGGGGGTCCCGGGAAGGGGGGCCCTATGAGTCTGGCCCTCATTTGCGTCTGAGGAAAGGAGGTCACCCAGCAAGGTAGCCACAGAGAAGGGAACTCGGGTGCCCTGAGTCCGGCCTGGGGCCCTTTCAAGGTGTCCCTGGGTCTGTCTGTCCAGTCTCCCGTCCACCCAGTCAACCAGAAATGAAAGGGGGTGGGTGCACAGAGACACGCTAATCGTGTCCGGTCGTGGTCAGCGGACAGGTGGCCCAGAGCCCGGTCCCGCGTGATGGGCAGCCCGGGCGTCCCCGGGGCCAGAGGCAGACTCTGGGGCGCGTTGACTGAAGGCCCCTGGGGAGAGGCTTCCGAGCTGTGTCTCGGACGACGGAGCAGTGGCAGGTGGGGGCATGAGGCTGGAGGGCGTCCCCACCGAGAAGGCTCCCAGAGGGGCCTGGGGCTGCGGCGTTTTCCTCCCATCCGTCCCCTCCCCTTTCTGGCATTTTGTGCGGGGAGGTCGGAGAGCGCTCTGGGTGGGGAAGGACACCCCAGCCTCGCCTGGGGCAGCTGCGGGCCCCGACGCCCTCCCAGGGCCCCCTAGGGTCCCTGTGCCCCCTTCCGTTCACTGGCCGCCACACAGGGGATGGGAGAGATCTCTGGAGAAGGGGCCTGGCTCCCTGCCGCCGCCCCTCGCTTGTCACCAGCCTCCCAAAATAGCCATCTAAGTGGTCGCCTCTGCTCTCACGCATTTCCGGGGCATCTGGCAAAGAAAGATGGTTTTGTCCCTGCCCGGGCAGGCCCGGAGAGGTGACGCGCGGGCCTCTGAGGCCACCGCAGTCCTGAAGAAAGGGCCCTTCTCTCTGACGCTGGCCCGCAGGGCCCGCTCCCGGCCTCATCCCTCCTCTAGGTCTGAGCAGAGGCCTCACTCTGGGGTCCAGGGCCCTCTGACCCTTCCTGCCTGGCAGCCAATGGACATGCCCGTTTGTCTGGAACCCCTGCAGCCAGAAAGCCCGAATGTCCAGCACCCTGGGCAGTGGGCGTCGGCTGGGGGGGCCAGAGATGGGCCCGTGGGGGAGGGGAGGGGTCAGCTGCAGTGCTGACCAACTGCGTGAGCCCAAGCAGAAACGGGGGGCGGCCGAGGCCCAGCCTCTCTGGTGCTGGGGTCCCCACTGGCTTCCCTGCCTGGGGTGCCTGCGGGAGCCGTACGTGTGCAGGTGTTCAGGTGTGTGTGTAGTCCTCTCTTTGAACTCCAAGGAAGGTCACAGGCAGCCTGTGGCTGCCTCGTGTGAAGGTGCAGAGAGCGTCTCCCAGGCCCCTGATGAGGTCTGGGGCAGGACTTTTGTCGTCCACTTGGTCCACGCTCTGATGCCCACTGGGATCTCGGCGCAGGGTCCCACCCAGGCCCACTGCCCTCAGGGGTGGATACAGGCCCGGGAGTAGAGCAAGCCCTTCTCAGAAGACAGGGTGCCCACTGGAGAGGAAGGGCAGGGCCTCACAGAGAGGGCCCTTGTAGGATGTGTAGGAGTTTTCTCTGCTGCAGAGGTGCAGGGTGTTCAGCTATGCACAGGCCTGGAGGTCGAAGCAGTCTGGCGCAGTAAGAAGTTTCTGATTCACTCCTTGTCTTCCTCCAGCCCTCAGGAGGAAACGATGACAGTCAGAGGGGCCAGCCCTCAGTGCCTTTGTCCCCAGGTGACAAGGGCTGCCTGGAGCTGGAGGTCGAGGCCCGCCCATGCGGCCCAGAGAGGTCAAGGTTAGAGTTGCCATGTCGTGACTCATGGAGAGGAAATGCTCCCTCAGAAGTGCAAGCTGAGGGGAGAGCCTGAGTCATGGCCCTTGGTGCAGCTGTGGCAGGCTGGAAGGCACCTTGAGGGCTGTGTCTTAGGTATTTCAGGGGGCTGACCCCCCCACCCTGCGGGCCTGGCATCCCCTGCCCCGTCCAGGAAGTGGGGGGCTCCCGAGGCCCCCTGAGTGCAGGCCTGTCCTTCCCCAGGAGGGGAAGGAGACATGATGATCCCCAGGACACAGACGGGGCCTCGGGGGGGTCCCACAGTCTTCCACATGGGTGGGTGGAGCTGAGATTCGAACTCAGGCCCCTGCCCACCAGGCATGTCAGCCTCCCGTCTCTCACTCCCCTCCCGGCACCCTGGCCCCAGGGCCACCGGGTCTCTTGCTCACCATCAGCCTGCACCCGCCTCACCTGAGTCACCAAGGGCAACGGTGACGTTCTCAGCCGCCCTCCTCCACCCCAGGAGGCCCCTCCAGTCCCACCAGAGCCGAGGGCCCTTTCCCCCGGGAGCCTCCGTTTCCGCTCTACGGGGTGGGCAGGACCCTTGGCGCTGCCAGGGGTGTCTGGGGGGCATCCTCCCTGATGGTTCCCCTTGCACGGAACACGGCCCCCAGGCCTCTCCCACCCCTGCCGAGGCCGGGAGCAGCAGGCGCACTCTGTACACCAGCCCTGTTCTCCGGGGGCCTTTCTCACCTCCCAGCAGCCCGGGAGCCAAGCGTCCCCTGGAGAATCGCTGCCCGCCCCAGGCCTCTGCCCCAACCCTCCTGGGACTCAGCATCCTGGCTCCCACCACCGCCCACCCTCAGAGGACGCCAGGACCCATATGCTGTATCCACAGCGCGAGGGTCCGGAAGGCAAGAGCTTTGTCTGTTCCTTCTTCCATCGCCTAATTAATGTGCTCTGAGGGTCCCCTGTCCCGCCCTCCAGATCGAAGTCTGCGGGGACAGGAGTGGTGGGGTTTGAGCTGTTCTCAGCTGTCAAAGCCTAAGAGTGACTGAAGGGGCAGGTGGGGGAGAGGCCACAGGTGACACTTGTCCCCCGGGGCCTGAGCCCAGTGTGACCACAACTGTCATCCCCCCCAGGATTCAGTGTCCTGTCATCATGGCACTTGTGGCCAACCTCCTGGGAGCCGCCCTCAGCTTCACCTGCATCCCCGCCAGCACCAAAGGGGCCAGCGCCCATGCCCAGGCTTCCCTACCAGGTAAGCCCCGCCAGACACACCCCACCAGATGCACACAAAATATATCCCATCAGGTACATCCCTCTGGGTATGCCCTACCAGGTACACCTGGCCAGTTACACCCCACCAGGGGCGCTGCTTCCGGATGCTTGGCCAGTGTGAGACGTGAGCCCTCCCCTCCCACCAACCAGCACCCTGGGCCTCAGGCTAGGCCTCCCCCAGCCCGGCCCCCCTTCAGGGAGCGTTTGCCTAGACCACAATGTGCCGAAGCCTCCCTGGTGGCTCCTCATCTGCTGGGGTGGGGGCGTGGTCCAGGGAATGGGCCTGCCAGACGGGGGGACTCAGGGGCCACTCAAGCCCTCTTTTCTTCCTTGAGCCCCTCCAGGGTACTGGGCATCTCCCAGCTTCGGACACCATCAATGCTGAGCCTGGGAAGGACCAGGAGGGACTGGCGGTGGGGTGGGGGTGGTTAGCCAGGATCCCGAGGCCCAGAGCCGTCAGTAGCTGTGCTGTATAGGGGGATGCGAGGGTGCCGGCATCAGGAGCACAGCTGCAGGTGGGGGGCCCCAAAGTGGGGGGCAGAGCACAGCCAGGTTAGGGCATGTGGGCTCAATGTGCCTCCCGGGCCCCACGAAGAGAGGTCAGGACTTCACAGGGGGGCCCCTCCAGGGCGTCCCAGCCCAGCTGCTTTGTGCCTGGCTCAGAGTAGGACCCCTGCCTCTTGGCCCGGTGACCGAGAGATCTGGAGAGACTGACCTGGGATCTGTCCTGGGACAGGAGGCCCAGGCTGTGATGGAACAGCCCAGAAAGAGTCAAGAGGGAGGACCTGGGTCGGGGCCAGGCCTGCAAAGGGACAGAGGGAAAGGGCCGCGGTGTCGGAGGAACCCGGGAGGGGCGAGCGGGGGCACAGCCACACCTAGCCAGACCCTGATGACACGGCCCCCGAGGGTCCACCGGCTCAGGATAAGGTGGCCACTGGCAGCCACCCAGAGGGGCCCCTACTCACCGACGGCTGTCTCACCGGCCTTGTGCTCTCCCCAAGTCCAGAGCCGGGCAGGCAGCAGCTGCCCCGGTCATCGGGGTGGGGGAGCGAGGGCCTCCTTTGCTTGGAGCCCAGGTCCAGGCCAGGTTGCCCCCCTGAATTCAGAGGTCCCCAGGGTCAGCAGGGCCTGAGGCCCAGCCCTGAGTGTGATGACTGCCCAGTGCACACGGAGGGGCCGGTGGGAGGAGACGCGCGTCCACGGCGGGTGGGGGGCGCCAGGCAGCAGGAGCGCCTCCCCTGCACCCAGTGGGCCTGGGGTGTGCCGACACCTGCGGGCCTGGCCCCTGGGGCGTGGGCTGTCCGGTGCTCTGATGGCCTCTCTGGGCGCCCAGGGAAACCCAAGGCCAGTGTGTTTGACCTGAAGGCCATCACTCAGCTGCTGCTGCAGCCGGGCGTCCTGCCGGTGTTTCTGGTCAAGGTCATCTGCAGCCTTCCCTCGGGTGAGTCCCAGGCTGCCCGGGCAGCGTCCAGAGCCCGGCCAGGCATCACCCCTTTGCTCTGCCCTGCATCCCGTGCACCGAGCCTCCCCTGGGCCCTGTCTGTCCTCATCTGTCCCAGAGAGGGTGACGGCCCACTGGTTCATGCAGATGTGGCCCCACAGGCCAGGGGGAAGGACGGAGAGCGAGGGTCTCCTCCCTTCCCTCTGACCCCCAGGCCCCGCTCAGGCCCCAGTTACCCCTGCTTTACAAAAGCTCTCACTGCCCTGCCTTGTGACTTCCGAGGCCTCTCGGGACAGTCCAGGAGGTGAAGACAGTACATCTGCAGGTGGACACACACATTCTGGGTGGGCCTGCGGGCATCCCTGACCACAGTCCTGCCCGGGAGTGACCCCTCAGAGCCCCCGTCTGGGGTCCTCCAACCAGGGGAGCAGCGCGAGGACAAATCAGCAAGGCACCAGGTGCTCAGGTGCTCCCAGGTTGGCGCTGAAGGGTTTAATCACTCAGCCCAGGAAGTCCTCTGTCCTCGCACACTGGGCGAGCCCCCCTCCCAGGTCCACCTGCCACCCAGGATGGCTCGGGGGGGCACGGCGATGGGAAGCCAGGTAGCCAATGTCAGTTCTAGGGCCAAATCCTTCCGCATCATGAGGCTGGGGTCCCCTACTCCCAGCTGCGCCCCCCCTTCCCCCAGACGGACTAGGGCTCTGGCCACCCTGTGCACGGCGGGGATTCAGGCACCTCCCTGCTCACAGCGCACTGGGCGGACCTGCCAGGGAGGACCTCGGGGAAGGCTCGCATGGGTCCTCCCTGAGCCGGTCACTGTGGCTAGGCCCCTGGCGCCCTGACTGTCGGCTGCGGGGGGTGGGGAGCAGGGGTGGGCACAGCCGCACAGCCCTGACCCCTGACCCCCGATCCCCCGCCTTGCCTAGGGCTCTTCATGGTCATGTTCTCCATCATCTCGATGGACTTCTTCCAGCTGGAGGCCTCCCAGGCCGGTTACCTCATGTCCTTCTTCGGGATCCTCCAGATGGTGAGTGGGTGCCGGGAGCACAGGGTGGGCGGGGGTCTGGCACCCCACCTCCCCACCCTCCCAGGGTCCTCTGTGCGGTCGGACCTCAAAGACCACCGGGCACTCGGTTTCTCGTGCGCGCGGGTGCTGTCCTGCACGCCTGCCTTTGGGTGTGACATCCTCACGTAGCTTCCAGCTCCTCCTCTCCTGCTCGCGGCTCCCACGCCTGGGTCTGTCTGCCCACCCATCTGCCCGGGGTCCCATCTGAGAGGGGAGAGGGGAGACTCATCCCCAGTGGGGGCTTATTTCCCTCCCATCGGGAAACACGTCGGAGGCCTTCGGTCTGCCGACTGTCCGTCTGGGCGCCGGTGGTGGACAGGACAGGGAGGGGAGCAGACCCCAGCGGTGGGGCGTGTTGCGAGGAGGATAGCCGGGCTCTGCATCCTGCCCGCCTGCCCACCGGTCATGTGACTGCGGCGGGGACAGGTGGCGACGTGCCGCCGCCACCCGGGACGTCTGCCTGACAGCCGGCGCGCAGGAGGGGCTATTCTGGGATCTGCCTGGGTTGGGGAGAGAACCCTCACTTTCCGGAAGCGAGTGGCATTCCCAGCACCTCCAGGCCATCTGCTGCCCGTGCCTCTGGGCCCAGGACTGGTCTAGACTCTGATTCTAAAATAGCCACGCCTGGGAGGGGCCGGCCCCCACCCCACCTTGGGCTGAGAGGGCCTAGCTTTGTGGGCTGGGAAGTGCCAGCCTGGGCGGGTGGGGGCGAGAGATAAACAGAAAACAAAAACAACAATAGTAATACTCTAAATTGGGGGCCATTAGAGCCTTGTTCTAAGCAGCTGCTCCTGGGACTTCCGTGGTGGTGCAGTGGTTAGGACTGCATATTTCCACTGCAGGGGGCACGGGTTCGATCCCTGGTCGGGGAGCTAAGATGTTGCAAGCCTTGCACTCTGCCCACAAGTAAATAAATAACAATTTTTAAAAATAAAAAATAAGAAAAATTTTTAAATAAATAAAATAAACAGGTGCTCCTGCCTACCGGGGGCCAGGGCACCAGCCTGAGCTTGTCCTGGGCTCCCTGGGCCCAGGAGACCAAGCCTATAGCCTGGCTGAAGCCAACAGACCCCTGGAGACCCTGGTAGCCTCTGGCCTGGTTGGGGGTGAGGGTGGCCTGGGGCTCCAGCACCTAAGGATGGTGATGGACAGGGCTGGTGAGCAGCGGTGGGAGGCAGGAGAGGGCCCCGAGGGAGGAGGCTGGGGAGGGCGGGGAGCCCACAGCGCGGCATCAGGTGGCAGGCCCCAGGCCCTACCTCCAGAGGAGGGAAGGTGGGGGGCAGCCGAGCCCTGAACAGTGTCTGCAGAGGAGGCCCAAGCCGCCTTTGTCAGGCACCTTCCCGCCCCCACCCGGGGTAGGATTGGTCACTGAGGGTCCAGGGAGGCGGCCCTGCTGCTGGGTGAACCGTGCCTCCCACCTGGTCCTGCACAGCTGCTCTCGCACCTGCTGCTTCCCTTGCAAACCATTTCCTGCCCCACACGAGGTGTGGTTGCAGCCTGGCCCCAAGGACAAGCCTTCCCAGCATCCCACCCCCCAGCTCCCTGTGTACAGGGGTCGTTGGGGTGGGGCCTCAGGGGGTGGCAGTCGGATGGTCCTAACACAAGGGGATGGCGGTCACACTCCCCCCAGGGGGCTTTCAGCCCTCTGTCCCTTGAGCACCCTCCTGCGAGGGCCCCCACTCGGCCTTCATCTGCGCCCCAAGCGTGGGGCCACTGCAGTGCTGGGGAGCTGCCGTCGTACAGGGGGGACGTGGAGACAAGCAAGCCCCAACCACCTGCGCATCTGGTGCTTCAGGGGTGACCAAACCTCGAAGGAGAGCCAGGGCCCTTGGAGGGGCAGAGATGCTGCTTCAGATGGGGTCAGGGTCAGGGTCAGTGTCAGGGTCGGGGCTGGCGGGGCTCTCCACTGGCCCAGGGAGAGGCCTGGAGCCAGAGAACTTCAGACAGGGAGGGGCTGCAGGTGCAAAGGCCCCCCGGCCTGAGAGGAGAGGACTGCCCTCTAAGACATGCGTAGGGGGTGGTCTGCAAGGCCAAGAAGGATCTGGATTTACTCAGATAAACTCGGAGTGGGTGGGACCATGGGGAGGCTGGATGTGGTCGTACCAGGCCCCCGCCCCAGGCCGTGTTAGAGCAGGGGTGGGCCGGGGAACTGGGTGCTGGTGGCTGATGTGACCTCGGGGGACGTGGTGGTGGCTCCGGCCAGGGCCGGGGCTGCGAGGAGCGGACAGGTGAGCAGACAGGGTCTCCAGGTGGGAGACCTGGGTTGGGAGAAAGTGAAATTTCCGGTATGTTTGGTAACTCTAGTTTTGTGTCATAACCCATAAGGCACGAAAGTTTAGGCTTTTTAAAGTTAATGGGAAAATGGAGAGACAACCCCAGCACATTAGGGTCCTGTCTTGGGGTCTGTCGGAAAAGCTGAGACGGAATTCATCTCTCTCCTGGTTTGGTGGTTTCCTCTCGGGCGTATGGCACTAAAAGAAACTTGTTGAGTAGATCTTCCCTTTAAACAAACAAAACTAAGATAAGCAAGTGTGAAGGTAGGATTTTTTTTTTTTAAAGAAGGACACCTTTGGTTCTGGTTTGAGACAGTTTTGTTTATGCCAGCTGGGCAACGAGGAGAGTGGTCCGTCCTGTTCTGCTGGGCTGGACCCGCCCCACGTCACACTGCCCAGCCTGGGGCGCTGACCCCCAGCCCCAGTGGGCGCTGCTCCAAACCCTCTCCCCCCCCCCCCACCCCGGGCACTTCCTGCCAGCCTGGTGGAGGAGGCCGGGGACCAGAGAGGGAGCCTCACCCTGGCCTGGGAACCGCCTGAGGGCTGGGCTTGCCCTCTGAGTCACATCCCCAGTGTCAAGGGTGTCCCTGCTCTGGGCCCCTCCTCCCACCTCCACAGAGAGGAGCTGAGGGCAGGAAGGGGAGCCGTGACCTTAACCTGGCTCCCGGCTAGCTGACCTTGGGGCCAGGGTAGGGAGGGGGGGCAAGGAGGACAGAGCTGGGGGTGGAGGGCTGAGCAACACTGGGGGCTATTTGGGGTGTCTGGTTGCCCCCTCCTTACCTGCCCAGCTCAGGACAAGTCCACCACCCTGGGCTCCACCCCAGCCCCACCCTTGGCCACCTCTGGGACCTCCGGCAGGTGACGTCTGCCCTCTGGACCTCAATTTACCCAGTTGTAACTGGAGCAGTGGCCTCCTGGGATGTGGAGGACACGGCCCCTGGCCCAGTCCCTGGCCCCAGTATATGGTAGCGGGTGAGCCTGCCTGCCAGGGCCAGCTGGGCAGAGGACCCCACGTGGACACCAGGGCACCGGGTCCCCATCCAGCCCCCACCCCGTGCCCTGGTCTCCCCATCTGTGAATGGGGCAGGTCCCTCCTCCCAGACGAGACAGCCAAAGAGGGGGCTGAGGAAGAGTGGTTGGCCGGGGCCAAGGGACACCCAGTACTGCGCTGCGGCCTGTTAGGAACCGGGCCTCTCCCCATCACTCCCCATCAGCCGCATTACCACCTGAACCACCCCTACCCCGGCCATCCTTGAAAACGCTGTCTTCCACGAAGCCTGTCCCTGGTGCCTGAAAACGGTTGGGGCCCGCTGGCTTAAAACACTTTTACTGTGCCTGAAACAATGGCAGAGATTAGTTTTGAATGTGGCACTCGGATCTCTGAGTGGCTGGCTGTGCGTGTGTGCGCGCAGGTGCGTGTACATGTGTGTACATGTGTGTGCTTGTGTGCGCGTGTGCGTGTGTGTGTTTGAGGCACCCAGGCTGCGGGCCCCGCCTCCCCAGGACCTTGGGGCCATCATGGGTCCCTCAGGCCCATCCCTCTGCCCTGCGCCTGGTCGCTGCTGGGGACGGTGGCAGGGGCCCAGGGGCTGTGGGTGGTTGGGGAGCTCCCCCCGCTGCTGGCTGCAGCCCAGCCCCCGTCCCGGGCCCGGCCGCGCCCACCCGCGCCCTCTCGCCCCGCCTAGGTCATCCAGGGCCTGGTCATCGGGCGGCTGAGCAGCCACTTCTCTGAGGACGCCCTGCTCCGGGCCAGCGTGCTGGTCTTCAGCGTGGTGGGACTGGCCATGGTGAGAGCTCCCCCCGCGGGCTGCCCGACAAAGAGCGGGGTCCCAGGCCTGCTCCCCTGACGCTCTACAGGTGCTCGGTTTGCACGTGAGCCCCTGGGCCCCCTTGCCCCCTTCACCCCCCGCCCCAGGGCCACCTCAGAGGGACCTCAGGGAGGGGCCGGCCCACCCTGGTCCCTCAAGGCCCCCGTCACCGTGGCCCCTGCCCTGCCCCTCGCCAGGCGCTGATGGCCAACGTCTTCCACTTCTGCCTCCTGATGCCCGGCCTGGTCTTCAGCCTGTGTGCCCTCAACGTGGTCACCGACAGCATGCTGACCAAGGCCGTCTCGGCCTCGGACACAGGTGAGGCGTCCCGGGATCGGTGAGGGGCAGGCCCCGGGGAGACCCCAGCCCTCCTCTCTGGGAAGCTTGCTGAGCAGTTTCAGGGAGAGCAGCTGCCCTGATTTGGGACCTGCTTGGACCCAGTGGGCATAGAGTGGGGGGGGGGGGGGTCTGAGTGGGCGGGGTAGGGGTGGTGGGCCGCAAGAGGGCCCAGCCAGGCCCAGCCAACCCTGCACCAGGCCCTGCTGATCCACTCAGGGCCAGGCTTGGGGAAGGAGAGGAGGGCTTCCCGGAGGCGGCCTCTGGCTTGGCCCTGAAGCACGGGCAGGGTTTCAGGAAAAAGGAAGAGGAAAGCTAGCGTCCGAGGCCTGGCCCCCCGCTGAGCAAAGGTGTGGAGGTGAGGCTCTGGAAGGCTGCTGCGGAGGCCGGTGAGGAAGACAGCCGACGCGGAGAGAAAGGCGGGAGGCCAGAAGGGGGCGACCAGCACAGGGAGAACCTCCTGTCCCACCCTGCGCACGGCTCATGGGTGTGCAGGTGCACCCTGAGTCAGCGAGGGAGTGCACAGCTCACAGTTACTGCAGACTAGGAGCCCCTGGGCTACCCGGTGGGACTCAGGCGCCCGCAGACGTGGACCCCCAGCCCCCACTCTGCACCCGGCCTTCCTTCTTGAAGCCAAGGAGTCTCCCAGCCAGACTGGAGGTCCCTGGGCCCGAGGGTGCCCAGGCTGCTGCCCTCACGCTGCCCTAGGCATGGTGCAGGTCAAGGTCTGGGGCTCCTGTGCACTGGCTAAGGTCAGAGGTCTCCCCAGAAGCAGGGCCAGAAAGGTCAGGGCCCTAGCTGATCCTCCATCCATCCACCTGCCTGTCTGGGGAGGCCAGACTGAGGTCTAGAGGCCCCGGTGAAGATGGGGAAGCTGCCGGGCAAGGCCTCTTCTCAGGGTTGCCTTGGGGACCCCCAACGCCTTCCACACCTGCGGCTCTGTGGTCCTGTGAGGCTAGACTGGTCCTGGAGGGCTTCTTGGAGGCAGTGGGCTAGCACATTGGAGAGGCCAGGAGAGGGAGGAGGGAAAGAAGGCCTGGAGAGATGAGGGCAGGGCCTGAGAGAGAAGAGGAAGGAGGGAGGAGGGGGAGCAGATCCCGGCCATCAGGGCCCCTTGTGCCAGAGGCACCGCCCCTCAGCTTGGAGGAGCCAGGAGCTGGTTCCCAGCACCAGCCTGGGAACCGGAGACCGCAGAGGGGGTGGTAATTGCTCCCTGGTGTCTGCAGGGCTTGTGGGCGATGGGAGAGGCTGCTCTTAAATTCCCCCCACGCTGGCCCTCAGCCGGGGCGGAGCTTCACAAGGCCACGCCCATCTGACCCACAGGGTGGGGGAGCGCTCCAGGAGAGGAGGGCTTTGAAGCCCCTGGAGCCTGGGACCCTCTGCGCAGATGTCAGTGTTGACAGTAGCCACACACTTGGTGGCCTACACAGGGCACAGCTGACAAGAGGGTGGTGGAGGTAGGGGTGTCAGGTAAGAGGGGGTGCAGGCAGCTAGGTGAGCCTGGGAAGTGAGCAGAGAAGCCGGTGGGGGCCCTTCGTGCTCCCCGAAGCCCCTCCCCAGCCCTGTGGGGCTATTCCCTCCAGTCCATTTGAGGGCAGTAGGGGCCGTCAGGGTGACACGGGGTCTGTCGTAGCCCACCTGGCATCGCAGCCCAGCCCCCACCACAGTGCCTCCGGAGGCCCGTCTGCCCATCCCTAGGTCCGGGGCCCTGGCTGGGGCTGCCATCTCCCTGGCAGGCCTGGGAGAGGGGTCTGCCCACAACCTGTGGCCCTGTTCCCAAGGCTCCTGCTGTGCTTGGGAACTTTCTAGAGCAGAGCAGAGGCTCAGCCCCACATCCGAGAGGGCCCCGTGGCTGGGGAGTCTACAAGGAGCAGACCCGCAGGCCAGGTGGTGGGGGCTGGGGAGTGGAGGGGGGCACGGGGGCCAGTGGGGGTGGACAGAGAGTCCCCGACTGTGTCAAGGACATGGGCAGGCGGGGCAGTGATGCTGAGAGACCTTCCCCAGGGCTGCCTTGGCCCTCCCTCCCTCCCCCGCCGTAGGAACCATGCTGGGCCTCTGTGCCTCTGTGCAGCCGCTGACCCGAACCCTCGGGCCCACGCTGGGCGGCCTCCTGTACCGCCACTTCGGTGTCCCCGTTTTTGGCCACGTGCAGTTTGTGGTCAACTTCGTTGTCTTTCTGGTCCTCTGGAGGCAGCCTACTCCCCCAAAGATGGACAAAGCCCGGTGACCGTGACCCCCAAGCACAGATTGGGAATAAACTGCCTTGGGACCTGTTCCAGCCTGGTTTCTGCTGGCTCCTGCCAGTTGGGCAGGGGGCTTGGGGACAAAGGTGGGTTGGAGCCTTGGATGCTGGAGGGCTCCTGGAGGAGAGGGCCTGCTGGGCCCCAGGGCTCTGGGGAGAGCAGACTCACCCACGTTCGTCCCAGTGTGAAGCAGGTCCCACCCCTGGAGTCCACCACCAAGGCCAATGAGGACGCTCCCCGCTGCACCCCAGGCAGCTCTGCCCACAGCCCCAGAAACGGGGAGCTCTCTGCTCATGCCTTCCTACCCCCAGCCCCAATGCCAACCCCCAGCTGAGCACACGCCGCCCGCACACCCTCCTTAGCCACTGAAGTTGCTTCCACTCGTGAACAGAAAGAGGACATGGTTTGTTTAAAAGATCAAGACGTTGAGGCTTGGGAAGAGAGCTAGGAAAAGAACACTCATTTCATGTTGGGGATCCCAGTGGGTAGACCCAGGCATCCAGGACTGAGGACCGGGGGGCTCTCCCTCCCCCTCCCGCCACCTCCCAGCCCAGGTTGTACGGAGAAGGGGTACCAGACACAGGGAGGCCAGCCGGCCGCTGTGCCCAAAGACCAGCATGGGGAGGACAACCTTGTCAGGTGTCTGCAGACGCCCTTGAGATCAGGAAGGCCACTCCACCCCCACAGGCTGCCTCTAAAAGAAGCTGTTAAACTCGGAAACCCCAACTTCAGAATTCCACGTGGTCCCAACTGGAGGGGCCTCAGAGAGGTCCACCCCTCCCCCCGGCCCAAGTGCTCAGGCCAGACCCAGCCTCCACTTGGGGTTCAGCGAGGGCCCTAGAGCTGGTGTTTCCTACTCTCTGGAGGAGCCCCCGTCCCCATTTGCACAGGGGCGTCACTGTGTTGTTCAGGAGAAAATTCATGCAGGCCTCACAGCAGAGAGACAGCCCCTCCCCAGTCTGACCCCAGCGGCCCAGTTAGGAGGCCTGTGATTGTGCCCCCCCCACCCCCCGGTCAAGGGTAAGTGACTGACACCAGGGCCCAGTTTCGGTCCTTCACTCCCCTCACCTCTGCCCCCCACACCTGGCTCCATCCAGCCACAAAGGAGAATGAAGGTCCCCTGGCCAGGCCAGGATCCGCATCTGTCCCATTCTTCCATCCTTGGCCTCTTTATCAGCAAAAGACCTTCCCAGGGGAGAGACACACCTCCCCTCCCGAGCCCGGGGATAGGGATGGGGGGTCCCCCTGGACACACACTGTCCCAGGCCACACCACTTCCCAGGCAGGAAGGGCAGAGCTGCCCGCTTGTCAGGATCTCAGGCCTCCACCCTGATAGCACATCCTGGGCCACTCAGAGGCCTCAACCTCCTGCCACCCCACAGACACGGCGCAGGCCTCTCTCCCATTGCCCAGAAGCGCCGCCTGCCTTGCTGGCCCCGCACGTCAGGCACTGGCCAGCAGGGCCTGGCAGCTGGTCCAGCCTCAGGTGGGGTTAAGAGGAGCCCAGCGGGTGGGCAGCCAGAGGCCTGAGGGCTTCTGTTCAGGGGGCTGGGCAGGTGGGCGGGAGGGGGCAGCTGAGGCTGGGCACCCCACCAAGTGCCGGAGTGGCTCAGGTGGGGGAGGTGTGCTGGCCTCACAGGGGCAGTCTGAGTGACTTCCGGGGCCCTGTCCTCCCCATTCCACACCCGGGAGCAGAAGTCAGACAGGGCCAACCCCAGGGCACTTCCCTGTCTCGGGAGACGGCGTGGCCAGGGTCCAGCGGATGACAGTGTCCATTCAAAGAGCACTTCCTTGCCCTTCAGACACCTGGGGTTGCCATTCCCCCTCAACCAACACACACTGAATGAAGGGGCCACCAATTCCCCTCCCACAGGAAGCTCACTGCGCACACCGGCTGGTAGAAAAGAGAACCAGGTCAAGCAGTTTATTTGGAATGGACACACTGATGAAATATATATATATATATATTAAGACAGATGGTTTTAACACAAATACCATCAAAATAAATACATAGATAATCCAATAATTTAACGCGCCCGCACAGCGGGGTTGAGGCTCTGTGGCTTGGCACGGGAGGATCCTTCTTTGCTGGGGAGGGATGCAGCCCCGGCCTTTGTCCTCGCCGTGGTGAGTGGCTGGGCGCTGCCCGGGCTCCTGTCGCTCTGGGCATCCCCTGGGCTCCTGCTGGCGCGGCCCGCGTCGGGCCCGACTCGTCCAGTGTGCGGCTCCTGTCGGGGGAGAGAGGGGAGGTTCAGGGAGCTGCGCCCGAGCCCGGTGGCTGAGCCAGCCGGGGTCCAGCCTGTGGGTCTCCCGAGGCCCGGGCACGGAAGGTGCAAGCGACGGCTCCAGCCGCGCCGCGATGGCGCGGCGCCCAGTCCCCTTCGACAGTGTTCCCTTGACGGGGCAGGACCTCCCCGCTCCGACGTCCGAAGTCAAGCCCGTCCCCCCGCGAGGGCCGCGTCCGGCGCGCGCACGGGCGGCGGGCACTCACCGCGGCGGCGCTCAGGACGCGCGGGCTGTCCCGGCCTCGGGCTGCGCGGCGGGCGCGGCGCGCTCCTGGCGGCTGCGGAAGTCCTGCACGGCGCGGCGGTTCTGGAAGTCGATGAGCGCCAGCGTGATGGCCGCGTTCCAGCAGCTCTCGCCCGCGCAGCGGAAGTCGATCTCCTTGCGGTCGGTGGTGACGATGGTAAAGTAGACGTACTTGCCGGTGCGCTCCACGCAGTCCACCTTGAGGATGGAGTGGAAGCGCAGCTCCTTGGGGCGCGCGCCGGGGCTGGTGGGGAACAGGCTCAGGCGGTCGGGGGTGAGCACGCCGCGCTTCTTCTTCCACAGTTGGAATAGGCTGTCGCTGCGCTTCTCCAGCTCTCCCTCGCGCAGCACCTCGCCGGGGGTCTTCATGTCTGCCGGATGCGGCGAGCGTAAGCCGAAGCACTCGGGCGGTAGCGGCGCCAGCAATGAGCCCGGCCGGCCCCGGCGCGGCTTTTATAGCGGCCCCGCCCCGCGCGCTCGGCCCCGCCTGCCCCGGGCCCGCCCCCCCAGCCCCGCCCCGGGTCCTTCCGCCCGCGCCCCCTTCGTGAGCCCGGCCCGCCCCTGTCCCCCCGCTCCCGGCCGCCCTGGGGCTGCGCGCCGCATCGCCACCCCGGGTCCCCGAGGTCGCTCGCCTTCCCCTCGTCTGCAGCCCGAGCCCCAGCCCCCCCCCACCCCCCAGCCCCGTGGGGCGACTTATGGCCCCCACCCCGCCCCGGACGCCGGCCCCACGGAGGAATGCGCTGCGGCCGGCCCTGCCCGCGGTGACTCACCGCCGGGGAGCCCCGGGAAGCGCCTGCGGCCGGGGCCGGCCCGGGGCGGGGTGACGGCGGGGTCCAGACCCGCCCCCCCGCTCCAGGCGCCCCGACATCCAGCCCTGCCGCTCAGGGCTCGTGGAGCAGATGCAGTCGAGGCCCCAGTCCTTCCCACGCCCTGGGGGGCCCTGCCGGGGAGACCCTTCGGTGGCCCTGCCCCAGCCGGCCTTCCTCCCACCTTGCCACCCGCCAGCCGCGCCTGGACCTGCCCTCTTTCCCCCTGGGTCGGGCCGACCGGGAGAGCAGGTGTGCTGAGCTTCAGTTTTCTCTCTGTAAAATAGGGGGGACAGTGACACTTGTTAGATTAGGCAACCCCTGGAAAGTGCTAGAATAGCTCCCCTTAGTGTTCAGTAAGTGTGAGGGCAGGGGCGGCCGCTCCAGCTCCCTTCCTGGGGGCCTGTCCTGTTCCCTGGGCCCTCGGAACCGGAGACGAGGGGCGTGGAGCGCGCTGCTGTGTGGGGGCGGGGGGAAGGGGGGGGTGGCCTGGGCCGGGGCGGGGGCGGCTGAGTCATGGCCTGCCAGCCGGACGAGTCTTTCTATTTACTCTCTTCCTTTAAAGGGTTTAATAGGAGCAGGAAATGATGGCTGGCTCCTCCCGGGTTCCCAGGGGTGGGGAGGTGGAACCGGCAGAGGGGATCTTTGGGGACCCCAGCTGCTCCAGGGCCCCCACCTTCCAACACCCCACCAGGCTGCGACCTGGGCAGGTGCTGCAAAGTGAAGGAAGCAAGGTGGGCCCGAGTCCGCTGGGGCTGTGACTGCCACCCCACCTCCTGGTGCAACACGGAAACGCAGGTACCCTGGTTCAGAAAGTATTAACATCTTCAAGACAGTGAAGGCAGAGCACAAAGCCACACCTGGGACCTTCAGGGTCAGGCCCATCAGGCCCGCCCTAGAGCCAACCCTGCCCCGCCTGCCCCTACTGAGCGGCCCTGGGCAAGTCCCAGTTCTGGCCCTTCAGGGTCACGGTGAGGAATGTGGGGCACCACTGGTTCAGAGGAGTGGCTTGGGCCAGGCCTGTGCGGATGGACACAGCCACCTGTATGTCCAGGGCACCTGTCAGGGGTGTGGAAGGGCAGGGTGGCCGAGAGGGTAGAGGTGGTGCCCAGGACTCTGGCCTGCGGGAGGTGGCACAGGACAAGCATAGGGACTGCTGGTCAGTGTTGGGGAGGAGGTGGAGCTGGAATTAACAGGCCTGCAGGGCAGCAGGGTGAAGTGAGCACAGGTGGGTGGGTGGGGAGACAGATCTCCCCTGAAGACAATGCAGGGCAGACTTGTAAGAGGATGAGTTCCCCGTCACTACAGGCATCCTAGCAGAGCTGGTAAAGGGGATTCCAGCATCAGGCAGGGTGGGCTTGCGGACCCTCCTTCCCCCAGGCTCTCTGTCCTAAGGGGGTCCAGGGCTACCAGGGCCACGGGAGAGACAGGCCAAGGGCCAAGCTCTCTGCCTCTGCCTCTAGGGAGCCACTGAGAGCCTCCAGGTGCCCAGCGCTCTGCCGGGACCCCTCCGAGGCCCACCAGTGCCCACCAGCCTGTTTCCCCCACCCAGCAGCCAGTCGGGAACCTCAGGTCCAGGCAAACCACAGACACTCAGCATTGCTTAAGCACCTACTGTGTGCCTTTAGGCCTGGCTGGTGCTAGGACCCTGCGGAGAGGGGAGAAGCCCTGCCTGCCCTGGGGAGTATGAGGGTGGGGGTGGACAAGAGCCCAGGTGAACAGGCCCCATTTCACAGACATGGTAGCGGAGGCCCCAGGGAGGGCAGGGCAAGAGAGACAAGAAGGGATGTGAGAGGCCTTGAAAACCAGGTGACGCCAGGTGAGCTGCCCTTTGCCAAGCCCACCCAGCGCTCCTCTCTTTGTCTCCACTGGCCAGGCCAAAGACCTGGGGGTGGTGTTCTGACAAGTGGGCGAGGGCAGGCCACAGGGGGTGGGGAGCCCACAGCCACTGTCCCGAGAGGATGGGGATGGGTGGGGGATGGCCCAAGTGTGCTGGTGGGAATCCTCCGCAGGCAGCTTCAGCACCGACAGCCCCGGCCCTGGGGCCTGGAACCCCCACCAGCCAGAGGCCCATGGGCCCTTGGTCCTGCCTGCCCACCTCAGCAGCCGCTCAGCCAACCAGCACGACCCTGGAGCAAGGAGCGACCCTGCCCCACCCTGCTGCGGGCCCATCTGAGGGTCCCTCTGGAACGTGAGGCTGAAGCAAAGCGCTGACCGTGCAGCCCCAGTGAGGATCTTTCGGGGGGACCCCCCCTGAGCCATGTGATAGCGGGGCCCAGAGGACCCACCAGGCTGGCTTCCCGCCAGTGTGGGTTCCGGCTGCACCCGTGGGAAGCCGCGGCCCACTGGGCTCTAGGCCAGGTTGGTGCTGGGGAGGGAGGAGCCCTGGCCCAGGGGACAGGGGCCTGGCACCTGCCCGGAGGACAGCGTGGGCCCCACTTTCTCCCTCAGGGTCACCCCGTGAGGTGGGGGCTGCTGGGGTTGCTTTCTTGGTTTTGCAAGGAATGGGGTGGGGATCTCGGAGAAGTTAAATGACTCAGCAGGGGTCACCCAGCCAGCCCGTGGGATTCACCCCAAGCCTGGGGGCAGGAACTAGCCTCTGTCCGAGGGGAGAGCGGGTTCTGGGTGGGGGTGTCTGGTGACTGCTTCTCAGACTGCGAGGGGGCCGCGCTGGGCCTTGCCTTGCAGCAGTGGCGTCAGGCAGTGTAGGTCAGAGCCAAGTTTACTAATATTTATCCGAGGGCCGCATCTGGGATTCACATGGAGCCTGAGGGCACCTCCCTCACCCCCAACTGCCAGGCAGACAGTGACTGGTCCCCAAACATCCGGCTGGGGACACCAGCCATCCCTTCCAGCTGGGTGAGGATGCCAAGCAGCCAGGGCAGAGCGAGGGCGCCTCTACGAAACTCCCCGAGTGAGGTCATTTCCCCGGCAGTGACGAGGGCCCGGCCCAACCAGCCTGGCAAAAGGAAGCTGTGCGTCATGGCAGCCCTGTGCCTGGGGCTTGATACCACGCTCTTCCTGTGGGTGGCAGTGCTCAGGGACGCCCCCGAGGAGGGGTCCCCTGCTCCAGGGCCTGGAAGATTCCCTCTTCTTGCCTCTTCCGGGAAGCCCTCCGGGATTGCTGGGACATACCCTCAGGCCAGCTCCCACCAACTACATAACTGCCAGGCCTTGGGGTTCCATTGACTGCTCCAGTGCAAGCCTGGGGAGGGCAGGGAGGGCCCAGCTGCCCGAAGTTGCAGCACCTGAGAGGTGGCCTGATGCCACCTGACCTGAGCCCAGCATAGCCCATTGGCTGTGGCCTGTGACTCAGGCCTGCCCTCGATTCCTCTCCCCAAAGCTGAGGCCTGGGAAAAGTGAGAGGTCTAAGGGCGGGAGGCAGGAGGCCTGTCCCCACCTGGTTTCAGGCTCTGTCAGCCTGGCCTTGGTCCCTCAGGGCTGTACCCCTCATCCCTCTGTCTGGCTCCCTGAGCCCCTCAGCTGGAGCCTGATAGCACCTTGTGAGCTGCAGCACCTCACAAGGTGCTGGGGATCGAACGTGAAACAGTGACACTGCCCAGAGCACCCTTCCCGTCCTTGGACCCTGGCGCTCTCCTATTCATCCCTCAGTACCCTGCTCAGAAGTCACTACCAGCTCCTGAAATGCAGTAACGATGCGTTAGTCTTTGGGGCCCTCAGGGCCCAGCCCAGGTGCTCAGGAAATGTTTTTGGAAATGAATGGACCTAAAAAGCATCTACCTCACTGTCCAAGAGACCCGGCTCTCTACTCAGAGCAACTGATGTTGGTGGAGACTGTTTGCTTGTCTGTAAAACCAGAACATCTCGGGGCGGGGTGGGGGTGGGGTCTGGCCAGGCAGGTCCAATCCTGGCGGAGCTAAGAGGAGGGGCCTCTCCCATCATCACAGAATGGGGAGGGGGTAGGGGAGCCAGCTGTCATTCCTGTCACTCAGCAGAGACTGCCCAGGGCCTGGTTCATGGGGACAGGGACCTTTCTGGAATCTCAGATGAATGTATGAACAAAATGCAGGAAAGGGGGGAGAGCAAGTGGGTAAGGCATGGCCGGACCCTCTGGACGGTGCTCGGGACCTCGCAGCTGTCAGGGCAGCGTCATGACAGGACAGATAGGACATCTTGCTCCCGCCCACCAGACCCCAGGGTGCCATGCGGCAGGTCTGGGATGGGAACCCTGTCATGTATATATTTTTCTTTTTTCTTTTGTTTGGTCATGTGTATTTTATTTATTTATTTATTGGCCGTGCTGCACAGCATGCAGGATCTTAGTTCCCTGACCAGGGATTGAACCCATGCCCCCTGGAGTGGAAGCGCAGTCCTAACCACTGGACCACCAGGGAAGTCCCTGTCACGTGTATCTTAATCAAATTCTTTACTACGAGCACTTTAAAAATTTACCAAAATAGTTACCAATTGTTGACATAAAAAGTAAAAAACAGCTGAAATGATTTCAAAGTTCTGAGCGCTCCACTCTCACAACCCCACCCCAGACCCACTCTCGATGCAGTGAATGATCTTTGATCCTTTTTATTGGGTTGGCCAAAATGTTCGTTTGGTCTTTTCCATAAGATGGCTCTAGTAGCATTTAGTTGTCTTTAGCTTCGCTTGAAACAATTTTGTTAGATTATGTTGTGACAGCTGTCGAATCAGTGAGCATTTAAAAAAAATTATCAACATTGGTGAATTTGTGTATAGGCATTTTAATAGCAAAGATGAAAAAGAAGCAACATTTTCAGCATATTATGCTTTATTATTTAACAAAGGTTAAAACGCAACTGAAACACACAAAAAGATTTGTGCAGTGTATGGGGAAGATGCTGTGACTGATGGGATGGGTGAAGGGTGGTTTGTTAAGTTTCACGCTAGAGATTTCTCACTGGACAATGCTCTGCGGTCGGGCAGAGCAGCTGAAGTTGACAGCGATCAAATCAAGACATTAACTGAGAACTATCGACATTATATCATGCAGGAGATGGCCGACATACTCAAAATATCCAAATCAAGTGGCGAAAATCATTTGCACCAGCTTCGTCATGTGAGTCGCTTTGATGTTTGGGTTCCACATAAGCGAAAATAAACCTTCTTGACCATATTTCCGCATGTGATTCTCTATTGAAACGTAATGAAAACGTTCCATTTTTAAAACAAACTGTGACAGCCGATGAAAAGTGGATCCTGTACAATAATGTGGAACGGAAGAGATCGTGGGGCAAGCGAAATGAACCACCACCAACCACACCAAAGGCCGGTCTTCCTCCAAAGAAGGTGATGCTGTGTATGTGGTGGGATTGGAAGGGAGTCCTCTATTATGAGCTCCTTCTGGAAAACCAAACGGTTATTTCCAAGTACTGCTCCCAGTCAGACCAACTGAAAGCAGCACTCGATGAAAAGCGTCCAGAGTTAGTCAACAGAAAATGCATAACCTTCCATCAGGATGACGCAAGACCGCATATTTCTTTGGTGACCAGGCAAAAACTGTGACAGCCTGGCTGGGAAGTGCTGATTCATCCGCCTTATTCACCAGATGTTGCACCTTCAGATTTCCACTTACTTCGGTCTTTACAAAATTCTCTTAATGGAAAAAAATTTCAATTCCCTGGAAGACCGGTAACAGGCACCTGGAACAGTTCTTTGCCCAAAAAGATAAGAAGTTTTGGGAAGGTGGAACTATGAAGTTGTCTGAAAAATGGCAGAAGGTAGTGGAACAAAACAGTGAATTTATTGAACAAAATAAAGTTCTTGGTGAAAATGAAAAATGTGTCTTTTATTTTTACTTAAAAACCGAAAGAGGACTTCCTAGGTGGTGCAGTGGTTAAGAATTCAGCTGCCAATGCAGGGGACATGGGTTCAAGCCCTGGTCCGAGAAGATCCCACATGCTGTGGAGCAACTAAGCCCGTGAGCCACAACTATTGAGCCCACGTGCCACAACTACTGAAGCCCACGAGCCCAGAGCCCGTGCTCCGCAACAAGTGAGGCCACCGCAGTGAGAAGCCCTCACACAATGAAGAGTAGTCCCTGCTTACCACAACTAGAGAAAGCCCGTGTGTAGCAATGAAGACCCAACGCAGCCAATAAATAAATTTATTTTTAAAAAATAGCATCATCATGTTATCCAGCAATTCCACTTCTGGGCCTGTCCCCAAAAGAAGTGAAAGCAGAGACTTTGGGCCCATCCGTGGATGAATGGACACACAAGACATGGTCCACGCACACGAAGCAACATTAGCCCTAAAAAGGAAGGAAATCCTGACACAGGTGACATCGACGAGCCTTGGGGACATGATGCTCAGTGAAATAAGCCAGACACAGAGGACAAATACCGTAGGATCCCACTCACATGAGGTCCCTGGGGAAGTCAAGTCCACAGAGACAGAAAGTAGACGGTGGGGCCAGGAGCTGGGGGAGGGGATGGGGAGTGAGTGTTTAATGCGGATGGAGCGTCACTTTGGGAAGATGGAAAGTTCTGGAGAGGGATGGTGGGGATGGGTGTACAATATTGTGAATGGACTTAATGCTGCTGAGCTGCACACCTAGAAACGGTGAAGATGGTAACTTGATATGTGTATTTTACCACAACTTAGAAAATGTGAATACTCACATCTGCACAGACATGAGCTTGTTTTCAATCTGCTTGATAGAAAAGGAGACATGTCTTGTTTTCTTCTCCATCGTGGGCATCCCCCATGAGTCCACCTCCCTTCCACCGGCCACTCTGCCATCTAATCACCTGCTGTGCTGGGCCTCAGGCTGCAGCTCTCGTGAGCAATGTTGCCGAGTGTCTGGTACCTCTGACCGTACCCACATGTGCGACATTTCGTCAGCACAGTTGGTGGGATGTGAATCGCTGGGTTAAACGTGTGACAACTGACACAATCACCTGCCAACCAACTTACACCCCACCAGACAGTCAGGGTGCCCATTTCCCCACTGCTGGCCCAACGATGGACACTCTGTATTTATATATCTACATTTTACCAATTGTGGCCTGAGGTCTGGTCTCTGCAGGCACTTCTCTGCCGTCTTCCTGCTTCACATGCTTGTGTCTGTCTGAAATGCTTGTAGGGGGTGACGGTGGCCCCCCCAAAATATGTGTCCGTGTCTTTATCCTAGAACCTGTGAACGTGACCTTATCCAGTATAAGAATAGGATCTTACTCATCTGAGGTCCCCAGAGTGGTCATTCGTGGAGACAGGAAGTAGGAGGGTGGGGGCCAGGGGCTGGGGTGGGGGAGTGAGCGTTTAATGGGGACAGAGTGTCAGTTTGGGAGGATGGAGCGTTCTGGAGAGGGATGGAGGTGATGACCTTATATGGCAAAAGATGCAGTTACATTCAGGGCCTTGAGTGGAGGGGGCGCCCCCAGATTATCCAGGAGCCTGAGCGCCAGTGCACGTGTCCTCATCAGAGACCCGGGAGAAGAGGGCACGGGCCATGTGGCGACAGACAGAGGTGCCTGGAGCCCCAAAAGCTGGAAGGGGCAGGAGGACCCTCCCCTGGAGCCTTTGGAGGGAGTGTGGCACCTGGACACCTTGGTTTTGGACTTCCGGTCTCCAGAACCGTTAACGTGTAGTTTCTGTTTGTTTTAAGCCACCCAGTTTGTGGCCATTTGTTACCTCTGCCCCAGGACACTGATACAGCCCCCAGGGAGTCTGGTGCCGAGCCTGCTCCGCCCCCCTTGCCCCCCCTCCCCGCCCACTGCTTCTCCCCCCACCCTGGGCTTGCAGCAGAGTCTGGTGGCAAATGAGCGCCCGACAAGAGTGATGGAGTTATTAGCTGGCCATGGTTGGTGAGGTCCAGGCTTCCCAGGGACCACCGGTGACTTTGGAGCTGGGTTTTCAAGGATGAGTAGGAGTTCTCCACATCGCCTGGCTTTCCCCAGGTATGGACAAGGAGACGGAGCTCCTCAGACGTCTGGAAATCCAGATGGAAGTACTTCCTGGCCAGGAGAGGAGCCAGCAGTGAGGGGAGCAGGTTTGGGATATTCAGAGGGGCCTGAGCTGCCTGAGCAGGAAGCTGATAGGGGAACACAGTGGGGCGGGACCTGGCCAAGGGGTCCCCTCGGCCCCTCCTCTGGGTGGAGACTCTGTGCTTTCTGTGGACCATCAGCCTCTCACTGGGCACCACAGTCTTGGGGCTGGTCTCTGCGTGTGGCCCCTGCCATCCACTAGCCCCATCTTGGCCCCCCCACCCATGAGATGCTGAGGGGCTGGGTGTCCTGGCCCAGGGTTCCCAGGCCCCTCTGTGGACCACCCCAGGCATCTCATGGTCTAAACAGTGTGCTCTCAAGTCTCCCACCTGGAAGGCCAGAGGCCTGGCACCCCCTTCCCTGTTTCCTGTCCACCCTCCCCTTTCTCTGCCACCACCTGCCCTGTCCCCACCTTCATGCCCTGTTGTCCTAGCCTCTGGCCTGGCTGCCTGTGGCCATCTGCACGAGTGTCCTGAGGCTATTGTGACAGATGACCACATACTTGGTGGCTTGGAACAAGGACCCCAGCTCAGCCCCTTCCTCAGGGTCCCCCGTCTCCTCCCATCCTTCTTGGAGCCCCTCAGCTCTGCCCTCTGAGGGGACCCCAAGGGGCCTGGGGGTACCTCTCACAGTTCCCCTCCCCCACTTTCACTGCAGAGCCGGGAAAGAGGCTTGTCCAGATCACAGAGGGTCGCAGTCTAGGGGACGCGGTCCTCAGGAGGTCAGGGTCCTGGTCCCTGGGAGGGCAGCTCAGGGAGCTCTGCTCGGACCTTCCAGACCCCTGCCGAAAATGGGGGCCAAGGCCAGACTATGCTGGCCCAGCCCCTGCTCCTCGGAGCCTGCCTCTCCCTCAGCATCCCCCGTCCTCCAGACGCACGCTCTAGGCTCACCTAGGCTGAGGGCTCCCAGCCGGCAGGCACTGGGGCGGGGGCGGGGGCAGTGCTGCCCATGCCCGGGGTCTGGGCAGGAGCTCTGGCCTCGCGCACCGGGCTTCCTCTCCCACATCGCCAGGGTGGTGGGTGATGGTTCTTCTCACACCCCAGATGCAGAAGCTGAGACCCGGGAGACTGAGGCTTGGTGGACGCCCCCAGACTTCTGGAGAAGCCCTGGAGAGCCTCCGGCCCAAGCAGAAGGAGCCCCCAGAGGGTGTGTCTGTGGGGTCTGCTGCCCCTGTGCTCCTGGGCCTGGGCAAGGTCCACAGACCTTGCGAGCCCGGAGCCCGGCTGGGCCAGGCCAGGCCAGGCCTGTCCAGTTGTCACAGAAAGTCACATCCGGCCACCGCCCGTGGGGCCCGGCTGGCTCAGGGGCAGGCAGGGGCGCCTCCCAAGCAGACTAACGAGACTCGGTCTCGGGGTGTGTCCAGGCCTCACCATCCCGGCGGCCTGAGGAGGCAGGGCTGAAGGGGGTCTCCAGGGTCAGCGCCTGGCAGGAATCCACGGACAGAGGCTCCCAGGCTCTGAGGCTAAGGGGCTGTGAGGAGGGTCCCAGGCAGACGAGGTGCCTGGAGAATCCCACCGAGTTCAGAAGGACCGAAAGCTCAGCCAGGGCCAGGGGGCGGGGGTGTGGGGTGTGGTCCTGGAGCTCCTGCTGTTAGGAGCCCCTGCCTGCCAGCGACTCCTGGGCCTGGGGTCATGGGCTCCCCCACCCCCTACGTGGCTCTGCCCTTTGCCCTTGGGGCTGGAAGGAAGGAAGGAAGGAAGCTGCTCAGAAGGGCTTGGAGGCAGGGGCCGAAGTCCAGACGTGGCTGCTCCAACCAGGGGCTTGTCTGGCTGCAGGAGGGCGCAGCTGCAGGTGGCCCCTCTCCCACTGGGCCTCTGCAGCCCACCCGGCGTTGCCCGGCCCGCTGGGCACTCAGAGGCAAGGAGAAGGGGCATGGGGGTGGGGAGGAGACAGTCTGAGCAGAGGGCAGGTCAGAGGTCAGCAGTGCTACCAAGACAGGCCCAGCTGAGCCCAAATGCTCCACCCAGCCAAGGTGCCCACCTCTGGAGCAAGGCTTGGTGGGACCCCCACACCACGGCAGAAGTGCTCAGGGAGCAGGAGCCACCAGGCTGAGTCAGCCTGGCCCACGACGGCCTCGACTGAAAGGAGGGAGCCCTCAGGCCTGGGGGGACTGCTGGGCCCTAGAAGGGGGTCCACTTGACTCCTACAAAGTGGGGCTGGCTGCCAGGCTGGGGCAGGGGCAGGGGCCCGGGAAGCCTTGTCGCAACACCAGGCCCTGTGTGCCACAACCCCCAACCCCTAAAGGGGAAAACCAGAGTTAAGTGGAATCACCCCAATTTGTGGGGTTTTGAAAAACCCGCTTCGCTGAAGTATAATTTACACACATACAACCAAACGTCCCCATGTGAGGGACTCTGCTGAGTCTGACTAGCTGGCAGCCAGGCCTGCCCCAGACAGCCGCGGTCACTGTGTGGTCTGGAAAGTTTGGAAGACACGAACATAGGCTGCCCAGGCCCCGCTCAGGTGGCTCCTGTGGCCAAGGTTCGTTCTCCGTGGGGTGCACGGCCACGGCTGTCACCCCACCTTTAGCTGGGGGGGCTACTGCTCCCCGAGGCCTGGACACAGGACCATGTGCACCCCAGAAGTTGGGGAGCCGAGGCTGGCAGAGGGCACTCAGGACGGCAGCTGGGCCTGGAGTCAGTCCCTTGATTTTGAGCGTGTGTGACAGACGAGACCCAGGCCCTGAAGGATAGGCATCGAAGAACCAGGCCCCAGTGGCCTTGACCGAACGAGGGTGGCCTGGGGAGAGTACCTCAGGGAGAGGGAAGGGCAGGGGCGGCAGAGGCCACGGGAAGGGAGGGAGCCCCTCTGGAGCATCGTGAAGGCCGGGCCCACGGGGGACCCCAAAGCAGGGCCGGGGAAGCCTGGCCAGCAGACCTCTCCCCAGCTCGCGGCAGTCCAGGGGCTCGGTGGGGACAGAGGCCGAGGACTCAGCAGGCGGGCAGTGCTGGGGGTCTCGTGGTGATGGCAGCCTGGGCCCCAGGAAGCTGCAGCTTCCAGGGAGGCCGGCCACCCTGGACCAGGCCACCAGGAGCGCCACCCTCCCAATGCCCCCAGGCAGGCTGCTCCGGGCAAACCAACTGGACACTCCGTGACCTCCCTGCACATGTGGCGAGGACTGACCAAGCCCTGTGGCCTCTGAGCAGCCAGGGGAGACAGGCAGGGCCCTTCGAAGTGCTGGAGGGCCCAACAGGAAGGGGACGTGACCATGGGGTCAGAGCCACAGTGCACGGACAGGGAGGGCACAGCCCCAGCACCCCGGGCAAGCAAGGCACCCTTGCCCACCCTTCTTTCCCCACGGGGGAAATAAAAACCCGTGCCACGATCGGAACAGTCTCAACATCCCTCCCTTTGCCCTCATTTATCCCGGTCTGATGGAAAACCTCTGCCTGGTCACTATGTCACATACTTTCCCACAGAGAATGCAGAAAGGGGTCCATCAAAGTCTGATTCCCCCCCCCAGGCACGCAGCCCCTCCGTCCAGCTTCCTTTTAGCTCAGAGTCTCCAAATGTGATGACTGGTCACGGTCACCCATGCACAGGTACGCTCACGCAGGTGCACATGCACGCACAGGTGCGCTCACCACATGCTCTGCTCCTTTTGACACATCCCAGAGAACGTTCCCCATCAGTGGGCAGGCGCCCCCATCCTTTGTGGCCACTGTGGGCGTGGGACCTTTTTTTTTAAAAAATATTTATTTATTGGCTGTTTCAGGTCCTAGCTGTGGTGCGGGCTCCAGTACGGGTGGGCTCTGCAGTTGCAGCACAAGGGCTCTCTAGTTGTGGCGTGTGGGCTCAGTTGCCCCACAACATGTGGGATCTTAGTTCCCAGACCAGGGATCTAACTGGCGTCCCCTGCATTGGAAGGCAGATTCTTAACCACTGGATGGCCAGGCAAGTCCCAGGGCGCAGGACCTGACCCACTGTGTCTCAGGGGAGGTGAGAGAGGGGCTGGCCCCACCCTCTGGCCACTTCAAACCGCAGCAGCACAGGCCATCCACACAGATAACGTGCACCTCCTCTCCCGAAGCCGCACAGACTACTGGAGGGAGGCCTTAACTGCCTCCTCAGCTCTCGTCACACCACCTGCCAAAGCCTCGCTGCTGCCAACCAACCCGGGAGAAGACAGCCAGCCTCTCACCTGCCGTGCCCAGCATCCTCCCTGCGCCTATGGGAGGAGCCACTGCTTTGAGTTGGTGACAGTCGGAGAGGGCCAGGCCGCCAGTGCGATCAGGTGCTCTCAGCACTAAACTGTCTCTCCCCACCTTCTGCAAGTAACCTGAGCATGTCACTGTGTGGGACCATTTCTGATCCTATAGGTACCTGTCCACTCTGCGTCCTATATGTGGTCACCCTGAGCGCCCAGGGTCAGCAGTGCTGGCAACTCCCCTGGATGTGGGGGAGGGGGCCCCGAAGGGGACGGGGTGGAGGTATGCAGACACCTGAGCACCCTCCGAGGATGGGGTTTTTGTTCCGTGTCGGCGGGAGCGAGGCACCCCTGCCTGTTCTCGGCGGCCCAGGCGAGGCTCACCCCCACCCACCTCTGGAGAGCCTGAAACCTGGCCGCCTGGGTCCTTCAGGAACGGACAGTGCTCTGGCTCCACAGTCGTCTCGGACACCCGGGCAGCATGGTTCTTTCTCAGCCTTGCTTGGCCCTTCCTGCCCCCTCCTGCAGCCACCAGTGCTCTGTCCCTTCTGGCCACTCCCAGGAGAAGCCAGCTCCGCACCGGGCGAGCTGGACACTGGCTCCTGTGCGGCCTGTAGAACGGGTAGCCCCCTACCTGCCTCCTCCGGGCATCTGTTTCTTTTGGGCAGAGCGGCCACACCAAGGGCAGATCCCAGACCAGGAACTGGAGCAGGAGCCTGGGCAGCACAGGTTTCTGGTAGGAGCTCTCCCTCTTATGAAGGAAACTGTGAGAAGACAAAATGCAACGCGACCCTGGCCCAGGAAGTGTCCCTCCTGCAACCTCATTGACAAGGCCCAGCCCCGTAACCCTCTGAGTAAAGACTCTGCGGGGCAGGAGCAAATGCTTTCTCGAGGCAGTAAAGAGCCCATCCAGAGCCCCCAGACCCACCCGACAGGGAAGTGGGCCTGCAGTCCTAACTCAAGATGGGCGTTCAAAGCCTCAAAAGCAAAACGGGCCATATGTGCATTCCTAATAAAAAAAAAAAAAAAAATCAAATTGTACACTTAAAAAAAAAAAAGGCACTATGGAAAACTGGGAGCCCGGAAGTCCTGGATCTGCCCACACCCAGGGCTCCAGAGGCCCGGTCCAGGAGGCTGTGCAACCCCATGCGCGAGCCCCACCCACCCAAGTGCCCCGACCCACCGTGCCAGCCCCCAAGGAAGACACAGCACTGGGTTCATGGTTCACAACTTTAATAGAATATTCTAACTATTCTGTACAAATTGAAAACACTGTATTCAGTTACAAACGTATCATAAGTAAGGCTGAGCACTCTACAGCCTGGCCACTGCGTGGACACCCCCGGGCCAGAGGTCACACACTCCACACCCACACGCCAGCCAAGAACAGGCTGCTCGGAACCCAGGGCTTTAAGACAAGATGAATGCGGGGCCGAGAAGTGGGAGCTACCGAGAAAGCAAGACCTCTACACACTACGTGGGGAAGCCGTACCTCCCCGCCAGAGTCCCTCCCCGCACAGCCTGGCAAACCCTGACTCTGCCCACAGCCCCACCCCCGTCCTCAACGCCAAGCGTGGTCCTGCGTCCTGAGAACCAGCTCCTGCCCACGGCCGGTGGGAGGAGAGGCTTCTTCCACGTGGGCCGCACCCCAGAGGGGCCCAACCACCACCTCCTGCTCAGGGCACCCAGGTCTCTGGTCCCCGCACGGTCTCAGAAACTCGAAGGAAAAGCGACAGCTCGCGCCCCAAGCCTTCACAAGCGTGAAAGATAAATAAATACGAGATGAACCACAAAAGCTTGTGCCTCAGGGTCAGTGGGCGCCCCAACCCCCACCCCAGCCCCGAGGAAAATAAGACCAAAGGAGGAACAGTGTGAGAAGCGGTGCCTACCCCAACTGCTCTCCCGAGACAACTGGAAACTGCGTGTGGGTTTCTTCTAATGAAACAGGAATCCTGCCCGTTGCAGGGAGGGGTAAACTGGTTCTAGATGCCCTGGAATCACAGCCCAGGCACGTGCCCCAGCATCGAGTGATCCCCCCCACCATGCGATCGCGGGGCCCTCCCCAAGGCAGGGCTAGGTGGGTCCACCAAGTGGCGCGTGAGGCCGTAGAGTGTGCTGGGATTAAACCTCCTATTTCTGAAACGCATCTGAGTCGCCACTGTACAGGTTAAGCAAAATAATAAAGTAAAAGGAGAAGTTAAAGTGAAAACCATGCACTTGAAAACAGGTTAGGTGTGAGCACTGTCCGCGCGCCTCACTGCTGCTTGCATTCCGAGGGCTGGCTGGGTTCCTTCTGTCAATGAGAGAGAACAAGACTTGTAGAGAAAAGAGCAATTCTGTCAACCAGGCAAGTCCAACCAACAACGAAAACACAGACTCCGAGTGTTTCATTCATTCTTCATTCTTATGGAAAACATGGTTACTACAAATACACTTTAAAATAGTAACAAAAAATAAGCTAGCTTCCCAGAAACAAGGTCACAGCTGGGCTGCCGCTTTTTGTTTAAAGACATTCCAATTCTCAGCAGGAGGGTCTCGGGTGAGGGAGGGCCTCGGTGGCAGAGTAATTAAATTAAACTTGCAGCAGCAGCACCCACCTCCCAAAGCAGGCAGGCACCTCAGCTCTGGGGCAGCGCCGGCTCCCCCTACCCCCACCCTCTCCCACCCCCCGCGGGGAACAGGTGAACAAGCCGCCCCCCCCCCCCCCCCCCCCACAGCAGCACATCTGACCCCGGGCTGGGCCGTGATGCTCCCGGGAGCACAGCCTCTCCTGCCCTGGGGAGCAGTCCTCAGCTCCCTGACAGAGGACGAGAGGCCACGAAGAGCTGCACAGACAGGCCAGTCCTCCCAGGAGCAACCCCAGTGGGAATCCTCTCCTTCCAGAGAAGGCACGAGCGGGAGACCATTCCCTGCCCGAGGAGCAGACTCACTTCAACGTCATCTAACGGGTGTACCTCACACCATGTAAACCCAGTCAGCAACCCCATGAATCCTGTGTGGAGGCCAACAACAGCCCAAGAGGCAGGTGACGATTTACTAACACTCCCGAGCAAGTGAGTTCACCCATCAGCAACCCACGACTTTCAGCTGCGAAGACGACAAATGACTCTGAATGTAACCTGACGTGCCCAGAGTCTAAGGACAGCCTGCACCACAGCTGAGAAGAAACACCTGGGACAGCATAACTGACACCCTGCACGACACCCTGCACAGAACAGGCTGAACACAGTTCCTTCTCAGGGAAGCCACATTTAAGGGATGAAAAAGAGTACGTGTAAAGGCTTCGTAAAGACAAGACACCAGGATGGTTCTGTGGGCCCGGGGCTGAGCTGCTTGTTTGCACACGCAACAGCTCGGGGACAAGCTGGGACTTCCGGGTCTGGCCCGGGGCTCGGCCAGCACTGGACCAACACACCTGCCCATCACATGCTCACCAGAAACACTGCCGAAGAGCCTGGGCACCAAAACAAATACCCCAACCAGAAATCCTAGTCACAAGAGACCCAACTCAAACTCTGTCATCTCAAGGGGCGACCTGGAGGCGGACCAGATTAGTGGCCAAGGGGATCAGATGCTGGCCCCAGACTCGCTGGGGAGGGGCAGAGGTGCTCCAGGCCTGGGATGTGCTGGCAGGGGCTGGGGCAGCCTTCTGTGGATGAGGGAAGAAGTGTGTGTATTTCCACAACTGGATTTGCAGAAAGGAAGTAGGTTAGAGAAGCTGAAGCTGAGGGATTGGGAGTGTGTCGTGGGTGGTAGGGCTGGGATGGCGGGGCCAGGCAGGTGGCACAGGACGGGAGACTTGCCATGCTACATCTTTCTAGGTAAATACATACACTGGTCACACGTGCCACGTATATAGAGCAGCGCACAATTTACAATGCGCTATCTCAGTGGTACCGTATCTATCTTTAACCAGGAGAATGCATCTATTTGTTTCAAACAAACTCTTTACTCAGGTGCTGAAGACTGTTGGAGAGAATGGGTCCTTGCCAAAACCAAGACCAGGATGGGATGTCACGAGGGTGGGGACCTCATGTTTAGAGGGGAGGCAGAAGAGGGGACTCACCAGGTTGGGGAAGGCTGGGCCGCCGGCGGCACCCCTACCTTGGGGCCAGCATCCACACAGGTATGACTCCCAGGCTGCAGCACTAACACAGACGCCTGGAGTCGTGCATGTGAACTTTATCAAGGAGACACCCATGGTATGGGCCTGTGACAGAAACCAAAACCACCCTGCACTAAACCCGCGGCACCCTCTGCCTCATGTCACGAAGCTGTCAGAAGCCCGGTCAGTCACACTGCTGGTCATCGAGGGACAGGAGTCGTTGTTTCAAAGGCACAAAATAATAGTCAACACCCTCCCTGTCGGGGGGCGTGGGGTGGGGGCATTTAAAAGAAGGGCTTTCACAGCTGACAACTGCCCCAAGACGGGTCGAGGACAAACTCACCCCCACCCCCATAGCCTATAGGGCTGGCAGCCCGAGTCCCAAGAGCCTGCCTGACGGCCCAGGACACAGCCTCCTCCACAGGAGCAGGGGACCCCTGACGACAGAGGCGCGACGGCACAGCTGTGGTTCTGCCAGCAAAGAGTCCTTCTTGCCCAGAGGTACAGGCTGGACCATTTATGGACACTTCGCGGTCACTGGCAGGGTGGGGGGCACTGGGGCTTCAGGCCGAACCAGCCTGGCCGACACACTCTTCAGACACGGGGCAGCAGGAATCAAGAGCAAGCAGATACAATTTTAAATGATCAGATCTGACCCTTTAAAAGAGAAAAGATTCCAGGTGTATATTCACTTCATCTAATTAAAATGCTTCCTTTAGCCCAAGTCTGCCCACCTGCCTGTTAGTTTTCTAAGAAAGGCAGCCCACCCAAGTGAGACAGGACAGTGATGCAGAAAGACCCCCGGACCATGGCTCTGCAGTGCGGAGACACAGCCCTGCTCTCCCAAGGCCGCTCCCCACACTGCTCACCTCAACTTGGAGAGCCCTGCTGTCTCCTAGACGCTGCCCCCGCCGCCCTGGCTTCTCCCAGGCTCTGCTGTTGGCACCTTCCTCCCTTGTCCCACAAAAGTCAAGTGTCGTACGAGAAAGGGGCCTCATGACTGGGGCAGAGCTACAAGGACCAATGACCCCCCCAGAGGGGACAGGGCGGCGCTCCCAGGAGACTTGTGACGTTCACTGGAACCTACAACCAGTTCTTCTCTTATCCGAGCGGCACGCTCTCCCCAGCAACCTCAGCAGTGCTCACTAACGCTCCCGTGAGAGTGGGGCCAACAGCTTTCGAGGTAGGAAATTCTGGCACGTTAAAGTTACCCCTTCACTATCTACTGGTCTGCACAGCACCTGAATTTAAAAAGTATAAACAATCCACAGATACACATCAAGAAACATCACAGTGGGAGGCTGATCCCATCCTGCTGAGGCCAGCAGGGCTGGGGGTCCTGTGCAGCCTGGCCCCAGGGCCCTCTTGTTCTGTCGTCTTCCAGGGTGGGGCAGCCCCGACGTCAACAAAGATGCCACACCAGTTACATCTCTTTTACAAACACTGGGCTCAGCAAGTAGGAACCAGATGTGGTTTCTGTCAGTTGGTTTTAAAAGCACACACGACAAACACCTGCACAAAAACACTGCTCTGCAGAATGCCCTTGTCCAGCCCAGCATGTGCTGAGTGTGCCGGACACGCCACCGAGTCCCAACATGGCATTGTTACAAAGCACAGATCAGAAGTTTGGAAGTTAGGAATGAATGGAATTCCTCCTTACCTAGAAACGCATGTATGATTAACAGACAAAAATTACACCTAAATGGGGAAAAAAAATTGAAAGGAACTGTCAGCATGAAAGAAATGAAATGCACAAAATTATACAGGAGGAAAGAGCCACAATTTCTCATGATACAAAAGGGCTGCAAAAATATCAACCCTGAGATGGGAAACCTCAACACCTAGTTCTGTACCTCTAATGCCCAACGGTCCTTCCCTACCTTCCTTCTCCTGTACAGCCTGTGACGTGACAGAGCCCTCTGAGGAGGTGCACATGGAGGAGCAGAAGTGTCACATTACGACCCCAGAGGACAAGACTTGGGCATTCCGCCTGCAGGGGGCTGACCGCGGTGCCCTCCTCAGGGACCTCTCACCCACTCCCAAACAACACGACAGACTGAAGGCTTCAGGAGGGTTAGTACTGACAAGTCTCTACTTTCTGTGAAGTTATCTGTGATCACTTGGTGAGAACGTCCTTCTAGAAAACCCAGACGTAAGGAAACAGAGGTTTGGCACGGGGTGAGAGGAGGAAGGACCACAGGAGGAGACAACGAGAACTGGGGGACAGAGCAGCAACTGCCAGTGAGACGAGCGGCCAGAGAGAGGGCCCTCAAGTCCGGCCGTGGGCACGGCAACCAGCCGTCTCTACGCTGGAAACCCCCCCATGAACATGTGTGTTAGCGCCCCCGAGTGCCAAAGAACAGCAGATACACACACCTGGGACCGGGCATGGCACGGTTCTGCTACCTGACAGCAAAGGGCCATCCACCCAAGGCAGGGCCCTGGGCTCACGGCCCAGGAACTGAGTACAGGGGCACCATCCACACGGCGACGCCCTGACGAACAGGCTGGCTTTGCAGATGAACGTGTCCTGCCCACTCCTAGAGCAGTATCTACAGCACACGGTGGACTTAAACCCACCTCGCATCGTTCCCCAGAAGCAACGACCGCTGTGAGCATGCACTTATAGGGACACCGGGTGCTATAAAGGGATTGGACCCAGTTACACACAGGCAGCTTAGTGCACAGGGTCCATTTCGGGCAAAAACGGGGGAAACAAACAAACGAACAACATCTACTGAAGGAGAAAGAGAGTCTACAACGCCAAGTAATGTTAGTACTGTGACAGCCCGTGACACGTCTAGTCCTAAGAGGCAGGTGAGATATACATTTCACGTGAACAAACGAGAGTAACTCCCAGGACAGCTTTAGGACAGCATTACAACAGCTCTGTGTTCACTGCATGTGTCGAGGGGCAAGTCCCTTGATGTGAGCACATCTGAGACCACAGCAGAAACTCAGACTTGTGGGTAAAAGTCACGGGGTGGCCCACTCACCCTAATCTGTTGATTTTTGTTTTTCAGAAAGCTTCCTAGTTTATTTCAAATTACCTGAGCTATCAAGACATATGTTTTGAGTATCCTCCCCCCCACAATTGTAAAGTTATGCCTACAACTCCATTATTCTATCATGAGCAAAACAAGCCTTCCCCACCCCATCCCGTCTCCATACCTTTTCCAAAAATAAACACACAAACAAAAAAGTCTATTCACGTTGTCAGTTAAGTCATTATCTGAAAGGAAGTAAAGCCCTGGAACGTAACGTTGCTCTACCGAAAAAGCTTACGTAATAGAATGCAGCGTGAGAACGCGCCACAGAGCAGCTTAGTGTTCACACTTAACACTCGTGGCGTCAGGTGTCTGCACAGTTCCTCGTGCAAGTTCATAACACCGCTGCCCCAACACGGGGAAGCTCGCAGGTGCGGAAGGCCCCACACGACTAACCTTGGGGTTAATCTCGGCATCGTCCTCGTCTTCTCCCTCCTCGTCACCTTCTAATTCCTGCATTAAGAGGAGCGAGAACTAGGTGAACGGGCAGGACTTAAGTTCTTGCAGATTCACCAGCCACGAATAAAGCAATGCTTTGATTGAGGAGAAATTATTTACAATCATTACTAGCCACACTTGAGTAAATCCCCTTTTGTTCTCACAGACAACCCTGAAATAACCATATTGCTGAAAAAGTGAATTTTGTTTGGTAAATGGTTATTTTCTGAGATACATTTCATAAGCCAATTGCAGGGTCAAACTGGACACTGCCACCCATCTGCCGTGTCTTCATAGTGTCCAACAAGGCTAAAAGTCTCAAAGGCAGCTTCCCACCGACTTGGCCCACTGACTCGATAACCTCCGTCCACTCAAGCAGAGGTGGCCTAAAGCAACCTCGGGGAATGATGTCTCACGTAAGCCATGTCTTACCTCCTCTTCTCCTTCCTCACCTTCTTCAAACTGAAAGGAAAGGAAACAGGTTTTCAGGTTTTATAAAAAGCATGGTAGCAACCTGACCCAGACACAGCCCCTGTGAAGCGCCCACTGTGGTCAGGCCTAAGGACAGTGGGAAGTGGCCCGACCTGTGAGTAGAGGCCAGTCTGCTGCAAGCACCTCTGCTCCAGGCCAGGGCCAGAACTGTGAGGCCACTTGCTCCCAAATCCTGCTGGATTAATAGGATACCAGGTATCTGAAAACCACTCAAAACAAAGACTGTGGATGAGGATGGGGCATAGGAAGGAGATGGGCAGCTTGGGTGTGCACTGGGAAACAGGGAAACTGGCTGATCTAAGCAAACCAGGATCAGTTTTATTACCTACAGGACTTTCCATGTCATTTATACCTCAGATGAGAGGAAATCTTTAATCTGTACTTAGAAATGTAATAAAACCTTGGTGTTTAATCTTTAAAATAAGTCAGAAAAAGTGTGCATGGGAGAAACTCCAGCACTGTAGCTGAATGAATGTCCTGACCCAATCTCGTGTCCAAACACACTGCTGATCAGGCTCTTGTCCAAGCCCCAAACATTAGGCTGCTATCAAAAGCAAAACCAAACTAAACACACCTGTCACTGGTGGCTGCACTGACACAGCATATGAAGATTCAGCAGGCTTTTTCTTATAAACCTTTCTTCTTGCCGCCCCTCCCTCCCCCCCAACTCAAAGGGAACTTGGAAGAACAAAGACCCGCCTCAAACACCGGGTCCAGTCTGCACACCCTCCTGGCTCCGAGCAGCTGTCAGGATGGGCTCTGACCATGTCTTGGCACTTTCCCTTCCAAGAGTCCTAAGCAGCCTCTGACAAGGAAGACCCTTCAGTGTCTTGCAGCCAACAAGACTCTCGTGCAGCACTTCAGGTCACACTGGACCAGCCTCACACAGGCTCAAGCGCTGATGTTCTGAGGTTCTAAGTCCATCACTTCACCCTGGCCCCGTCTCTGGAAAGAGCTCTGTGCGGGCATCCCACAGTCGGGGAGAGCAGAGGCTCCAAAGTGGGGTGTGCAGCCTGTGGGACAAGCGAGGTGAGCCACACGAGTGTGGAAGACAGAACCAGGACTCCTCCGTCCACTCCACTCCACGATGACGTCCAGTGTCCGCAGAGTCCCTAGCGTGTCTGCCATCGGTGCACTCATCTCTGTCCCAACACCACCAAGCTTCCTCTGCCCGGGGCCTGATGAGCAGCTGGAGTGATTACCATCAACCCTGGTTCACAAGCGGGAACCAGCAGAACTAGGGCCCCAGCGCACACAGGCTAACACGAGCCCCTGGACCACACTGTGCACCCGCAGTACCTGCACCAAAGGCGTAGCAACACATACGGACACGGCTGTTACAGGCAAACACGCTGCACTGCTCGCCAGGAGGAGCTATGCTGCATATACTGTAAGTAAATCAATATATACACGCTGCATATTTAAGTTTTTAAACTGATGGGTGTATGATCAAAAAAGTTCGGAGACCATGGACTAGAGATGAGGTTCCCAGTGTGTGTAGCCACTAGATCTTTTCTAGTCAAATTAGATCAAATCCAAACCTTTGGTTCCCCAGTTGCCAACAGCTGCACCTTAAACCTCCCAGCGTCACATGGTGCTAGCCCTGCTGCAGCGGACGGAGCGGAGGACAGCCCCCTCGTCACAGAAGGTGCTACTGGACAGCACTGGTCCAGAATTTGTTGTATAACCAGCATTTCCTAAAACTTAAGTCTGAGCAACTACCTGAGTGCAAAAGATGAGCCCAAAACGTGCTGTGTTGTGTGTGTCCGTGTTCCCAGACCCCCATAAGCACCTCCCGGCCTGGGGATGGACAGACGGCACTTAAGCTCACTAGTGTCAGATGATGCAGCCAACACACCCCAGGCTGGCCTATTCCCACCGCGCCGCACCTGCAGCACACAGGAGGGCACCAAGCAGCACAGACCTGCCTGGCTCCCGCTGCCCGGCCAGCAGCCCCCACAGGCCTCACCAGAATGGAACCTCGGAGCACTAAACCCAAGGGGGCAAAGAGCGTCTAAATACACTCTCGAGAACCCGCTACAGGACACAACTTCATCCCCGCACACCAAGGTGCTTGCGGCACCCTGGCCTCAGTCATGATGGAGAACCATTTCAGCTGACAGCCGGGGGGCAGCTGGCCAGGCTGCGCTCAGGGACCCTGCTCCCAAGCTCTGACTGTGGGAGGGCCCATTCCGTCAAGTGGAGGGGAAGGCGGGTGCACAACCGGCCCATTTTTCTGTGGAGCGTGGGGTCCTACTTCTTTGGGGAAGACACGCCACGTGCTGGCACAACGCGGCTCTGCTGGCCATCACTTGGCGAATGGGAGCTTCCTCACATTTAAATGTCACCCACAGCCATGGACCTTGCATGCAGCAGCACACCCCTGGGTCTTAAGAGGACATTCTGCAACGAGTCACTAGACGGACCTACATGGGCGCCTGGTGCTCTGTTTGGAGACACCTCAGACAGACCCACTCCTCCCACCTCTGCCACCTCCCTGCCCAGTTCATCTCCTGTAAACTTCAGAGTGGTGGCTGTGGACACGGTGGAGGATGTCATGAGCATCTTGGCTGGGCTTCCCAAGCTAGCACCTAGGCCTGCCCTGATCCTGGAGGCCCCCCAGGCCACCTACGTTGTCATCGTCCTCTATGGCCTCCCCCGTGAAGTAGAGCACGGCACGTGGCACGATCCGCTCACGGAAGAAGTGCCCGATTTCAAAGTCGGAGGCTAACGTGAATTCGGAGTCTTCATCCTGAGGGGAAAGCTAAGTGTTAACTTGTTTTGATGGGGTAAACATCACACTCCCTCACCCACACCTTGCCCCCTGCTCTGGTGACTTGGCTTAAAAGCAGCCAGGGCCAGCATTGCTGGGTGACAGCTGTCTACGAGGTCACAGGGACCGTTCCAGCCCAATGGCAGGAAAGGGAGGAGAGCGTAGGGCCCAGAGGGGTTCTGTGAGCCCCCATACGTGAGGGGGCGGGACGGAAGCACAGCCCTGCCCCTCAAGTCCACCCACGGAGCACGCGCTTCTGTCCCACCCCACGGTGAATACAAATTCATCCCTGGTTTTTAGGCAGTAGGAACAGATTAAAATGAAAGTAGCAAACTATTAAGGAAATAAAGACGTTAAACAGCAAGACAATGTGCTTTTCTGATCATGACACAGATCTTACCAGTGATTCTCCATCCCCTGATGCTAGAAAAGAGACAGAACACATCTGTGTTACATCAACAACCAAAACCTTTTTAAAGCCCACACAGGAGCTCAGCTGCCAGATAATACGGAACATTTCACTAGAAACTTCCTGAGCGTTCCGCCTCCCCATGGCTGCCCCCCCACCCCTGCCTGCTGCAGGCTGAAGCTGGCCCCAGCTCCGCCAGGCCCCCTTCCCTCCCCCACCCCCAATCAAGTGCCAGGGGCTGGTACCCAGGGATGCTCACAGGCCCGGCTGCAGAAGGCCACTTTCAGAAGAGAACTTACAGAAGTTTAAAGTATCAACAGATGGAGAGGGGCACCGGGTGCCCAGACTGTGGCCTTTCAGTGCATTTGTGTTTTAAGTGGAGTTTTAACTCGTGTCCTACAAAACTACATGTAATTATTCAGTAGAGTAAGAGGAAGTTCTTTAAGCCCTGTAAGTCCTGTGTGACAAGCACTGCACCTCAGCTAGGTCGAAACTGTACTTCTGCTTGTTTGCAAAGGAGGAAGGAGAGAATAGTGTTGAACTGTTCCTCCTGCAGAGATCGCCCTTGGGCAGGGTGACGTAACTCACGGACGCCCAAGGCAGCGGTCCTCGCTCCACACTAAAGGGGAGCTGAGATTCGGTTAACACCCACAGCCCTACAGACCTTGGTGCCGAACTACAGCCCAACACGGAACCAAGAAAACACAGACTTAAACACAGACTTAAAACCACACTCTGTGAAGCCCAGTGATGCTCACGCGATCGAATGATTCAAATCCCTGACGTTCACTGGGAGTCGAGGCTCCTCTGCCTGGTACCCCACTTGCTGTTTAAGATGCACATTTGGGGGCTTCCTAGGTGGCGCAGTGGTTGGGAGTCTGCCCGCCAATGCGGAGGACATGAGTTCGATCCCTGCTCCAGGAAGATCCCACATGCCGTGGAGCAACTAAGCCCGTGTGCCAAAAAGATGCACATTTGGGGACTCTGGCCTCGGGGGCAGAAGTCAGCACAGGACTTCCTCACTTGATGTCTGGACCAGTTTTGTAGGATTAAAGCCAAAGAGGGTCCTGGACTAGCCATCTTATGTTTCCTTTGTTTCAAAAAGCATTTCATCAATTTTGATTTTTTTTCCAGCACTCCCCCACTGTCACGTGCTACAGAGCAACTAAGCCTACGAGCCACAACTACTGAGCCCACGTGCTGCAACTACTGAAGCCCGTGTGCCTAGAGCCTGTGCCCAACAAGAGAAGCCACCACAATGAGAAGCCCACACACCACAATGAAGAGTAGCCCCTGCTCACCACAACTAGAGAAGGCCTGTGCGCAGCAGCAAAGACCCAACACAGCCAATAAATAAGATAATTAAGTAAATCTTAAAAAAAACAAGACAAAACTACATTTATGGCTGTTCTCATCCCCCAAATGAATACACACTGGCATCTTCCAGGTTCAAAGACAAAGTGCAGACAACAGCCACAATGGTGAGAACAGTGGGCTGAATGGTGGCAGGCAGCTTGACAATGAGGCAGGAGGGTCAGGACAGGAGAAACCTCCCTGCAGGCCTGACAGACAACCTAAAGGGCCACCGGTCACCCCGAGCAGGGCCAGTAGTTCTGTATTTCCAACTGTTTTTTGTTCACAGAAAATGAGAAAAGTGTTTTCCCCTCATATCCATATTTTAACACTGCCAGCGGGTCAGGCCTTCGAATTCTCAGGATTAGGAAATTATGTGAAGACTTCCAAGTAATTTTACTCTTAAAACTAGCGGCTCATCCTTTACTAACCTTTACCAGTTCCATCTTTGCTTTTGAGATGTTTGGGGGGGTGGGGGGTGGCTTCCATGCTGTGATTCTGCCCTAAGTCTGTGTTTGCCACAAGATATAAACTCCTAAACCCCCTGTGCTCCACACCAAGGCTCACAGAAAAAACCAGAAACCAATCTGAGAAAGGGGGGCAGGTAGATGCTGTGCCAGCTATGTGCGCGTGAGCAAAGCAGCCCTGCTGCCCGCCTCCACCCAGGGCAAGTCTGCAGCCCTAAGGGCTGCCTCTGCTCACCCTCCCACCAGGATGGGTGCCTGCAGACCCGCCCGCACAGCCGCAGCTGGCACAGCACACCTCCGCCAACGTGGGCCAGAGGACCAGGACCCATTTCCTGACGTTAACAGCCATTCTATCTAAGTACATTACCAAGGGTCACAACCCAGCCCACTCACCTTTCAGAGGATTGAAGAAGTTGAAAAAGGAATCATTGGGGACTTGTTTGGTGATTGTTCTGACAGTGCCTCGGCCCTTATGTTTCTGCTTTTTCTTGATGGTTTTGACCGTTACATTTTTTCCTTTCTTCCAGTCAATGGTACACCTATAGGGACAAGATCGTGGTCACGTGCACACACGCCATGAGAAATAACTGGTCACATGTTACCCAGCAAGCAAATCACAGCTCTGTGCTTAACTCGAAAACGTAACACCCTGCAAGCAAGCGCTCGGCACACCGTGAGCTTGCGCGAAGGCCAGTACAGGCTGTCCGCGTGGCAGCTCCTGGCTGCACAGCTTCACCACCAGATGTTTTGTGCGGGTCCTGCAGCATTCTTCCTGTGACCACGCCCAGTCAAGAGCTTACCACCTGCTGCGCCTTTACAGACCCACAGCACACAGGAAGCCACCCACTCAGGCACCCGAATTCTCAAGAAACCTAACTAAGCAAGTGGGACGAGTTGCAGAAAGCAAACAGGTGGCCGCTGCAAACACTGATGACCAGTGCAAGACACACGGGCTCCAGGTGCGCCGAGCGGGCCCCAGCGGGGACGGAACTCTGAATCACCTTGGACCAACAGGCAAGCCCCGGCAGTATCTGAACAGCGTCTGCTCAAGAACACGCCTGGAAAGGCAGGCCTTCTCACCCGATGGCCTGGCCCTGAGAAACGATCTTTCCAATTATTCTGGCCATTCGAGTTCAGCAGGATTTTTATAATAAAGTTCTATATTATTCATACAGGAAGATTCCTCAGGATAAGGACTTGGTTCAGTGAATAAGGATAACTGCTTCAATCAAGAATAAAACAATTTCCCAAATCAACCATAGAGGAATGAACTCTAAGCCACTTCCCTTGGTGGTCCACAGACTGCAGTCACCAAGGTGCTGGTCACGAGGCCAAGCACACCCACAGTGCCCTGCTGGTGCCAGCGCTGCCCTGTACTCACTCATCCACTCAACAAATACCCACTGAGAGGAGTTTACTGGTTCAATGATCACGGCTTCACTTACGGGGACTGGAGATCCCAAGGCCCTCATTAAAACAAGGAAACCGGGCCACTACACCAAACCCTGGCCCACGTAACCACACGATTCATTTCCCAGCACTGGCCATCATGTCCCCCAATGGAGAGACTTCCATTTCAATCTTTGTCTATTGGGCTTTTAAGCAGATGAAAGGCTTTTTGCTTTACTCCTAACTTCCACCTTACTTGTAAAGTTGTAAAACCATCTCCTGCTTTTGTTTCAGAAAAAGAAGTTGAAATGGCATTTCCTTACCCGTCACAGTCAACTATTTCAGGACCTTCAAAGGAAAAGGGATCGCCCTTGTCTGGCTCTGACTTCATCTTGTACGTTTTCGTCAGGACTGAATTGGTAAAGTAGTCGTTGGGTTCAAAGTGGAACTCTAATACAAAAGACTAAAAAAAAACCCAAAAACTCGAGGTAAGTACCACTTAAAATCTACAAATAACTAGCAACAGACTTTGTGAACCACACAATACTTACTGGAACCCAGCTCCTGCCTAAGCATGACACCTCGGGCAGAAACCAAGACTGACAGCTCAACAGGTGTGGCCCCATAACAAGAACTTCTTTAGTGCAAAACCACCAGCACAAAGTTAAAACACAGTGGCAGGTGGGGAGATACCCGTTCCCCTTAGTGCCCAAGCGGGTTCATGGGCCCTACTGCCTCCCCTCCCGGAGAGGACAAGCTATCCTGAAGAGTGGTCTCCCTGCTGCCCTGCCTGCCCTTCCCCGAGGGCAGCAGGGTGGGGGTCTGGAGGGAGAAGGCGGCAGCAGTAGCCCAGCCCCCTCCCCCTCTCGGGCAGAGCATCTCGTCCCCTGCCGCACAGTGAAGGCGCCAAGACCCTACGTGGGGAGGGACACGAAGCACTGACTGGGCCTTTTCACACCACACCAGAGACAGGTTCACCCTTCACTCACCAGGCGCTCTTCAAATCTAGAGGCGAGCAGAGGAGAAACGGACAAAGCAGCAGCAAGACATCAAAGTCAACAAAAAAGATACCCATGTGCACAGTCACAAAATAAATGAAAAATAAAATCAGATGCCCCCTTTCTGGGCAAAATGTCCAAAGAACACCCAGTACTGGCAGGTGTTTTGGAAAGCCAGGTGTACTTGTATCTGTAAAGGGCTTTTGTGAAGGGCAATGTGACAATATAAAAAAATTAACAAAATAGAAAACATTCTGGGACTCAATAATTCTGTTTTGAGGAATGTGTCCAACTCGAGAAAGATACCTGGATGGATGCAGCAGCATGTGCAAAGGTATTCACCTCAGCCCAGCTTGTAAGACAACCTGGGGTAAGTAAATGACAGAGTCTAAAGCACCAGCTCTGGGTCTGGACAGTCTCTGCCGTCAGTGCTGTGTGATGCTGGGAAGCCATTCAACGTCCCTGTGCTTTTGTTTCCTCACCTATAAAGTGGAATAAACAACATTCTCTCTCCATGAGTCACTTGAGGATTAATCTATGGAAGCACCTGGAACAGGCCCAGGTTTACAGGCAGTATTTGCTAAATGTTAGCTATTTCCATTTTTATTATAATGGTACAACAATCAACTGGGAAAAAAATTAGGAAGACTAAAAAGAAACCACTTCCACATGGGGAAGTGAAACAAGAACTCTCCCAAGAGTGGGATGAGGAAGAGAAGGGCCACAAGGGCTTGGGAAGTACAGACACAGGCGGCCAGAGGATAGGGGCAGTTCCATCAGTGTCCAGAAGAGAGGCAGGCGGGTCTGGCCACGTCTCCACTGCCAGTGTGCTGTGGGCTGGAGGGGAAGGGAGGTCAACAAGCCCAAGGCACCCGTCTGGCAGCACCGACGTGCAGCGAGGACAGGAAGGCCGCTACGGGGAATCAGATGGTCGGAGGACTCTCCACGGCCCTCCTGACCCTGACCCCGACCCCAACCCCGGCCCTCATAAGTCCAATCTTTACCCTGGCCTTCAGTCAGTGGAGAGACTGCTATTACTCGAGAACTGCTTTGGACCGTGACCACAGGCGTGGACCGGCCACCTGGGGGGCTGGGCTGGGCTACCGATGGCACCGTTCCATTCCGTCCTTCATTACTCCCTACTTCTGTATGGATGAACTACTGATTTTCCTTTCTCACCCCATTTCCTTCCTCTGCTATTTCTCCAAACCAAGGGTGCTACTTCCTTTCTCCATATTCTCCTACTTTCCCTTCTTTCTCCAGGCCCCTGTTTATTCAAGAACAAGTCACACCCACCTGGGGATGATTTAAAGAAAGTGTTTAACAGAAATGGGCCCAAGGAAGAGGCAACCTCACTCACACCCCCTACAGCCGCGTCAGCCATGAGCGTATGACAAACGCCCAGCCACACTCGCAATTAAGTGTAAAATTTCATCTTTCCTGCCCAGCAAAGTAAGTTGCTACTGTCTTTGCCGACACTCATGTCAAGAAGGGGGGAGGTGGTCCCCAGGCAACGCTGCCCACGCGACAAGCAGACAAGTGCAAGCCGGCGACACATGGGAATCCTCTGTGCTGCTGCTGCAGCGCTGCCCTAAACTTGACATCATTTCAAAACAGAGAGAGACCAAAAAATGTTACTATTACCAAAAAAAAGTGTAGAAAGATACTCCTAGCATCATCAGGAATGTAAGATGAACCACCACTGGGCCTTATGAACATTTGTCTCCTTTGACCCAATAATGACACTAAAAGGAATCTAAACTGAGGAAATCATCAGAAATTTAAACAAAAGCTTGGGGTTCAAGTAAGCGGAACAGAACGCAACAATTTATAAAGGGGTGGCGGCGACAGTGTGCCTTTTGGGGATGTTGACTCTTTTTACAGCTAACAGATGCAACAACTACTTCCCACCCGGCAGAGCCTGCATGAGGTGCAGAGGGCAGTGCGACACTGGCCACACTGGATTTCACTGTGCTGAGGTGCGAGCACAGTGACCCTGGAGAGTGGCCACAGGAGGGGCAAACCCTCGGCTGTGTTTCACTCTGAAGCGAGGTGGTTTCCTTTTATTTTCTTTATATATCTCATAATAAGTTTATAAAGGGCACACTATGGGGAAATGCATTAAGCTGCTGATAGCGATCTCTGGAAGATGGAGTGCACGTCTCTGCACTTTCTAAGTTTCTTCTATAAGCACAGAGGACTTGCACAATGGCTTAGAGGCTACACAGCTAGGTCTCTAGCCTGTGAGCCATGCAAGAGACGGAGGAAAACGTTAGACAGACGGGCTGAGAAAGAAAGGAAACGGACCAAGGGGATCATCAAACAGGTGTGCACACGTGCATGCACGCACACACACAGGCACACTACACAGGGAAAGAGAATTCACACCCATCACAGCAAACCAGTGCACGGCCACAGGAGGCCTCCAGCGGGTGCTATGGCCAAGCCCGGCACAGGTGAGGAGCGCTTCTGGGGAAGAAAGCAACAAGATAACCCAGGTGCGGCAGGAAAGGAGGGGCACCCTCAGCTACCAGAGTGGCCTGCATGCCCCCGCTGCAGAGGGATGTCTGAACACCCCACCTCCAGAGAAAAGCAGACCAGGAAAGGGACAGATACAGGTGTGTGTGCCCCCGCCCCTGCCCCCAGCAGACGTCACCCACAGGACGAGGGAGAGGGGAGCCCACACACACTACTCTGCGGTGGGGAAGGTGGAAGAGGCCAGGCCCCAGCTCCAGCCCCAGGGCCCGCAGGCACCGTGTCTCCAAGACCTGAAACCGACAGCCACCAGGCAGGCAGGCAGTCACGTGGCGCTGGAATTGCTGTGGCACTGGAATGGAACCCGCCAGCCACGGGCAGACCAGCAGGTCACGAACAGTGCTCCCCGAGGACCCCAGCTCAAGCAGTACGGTCTCAAGGCTGCTTCAGAGAAAAGGACAAGTTGGCTTAGCTCAACCTCCCCTCACTAACCGGCAGGCAGCCCACGAGAGCAAGCACCCTGCAAAGATGTGTTTCAGGACAAATCGAAGAGCAGGGAAACATTTCTTCAGTCTCATCTACCAGCAGTTACTCTTAAAGGTAAGACCTAGTACGCTTTCTCCACTAGTATCTTGGATTTCTGTGAAAGAGCTGTTTATATCTGAATACATGTGAAGCAGCCTCTGCAACGTGTTTTATATACATTCCTCCTCATGAACCCGGGAGACACTCAGGAGAAGGATGACAACACCCCATCTGACAGAGGAAGCAAGCTGCTCAGAAACCACAGCAAGCTAGCTCAGAAACCACAGCGTGGTCCAGCGGACACCACGGCCGAGGAGGCCCATCCTGTGTCTGCCGCCTGCACCTGCCACCGAGCAGCAGGTGGCCTGAGCTACCCGCACACCGCCAGGTGCGCCCAGAGAGGCCCCATGAGAATATGCGCCACCCTCCTGTGACCCGACTCGTGAGGGACGGGCCGCGTGTGCGTTTCCTGCCTGGCTCCAAGCCCTTTACCCTCAGTGGCCTGACCCTTTCCGACAGCAGCCAGGGGCTCCAACAGTCAGTACTCACCATAGGCTGTCCAGGGTCTGAAAATTTCACCTTGATGTCCTGCAGGTGTTTCAGGATTGGCTCATCATACTCCTGACCGCAAAGAGGAGAGAAAGAAAGTTCTGGTGGGCTCTTAAAGACAATACACGCGTCCTCATCGAGTCCCTGCTGCATCTACTCCCGGACACTGGATCACTAGCCCTGTTGGAATTCTGTCCTTGTCACTCCCAGGAAGCCACCCAAATCTGTTTGCTCACTACCAGTCAGGGTGGCAGCAATCAGGTGCCGTCTCTGTCTGGTATGGAGCACTGGTGACCACCAACGCCAAGCCAGAAGGGCACCGTGCTCAATGCCCTGACTGCTTTCACACTACCACCAGCTGCCAGTATAGACGGGGTCAGAAATGCCACCAATCAAGACCGCTGGTCCTCAGCGTCTCCGAAGAAACAGAATCATTACTAACAAGAAAAAAATATCAAATTGTACACTTTAAATATATGCAGTTTATTCTACGTCAGTTATATCTCAATAAAAGTTCTTAAAAAAAAAAATAAACGCCTACACGAGCTACTGACCTTGGCAGCCAATCACCCCTCCCGCCATAGGGCGTGTGGCAATCAATACCCAAACTCCAACACACGCCGTCACTCGCAGTCAGGAACACTCACAAAGCGGGTCTGAGACCTAACAGGAGGCACTACAGACGAGCTTCTAACGACAGCTCTAGGCCTTTACAAGTCATCTTACGCAAACACAGAGGCTCACCAGGGCCTGTCACTTGAGAAAGGCCAGCTGAGAAAAACTCAGAAAAAAAAATCACAAAACCTGAAACCCAGTGACCACACACTAATGACAGGTGCTTTCTTCGTACAACAGCCACTTCTTCACCCCAGAAGTCTGGGACTGGACCTAAAGGGTTTCCTGAGATTGTGTAGAGCCTGATAACTACCAACTCCCCCAATTTTAAAATTCTCTCTGCATCACAGGCAGACCGCATTTAACAGGCTTTACATCACTGTGCTTCACACATATTTTCGTGGTTTTTTTTTTTTTTTTGCAAATTGAAGGTTTGTTGCAACCCTGCGTTGTCAGATGATGGTTAGCACTTTTTAGCAATGAAGTGTTTTAATTTAAGGTATGTACATTTTTTAGACCTAATGCTATCACACACTTAATAGATTACAGTATAGAGTAAACCTAACTTTTATTATGTACTGGGAAACCAAAACATTCACATGACTCACTTTAATGTTACATTCACTTTATTGCGGGGGTCTCAAACCAAACCCCCTACGTCTCTGAGGTCTGCCTGTATAGAACAAAACAAAAAACAGCAATAGCAAAGGCACCTTGCAAGTCTCTAGACAAAAAGTAAGCCCCAAGAGCCACATCAGTACAAGATGTCAAATCCTAAACTCTAGAACCAGAAAACACTTGGCTCCAGGATTATGTCAATCACTGATTTGGCACAAATGCCTGGTTCTACAATCGCCAAGGTGAATGTACACTAGCATGTTTTCCAAATACTCAGCACTGGGAACTTCAAACTCATCACAGTCAAACTAGCAGTGCTCAACGGCATTTTCCCATATTCATGAAATAACCATTATGTTCTTAATTTCCTCAATCAGCCGTGTATCTTGAGGGCCCAGAACTTTCTATGGCCCAGACCAGAATGGAATGCCCTAAATTAAGAGTCTCAAAACTAGAGGCCAACAGTGGAAGCAACTCAGGGACTGATTTAAAGCTGCTCCCTACAAGTTTCAAAACTCTACTTTTGGACATATCTTGGCTACCACCAAGAGAACCCAAGGACCTAGAGCCAAGCCTACCTTTGGGATTTAATGTTTGACCAAAATGGAACCTACTACCATTACCTGCTTCAGGTTACAAACAGCCCAAACCACACTTCATCACTCTCTGCACAGTAAATGAGTACTTGGAAAATGACAACACATCTTTCTACAGCTGTAAGACAAAAAGCAGCAAGACACTCTGTGGCTCAAACACTCTGACACTAAGACAGAGGTGTTGGGGAGAATGGAAGAGACACCTGATTAAAATACAGCTGACTGTACCACTACCCCCCAAACCAAGGGCAAGCCAGGGATGAAGCAGCAGCGCCATCCCCGGGTCACTTAACTAGCTGGCTGTGCAACACCAGGAGCCAGGTCACCCCATCAGGTCACCTGCCTCACACGTCCCTGCCACCATGCACAGTGCAGCACGGGCACCAGCTGGGGACATGTCAGACCTGAAGATCCTCAGGCCCCGCCCAGACCTACTGACGCAGAGCCTGCAGGTCCACGGAGGCCCAAGAGACGGGTATACCATATACTATCCCCGTCTGCTCCGCCCGCAGCAGGGGAGGGGGGATTTTCAACCTTGGAGATACATCAGAATCACGTGAGAAACACCTCAAACTCTTGCTGACCTGAGGGTGGGGAGGCAATGATGCTATTTAGTTTTTTTGTTTTTGTGTACAATTTGATATTTTTTTTCTTATTAATAATGTATATATGGCAATCCCAATCTCCCAACTCATTCCCCCACAACCCTCCCTGCTTTCCCCTCTTGGTGTCCATGTTTGTTCTCTACATCTGTCTCTCTATTTCTGCCTTGCAAACCGGCTGATTTGTACCACTTTTCTAGATTCCATATGTTTGTGTTAATATACGATATTTGTTTTTCTCTTTCTCACTTCACTCTGTATGACAGTCTCTAGGTCCATCCATGTCACAACAATTGTCCCAATTTCATTTCTTTTTACAGCTGAGTAATATTCCATTGTAAATATGTACCACATCGTCCTTATGCATTCATCTGTTGATGGACATTTAGGCTGCTTCCATGTCTTGGCTATTGTAAATAGTGCTGCAATGAACACTGGAATGCGTGTGCCTTTTTGAATTATGGTGTTCTCTGGGTATACGCCCAGCAGTGGGATTGCTGGGTCACATGGTAACTCTATTTTGCTATTTAGTTTTAAAAGTTGCCCAGGTGACTCTAACGTACAGTCAGGGTGAGAATCTGGTTCTAGCATATATTACTCAATTTTCTCAATAAATTCCTGGCTCACGGCATTCTTTTATTCTTTCTTTCTCTTTCTTTGGGGCCACGCTGCTCAGCTTATGGGATCTTAGTGCCCCGACCGAGGACTGAACCTGGGCCCTGGCAGTAAAAGCGCCAAGCCCTAACCACTGGACCGCCAGGATTCCCAACGGTCTAGTATCCTTAAACCGCACCTTTTCATGTAAGACAAGAAAACACAGGTTATTCTAAGTCTTATATTTTAAATGTTCCCCCAGTCTAGGAGAAGAATAAGAAACACATCCCCTCCACCCTTCCTTCAGTTCTGGCTGATGGATGAGCACTGGACACGGCAGGTAGCAGAGGCAGCAGCGTGGCAAGTTTCCGAAACCATGACCGCCACAGCTGTGAGACCCCCGCAAACTGCAGCAGAGCAAGCCATCTGCATGCCCCCCGCGGCTGTGCTCCCTGATAGAACAGCACTGTGCCAACCCACCTGGAAAAGTCTGAATGCAGAGATGACCTGCTCTGTGGAAAATTCTACCATAACTCAGCTCAGGGAAAGTCACACGTCACCTTTTAACTGGTTCACCATTTCATGACAGAAAGCGTGACAAGGCAAGACAAAGACAGAAAGCTTGGCCATTCCCATTAGAAAAAAAGAAAAAACTTCTTCAAGGAAAATGATGAGAAAATATTAGTAACTTGTTATATATTTGCACAACTAGCATGGCTGCACAACAGGCCCATTTCGAATGTCAAAAATCAATAAACCAGAAGGCTATGTGCCAGCAAGCGTGCACCTGTATGTGAATGTGTGCACGGCTACACATGTACATACGCACGCACACTGCACCGCTCAGGATCACCTCTTCCACTCTGGCCCCTCGTCCTCACACTCTCACTCTCCTACATCAATGCAAGGCAGAGAAGCTTCTGGAATCTGTTCACATGCTCCCTCAGGTGAGGCAACATGCAGTTTACAGGAGATAAAGCAAGCCCGAGCTCAGCTGAGGTTCCGAGCGGCAGGCCTTCCCGGGAGGCCCGCAGCACAAGGACACACGGGGCTCCAGCAACAGCTGCGCCCCCCCGGGGACCCTGACTCCTTTGATTCGTGATCACAAAAGGCGCCTTTCCACCCACAACAGCAACTGCTAAACATGCTGTTGAGAGCTCACAACTAAATAATCCCTCTAGGAGGCGGGACTGTGCCTATGTGCCTACCTGGACTAATTCACTTAGCATGTCTACGTTTCTGAAGATGGTAAACCAGAACTCCGGAATTCCTTTTGGGTTTGGCTCTTCTGCTGCTGCTGCTTCTTTTTCTGCTATGACTGCCTTATTTTTTATGTCTCCCTAGAAAAATAAAAAGGAAAAATAGAATACTTATCATGGAAAAACAAGTTTACAAATAATTCAATGGCTTAATACAGACTATACTTTCAGAATCGCACGTAAACTTCTATCAAAAACCCTTGTTCTTTGTGCATCTCTAAGACCACTGTGCTCATCACAGTTTCCAGTATCTCTGAGGAACAAAGCATTTAAGGCAGCCATGCAGATGTAACTCCATGATGTAGTTTCACATCAAGAGGAAAAGAGCTGAGAGTGTGTACAATGTCCCCAACTGGGGAAAGGCTGTCCAGCGCCGGTCTAACGGCCACCTCAGGAAAAGCACCACCAGAAGTGCACTCCAGGGTCTCCAGCAACGAGAAAGTGCATGGCCAACCATACGGAGATGTCGGGACAAAGGCACATGCAAACATCAGGGTGCTGAGGAGAAGGGTGACGTGGCCACAAGGAGGGGAGTCTTTTCTAACATCACGGCCCTGACGTGTGATTCTCAGGAGGAAATGATCCCAAGTGGCCGTCTAAGGTAACAGGGCAGAGTCTCTTCGCACAAGGAAGAGCTGACTCACAACTAACTGATCCACAGACATGGCTTCAACTGCACCAGAGTCTACGTGTTTTTAGAAGACCAAAAAGATACATGGCTACCAAAACTTACACTTAAAAAAAAAAAAAAAAAAATCCCTTAAGGTTTATACTATAGGATAGAAAAGCTACTCCCAAATGTAAAATCAGGCCAACAAAGTTCACCTTGTCTGGCTGGGACTTTCTGTGGCACTGGAATGGTACCTGTCACCAGAAAAAGGCTGCGAACAGGTGATGGACAGGGCACATCACCAAAAGGACCATCTACCAGTGTAAAGTGGTGAGATGCACTGGGGCTACTTCACTGTCCCTGCTGGTCTCTGAGCAGGATGGCACAGATGTTTCCAGCACGCTCTGCCTACCACAGCCCCACCCTCTAGTACCTGCCCTTCTATGCACAGGTGTGCTCTCCCCTTGTGGGTCTTTGCTTTCTCTCCATCAGAACTTTTTCTGATGTTTTAATCTCTGCTCCCCTGACCCCTTATCTCACTGTACTACTAGGCAGAGGTGCTGCAGATGGCTGAGAAGGGGGACTCTGTCTGGTTCACCACATTAACCGACAGAACCAAGTTGCCTGGCTTCATCGTCATAAAGAAATCTAAACACCCCACTTAAGGCTGAAGCCACACCTACTGTTAGGAGCGCTTTTCTTTGTAAAAGAAAACCATCAAATTTCTTCTTTTTTTAATTCCCCCACTGGCCATGCTGCACGGCTTGTGGGATCTCAATTCCCCAGACCAGGGATTTAACCTGGGCCATGGCGGTGAGAGTGCCAAATCCTGACCACTAGATCACCACCCAAAACCGTCCTATTTCTTTCTTTCTTTTTTTTAATTTTTGTTTTGTTTTGTTTGTTTGTTTTTAATTTATTTACTTTTTTATTTTTGGCTGCATTGGGTCTTCACTGCTGCACATGGGCTTTCTCTAGTTGTGGTGAGCAGGGGCTATACTTTGCTGCGGTGTGTGGGTTTCTCATTGTGGTGGCTTCTCTTGTTGCAGAGCACAGGGCCTAGGCACTTGGGCTTCAGTAGTTGTGGCATGTGGGCTCAGTAGTTGTGGCACAAAGGCTTAGTTGCTCCGAGGCATATGGGATCTTCCCGGCCCAGGGCTCGAACCCATGTCCCCTGCATTGACAGGCAGAATCTTAACCACCGCACCACCAGGGAAGCCCCGTCCTATTTCTAACAGCATTAAAACAGAACACAAGTGGCACTCATTAAAAAAACTTACAGCCAACTTGTCCTCCTCTTCGTTCTCGCTGTGCCACTCGGACTCTGCGTCTGTTGGCTCAACATCACCAGTGATGAACTCCCTTCTCTAAGCGAAAACACGAGCTTAGGGTTACGTTCGGTTATTCAGAAACTCAAGGGTTAAAGACAGTGAACTTGTAAATAATGTGCATGAAAAGGCCGATGTTTTTATAACATTTTAAGATTCTAAGTTTTGGGGCTTAAAGAATAACATTCAAAGATTCACTGGGTACATCTGCATGTTTTGCCTAAAGAAATATTTGAAACACACTAAGTTTCCTAACAGAGCTTCCTACCTTGTCAAAGAGAGGCTGGTATAACGCTGCATACTTTCTTTCCAGGTCATGAACTTCTTCATAGAACTTGGCTTCTATGTGAGCACATTTCACCTGAAGTTGCTTCAACGCATTGATTCTTCTTTTTACTGCTTTAGGTAAACTAAATGACAGGATAAAAAAAAAAATCCATATGCCTGCAAAATAAGGCGGCATGCTTACTTTTTACTAAAATAAATTAACGTTAACATAGAATAAACATCCTTACCATGAAAAAGAGCTCCTAAAAATCATTAAGGACAAATACCACCCCACTACCACCAAAAGTAGGGTGGTGGGGGAGGAGGAAGCTGAAAAGGTAATTCACAAAAATTACAAATACTCGAACATGGAAGAAAGGTCCAATCTCACAAAATACCCAAAAGAATGTAAATTTAAAAGAACTGCTATCTTTTCATTACCAATTGGCAATTTAAAAAAAATTCCCAGGGGAGACTTCCCTGGCAGTCCAGCAGTTAGGACTCGGCGCTTACACTGCTAAGGGCCTGGGTTCAATCCCTGGTCGGGAAGCTAAGGTCCCACAAGCCTCGAGGTGTGGCCAAGAAAGTTTTTTAAGTAAAAAAGAAAAGAAAATTTAAAAAATTTCCAGGTTTGATGAGGTTGAGGGCAGAGGCCCTCTAACTGACTCATCTTTCCTAAAGGCAAACACGAACCTTGAAAATATTCTTTGCATCTACTTCTAAGAATTTATCCTAAGGAAATAACCAAATGTTTACGTGGGGGAGTGACTGCTGCTGTGTTTTTGGTAAAAGTGAAAGACCAGGGACAGTGACAAGATGAGCAGGATTAGGACAGGGCCAGCGCACAACCACGTCCTCAAGGAACACTCAGCGCCAGAGCAGGGCTCCTGCCAACACGGCAAGGGGCAGAGCCGGGACGGGAGACAAGGCACGCGCTCCAGTCCAGAGTCAGAGAGCAGCGAGCTCCTCAGCCCTTTGAAATTTTTCACCTTCTGAAAACATTTTAGTCTGCGTGCCTTACTTCTATAAATCAGAAGGGAAAAAGCATCTTAAACCCATCAAAACCATTTGTTTAACCTGAAGCTCTTAGTCACAATCTGGAACAAGGAGTAGACTCCTGGGGATGTCTCCGGTGGCGCAGTGGTTAGGACTCTGAGCTCCCAAGGCAGGGGGCCCAGGTTCGATCCCTGGTCACAGAACCACATGCCGCAACTAAGAGCCCATGCAACCAAACTAATTAATCAAAAAAAAAAAAAAAAAAAAGACTCCTGGGCCCCCCAAAGACCCACACAATCCCCCTTGGTGGGCCTGGGTCCTGCCCTCTGAGTCTTCCTCCACCTGGGCTGACTCCTCAAGGGCAGTGCTGGCATTAGGCCACCAGCATACAGTACCAGGCAGCTCCCAAGCACAGCGCTGTTTAGAAACTGCAGCCGTCAAGGTGGACTGGTTCCAGAACCTGGTAGATATCACGGTCCAGGGATGCTCAAGGCCCTTGTGTAAAACGGCGTGGTGTTTGCACAGACCCTACGCACAGCCTCCCGTGCACTGTGTGTCATCTCTGGATCGCTTCATGCCTACGCCTAACACAATGTAATGCTACGTAAACAGCTGCTGGCGTGCAGCGCATTCAATTTTGCTTTTTGGAACTTTCTGAAAAAACTCCCCCCCCCCACCCCCCAATGTTTTTGATCGGAGGTTGGTGGCATCTGCAGAATCCAGGGAACCTGGGGATATGGAGGGTCACCTGTCCTGGAACAGCCCTGAACCACAAAGGCCCCTGTCCTGGGATAATCACACCCACGGCAACCTCAGTTTAGACAACAGTCCTTCACCAAAGGCTGCCAACTACAGAAACTGATCCAGAACCACTGCTAGGGAGAGAAGAAGGAAAGAGCAGAGTAAGAATTTAATAACACTAAACGCATTAACATCTGTACTTTTCTACATTAATTACACAACTGAAAATTATTTCCTAACTTTCAAATCTTCCTAATGGAGTAAAAATAACAAGGGACTCTAAGCCAACTGGACCTAGATATCCTCCCCGGCCGGCTGGCCTCCAAACAGTTACTACACGCCATTCTTCTCCCTACAACAGGCATGTCACTCATGTACAGCAGGGAAGGTGGAACTAATTCTACCCCACAAAACCTTGTGACCTCCCCCTCTCCTCTTAGCACACATCATCTCATTCACCCAGTTTCTGAAGCCAGAAAACCAGAAATCATCACTCACGCTCAACTCTCCTCCTCCCACCCAGCAGCACCAGAGGCCACTGATCTGGTCTGCAAACACTTCCCAGAACCTTCCCCATTAGGTCACCCCCCCCGCCCCCGCAGAACCCTCTATACGGGCAGAGTAGGCTCCCCATGGCAACATTTCCAACCCTGCGTGCGGGAGCCGGTGTGTGTGTGTGGTGGGGACACTCAGACCCAGCCCTGCACTGCCTGTAGGAGGGAAGCCAGGAGCAGCTCCTCCCTTCGCAGGAAGACAGCCAGGCCCTGAGAAGAGCAGTCCCGGGGCTGGAAGAGAGGGAGTCCTCAGGGTGGCTCACTGTGCAACACAACCGGGACACAGACCTCATCCAAATAAGCCACGTTCCAATGCTGCAGGCTCACGGGGGAGAGCTAAGCAGGTAGGGCTGGTTCTCTCAGCCAACCAGGAGCCAGCACGAAGAGAAAGCATTCCACCCGTCCGCCTGTACATCGGCGCCCTGCCCGCCTGCTCACGTGACCTGCGGAGTGCTCTCATGGCCACAGGCTGGCCCCGCGCACTCACCCACAATGCGACACACCGCACTACCCTTGCCACAGGCCTGTGTGTCCTCTACTGCAGGGGTCCCCAACCATCAGCACCTTCCCCCCCAACACACAGCAGGAGGTAAGCAGTGGGCGAAGCTTCATCTGCCACCCCCCCCATCGCCCCCACCACTCGCATTACCGCCTCAACCACTCCCCCCCACCGGTCTGTGGGAAAACTGTCTTCCACGAAACCGGTTCCTGGTGCCACAAAGGTTGGGGACCGCTGCTCTGCCAGGCTCTGACCCCCGCACTCATCTTTGGAACCCCAGCACCTGGCTCTCAGCAGGCAAGGTCTGCTGAATGGAAAACCACTTATTCCTAGTTCTAAGGAACCAGGAGAGTTTTTTTCCTTTGTTTCTTAAAGTTGCATCAAGTCTCATTCAAGGCACACTTACGTCTCGATGTAGCTTGAAGGAGTGTGGGAGACACTGTCAAGTCGTTCCTGTAAAGCTGCCAAAACTTGAGGATTCTGCATCACCTGATCTGTGAGCTTTTCTATTAAGAATTAAAAAACAAAAAAGGCCAAAAAATTTAAAGTACACCCACCACACAAGAGCTCAGAGTTGAAAATCACCAACACATACCTACTAGCTTTGCTTACCTACTTTAATTTCTAAATGTAGCAAATAGCTTCTTAAAAACATTTGTTTCAAAAATACTTATTTTTAAAGGCATCTGATACTCCATGTTAACCACCCAAGTGGAAGGTGACTAGTCTACCAAGGGTACCTGGGGAGTTCTGCTCCTCACCTTCGTGGCTGAAGCCCCCCGTCTCCCAACTGAGGACAATATCACTTGCTAAGTTGAGGCGGTCTATCTCCCGGAAGCCAAGGATGGGGACAAGGCACCCGTGGCTCAGCAAATCAGCGCCCACTTGTGCCCCAGGAAAGCGCGACTCCCACCAGGTCCCTGGGGGTACCAGACGTCCTGCGGCTGTTTGCCTCCGCCTTCTCCCACGGTGCCCTTCTGCCCAAGCCCACCTTCTCCCAAAACCCACCTGCCACCTCACCACACAGCCCTGCCAGAGCACACACACTGTGCCGCCTCCCGAGGGACTGGCACACACCTGGCTCTGGCACATGACCTGTGCTGACCCGACTCCCTCTCAGCGACACTGCATGCAAACCAAAACCTGGCGCCCTCACCTGACTCAAAAGGCAGTGCAGGCCTAAAGCTCTCCCCACCCTTTTGTGAGACAGCAATGCGGGCAGGCTGCATGCAACAGGCAGGCACTCGATTTAACTCAACTACGAGCACAACCCCTAAAGTGAAGTTCCGTGTATGTGCATAAAACCTATATAACTGTGTGTATATAACTGTATGTAAATGCTAAACACACACACGCCTCTAGTTCCAACCACTGAGACCTAGAAACAATGACAGGTGGCATCTGTATTTTGGTTTTAAGTCTCTCTCTCCACTGAAAGACACAGGGTTCCTTGCATACAAGCAGATGTCAGGTCTGGGGCGAGGAAAGTTCAAGGGAAAATGGAATATCGCCTGTGCCAGACAGCGAGAGAGAACTCAAAATGGATAGGGACACAGCAAAAGGACATAGAAGTCAGCTTAAAGGGACCCCACTGGCCAAAGGGGACAATTTGCACACCACAAAGAATAATGATGGTAAATGATAAACAGTGAATGAAAAGCTAATCCATGAGTCTGTAGTAACATTAAGATGGGGTAGTGGGGGAGTAGGGAAGTGTCTCTTTAGTAGACATGTTAGACTGACAGAATTAGGAAAACAGCCTTTGTTGACCACCACTGTCATCACCAATTCAGCAATGGGTGCCCGAATCCCCATGGAAGAGTCTCAGGGAGAACAGGATTCCCACAGGGTGCCCGAAAGCTTCCTTACTACAAGGACCCTGACCACAGAGAGACTGGCAGGCACCGTCTTCACCCCGTCATCACTCTCGGGACCCCCTCAGGGGCCTAACTGCACTTCTACTCCACCAGGTCACCTGCTGCTCATCTTGCCAGTACATTTACCCTGAATCTAATGAGGAGAAAACCACCGGACAGACCCACCCAGAGAGTGGATATTCTACAAGGCAGCTGGGCACACAGCCTGCAGCTGTGTCCCTGCGAGGACACATCATGGGGCGGAGAACTCTAGAATAAAGAGGACAGAAGTAAACGCAATATGTGATCCTTGGCCAGCCAGGGATTTGGGTGTGGGGTGCAGCGGTAAAGGAACTGCTGAGAAAACCAGGAATACATGAACACGACTGCACATTAGCTAATAGTACTGGATCAACATAAAATTTCTTGGTTGTGGTAATGGCATCGTGCTTATAAGAATTCATCCTAGTTTTTAGGAAATTTACACTAAACTGTTTTAGGAAAAAAAAAGCCAGAATACCCACAACGTGCTTTCAAACAGTTCAGAGGGAGAAATAAGTATGGATATATAGGCTTGAAAATGGAGGGAAAGTACTGCATCTATGAATTTATGATCATATAAAAGTGATATGATATCTCGGACATGCTTCAGAATAATCAGGGGAAGAGATGTAAAGGTACAGATGAAAAGAGCCCAAGCATCTGGTAATCAGTGCTACGGCAAGAGGCAGCAGGCAGTGGTGCGCTTGCCTTCGGTAGAGCCTGAATTTCCTATGATAAAAATTTTTTAAATGAAGTACTGATTTCCATTTTGATTACTGTGACTCTGCTAAAGTCTCTGCAGCATAGTAATCTATGTGAACGTTGTGTCTTATGTTACTAAGCGGTTCGAGAGCAGGACCCCCTCCCAGAAGTTCCCTTCCACATGCTGTGAGCTCACCTGTGTTACTCGCATTTTTAGCAGCTTCCAAGGAATCTGAAGGAACCCCATCTGAAAAACTAAAGCAACACACGTAAAAGGTATTACTCTAAAAAAAGCTACAAAGATGAACAGCACAAGGGCGTTTTTCTTATTTAACATATTAAGAGGTGTCTCCACAGCAGCTTCAGATGTGAGCAGAGGAGAACTGCAGGCGCACGTGTGTGCTGTCTGTGAACTTTCCTCGCTGTTATTAGACACAGCCACCTTGCCAAGCTGTTAGGACACAGTGCCCACGGAGGCTCTGTGAGACAGCCACAAAGTCTCTAAAGATACAAAGGTCTTCAGTATCAATATATGACACACTCTCCACATCTAAAGCAAGTTCTTTATGGGCTCAAATACGCAGAGGGAAAGAAGAGGCACCAGCTGGCGCGTCTCACAATGTGTACAGAATGAGGCTTGGCACCTGCTCACTAACTACAATTTCAACTGCAACAAAGTCCGTTTTGGCTTACCTGTTATCTGCCATCTGAATGTTTTTATCTCCTGCAAATTAAAAAAGAATTAACATTACTAAATATTCACAAACAAAAAAATTTTCAAATGTCCTCTTTTAACAGTGATTTTCTGTGGGGGATGGGGACCTTGTAAGGAGGGGCGGGAGGGAATGTTCTGGGTGACGGAAATGTCAAGACTATGAAAAGGGGAATTGGTTACTTGGATATATACACTTGTCAAAACCCATCAAATTATACACTTATACGTCTCTCAGTGCAAGCACATTTTACTCATAAAAAATTTCTCTTGTTGGCACTAAAATAACCAGACTTCAAAATAAAGACAATCAATTTCAACTTGCCTTATGTGTATAGTAAGTTTTAGAAACAGAAACATTATTTATGCTAGGCCAATTAATTTAGAGCAATTCAAAGCATTTACTGGTGTTCCCACTGCCTTTCAAACACTCACTCACAGGATATTAAAATTTTGTTTATTCTGTATGTCCCACTACCTCTACACTGAAGACGTAGTATCTGTGTAAAAACATCATGTAATACACTCAACACAATTCCACTTTTACAAGAGACATATAAAAAAAGATTATCTCCAGATTAGGTGACTCTCTACCTATAAATATTAAAAGGTGGGTTCTAAGACATTTACTACTTTAGTACTTGACATTAGTAAAACTTCAAAACCCTATCTAAATACATAGCTAAAAAGAATCAGGTTTGGTTATCAAGCTTCCTTAGTTCTAGATGTAGTAAATCCACTTCAGATCCCCTCTAAAGGCTGGTTTCAGGCTGACAACTGGCCAATGTCTCATTCTTAGGTATGTGAGCAAAGCCCAAACCCCTTCAGGGTCAAAGAGAATAACAATAACCCTTCATAGTTAGGAAAAACAGCTCCAATTGGAATTTATGGCCTACAACTGTTTTAACTGCATCTCTCTTAGGTAATTTTGTTTCAAAATAAAACATTCTAATTATTTCAAAAACTCAAAATACATTAACTGTTACATTATCTTTTTCAAAAAGCTAAATGGAGCAGGACCAAGCAGTATCAGCAGTATTTCGTCTTGTGGAACTGAAAACCACAGCCACAGAAAGATAGAGAAAATGAAAAAGCAGAGGACTTTGTACCAGATGAAGGGACAGGATAAAACCCCAGAAAAACAACTAAATGAAGAGGAGATAGGCACCCTTACAGAAAAAAAATTCAGAATAATGATGGTGAAGATGATCCAGGACTTTGAAAAAAGACTGGATGCAAAGATCAAAAAGTTTACCAAAGACCTAGAAGAATTAAAGAACAAACAGAGATATGCAACACAATAACTGAAATGAAAAATACTCTAGAAGGAATCAATAGCAGATTAACTGAGGCAGAAGGGTGAATAAGTGACCTGGAAGACAGAATGGTGATAATCAGTGATGTGGAAAAGAATAAGGAAAAAAGAATAAAAAGAACTGAAGACAGACTAAGAGGCCTCTGGGACAATGTTAAACGCACCAACATTCACATTATAGGGGTCCCAGAAGGAGAAGAGAGAGAAAGGACCCAAGAAAATACTGGAAGAGATTACAGTTGAAAACTTCCCCAACATGGGAAAGGAAATAGCTACCCAAGTCCAGCAAGCGCAGAGAGTCCCAGGCAGGATAAACCCAAGGAGAAACATGCCAAGACATATAGTAGTCAAATTGACAAAAATTAAAGAGAGAAATGTTATTAAAAGCAACAAGGGAAAAACAACAAATAACATACAAGGGAACTCCCATAAGGCTAACAGCTGATTTCTCAGCAGAAACTCTGCAAGCCAGAAGGGAGTGGCACAATATACTTCAAGTGATGAAAGAAACAGAAGAACCTACAACCAAGAATACCCAGCAAGGATCTCATTCAGATTCGACGGAGAAACCAAAAGCTTTACAGACAAGCAATAGCTAAGAGAATTCAGCACCACCAAACCAGTCCTACAACAAATGCTAAAGGAACTTCTCTAAGCGGGAAACATAAGAGAAGAAAAGGACCTACAGAAACATAAACAAAACAATTAAGAAAATGGTAATAAGAACATACATATCGATAATTACCTTGAATGTAAATGGACTAAATGCACCAACCAAAAGACACAGACTGGCTGAACGGATACAAAAACAAGACCCATATATATGCTGTCTACAAGAGACCCACTTCAGACGTAGGGACACATAAAGATGGAAAGTGAGGGGATGGAAAAAGATATTCCATGCAAATGGAAATCAAAAGAAAGCTGGAGTAGCAATACTCATATCAGATAAAATAGACTTTAAAATAAAAAATGTTACAAGAGACAAGAAAGGACATTACATAAAGATCAAGGGATCCATCCAAGAAGAGGAGATAACAATTATAAATATATATGCACCCAAAATAGGAGCACCTCAATACACAAGGCAAATGCTAACAACTATGAAAGAGGAAATGCAAGGCAGGAAGAGACACAGGTGTAGAGAACAAACACATGGACACCAAGTGGGGAAAGCAGAGAGGGTTGGGGGGGATGAATTGGGAGATTGGGATACCAAATTGTGCACTCTAGATATATGCTGTTTATTGCCTGTTAATTGTATCTCAATAAAGCTTCTTCCAAAAAAAAAAAAAAAAAAAAAAAAGCTAAATGATTTAAGGAAGCAAATGAAAACCAGGAGAGAAAAAACCCTCCAACGGTCCCCATCACCTTCTGCCAAGTCCAAAGTCACTGCACACAGAAACACGAATCCCTACATTTCCCAGCTCAGCTCCTCTGCAGTCTGCTGCATGCATACGGCTGCAGCCGGGCTACTCCCAAGCTAAGAGTCTGCTTTTTCATATGTTATAAATGCAAAACACGAGACAGGCAGGTCTTCAAAATAACATGTGATGACAACATTTTAAGAGCTAATACACTTACCTTTTACCGGTTGTTAAACACTGAAGTTTTTCCCCTATGACTTCCCTTTGCTAACATCTACATGAACATAGCTTACATGGCATCCCAGCCCAGGTTACTCTTTACATGCCAATAGTAGGATTGTGACTGTAGGGCTTCTAGGTCAAAGAATAGGAATGGATACTGATACCTACTGACAGACTGGTTACACACTAAAACCAACTATAATTTGGCTACATAATTAGTCTCCACTGTCTAACAAATATATCCGCCCGCGCCTTCTGTGTAGACCACACACACCAACCGCTCTCTCCTGCAGCAGATGTCACTGCCGGCCTCACAGACAGTCCTGTTTTCACCACCCAATCAAGCCACATGCCTAATTCCAACACCTCCTGTGCTAGCGAGGTACCTATGTGACAGGCACTTTCTCACATTTTACACCCACAGCAACTCTACCAGGGAGGGCACATCCCAGCACACGCAAGAGAACAGAGGATGGGGAGGGTGAGGTGCCTAACCCACGGCCACCTGGCTGGTAAGGTGTGGACTGGGGTTTCTGTCAACCTAAAAGAAAGTAGGTAAACCAAGGCAAGCTCAAGTTACCAGAAACAGAGTTCATCTGGGAACAGCAGAGAAACTGCACTTCAGGGCGCACATACTGAAGTGACCTACAGGTGAGTTTGCTGAAGGCTTGGGCTGGGTTGCTTCTATGGACAAAGCGTGCAAAAAGGGAAAATCTGAGTAGGGACCATGCAACAAGTGGCTCCACGATGGGGGAGATTCTTGGCAGATGCTCACTGGCTGCAGGATAAATTCTGATCTTTTGTAAATCAAGCATTCATGGGAAATCAGTCCCACCATCTGTTTTCTGAGGGTGCTTGTGCATGAGATTCTCCATTTCACATCCTTCAGTTCTATTCAGATTGAAATCCTTCCACATCCCCCACTTCTGATTAAGCTGCTGGCCACAAAAAGCACTGCTGGTCAGTCTCACTGTGTGGGTATCTCGCTTAGCCAGAGGTACCACTAGCCACAGGGGACTGTGTCTCCCTCGGGGCTGAGGAGGACCATCCTCAGACGTCTCATCCCACAGAAGAGGACAAGGGCAAGCAGATACCTGGCCTCATTTGAACAACAAAACCAACTGAGAAAGGGGGAACCTCAGTTATGTCCCTCTAACATGGTCAGTTCAGTTTCCATAGTCAGCTGAGCTTCAGGATAAGCGTTTATTTTGTAGTTACATAAGTAAAACAGAACTTCACTTTGTACATGCATCTGGGAGAAAGCCACTTGCCTGCTGATACAAAACAGCAGAAAGTTACCTATGTGGATTACACCCCTGGCCAGAGGTCCAGTTATAGCTACTGCTTGGAATAAACTTCTCAACCTGTTTGCCCAGCTGCCTATATTTATTGTTTGTTTGTTTTTCTGGCACATGGGCTTAGTTGCTCCGTGGCATGTGGGATCTTCCTGGAGCAGGGATCGAACTTGTGTCCCCTGCACTGGCAGGCGGATTCTTAACCACTGCGCCACCTAGGAAGCCCCAGCTGCCTATATTCAATAGGTCAAAAATGTCCAGGTCCCAGGGGACAGCCTATTTCAGTTAACAGTTTGATATTATCTTTCATTATTTTTAGTTCTTGTGTTACTTTCCCTGATTTGTTAACATAAAAACAGCAGGGCACAGGTTCCCCCTTGCTATGCACTGTGGAGGTTTAAGCTCTGCAGTTTTGTAAGTCAACTTATGCTAGGCAGTCTATTTGGGTTTGTTGATATTCAAAAGCTCTTACACAAGCATTAAAGGTAGTAGCCATGAATCTGAAGAGATTCTGAATTGCCTTTTTAAGTTCTGCTACTTCAACCCAAGGGAAAAAGTTCTGGCAAATCCTTTTTATCTACTATGGGGGGATCCGTAGGCATCCACACCAAATTGCATCCATCCTGGCTACAATGTGCTCTCTCAGGCTGGTAGAAGAAAGAGCCCAGATTGGGCCCAAGGGTGATGGAAGGCAGGGTCTTCACGACTTCAGCATCAGGAGTGAAGGCAATGACTTCAAGGGTCCTTCCCATTTAGCGTGAGTGTGGAGTGTGCATTTCTTCCACATAGAAAGAAATAACCAGCGTTTTCTAAGGATAGGGTGTAGGGACTTCCCTGGTGGTGCAGTAGTTAAGAATCCTCTTGCCAAGGGAGGGGACATAGGTTTAAGCACTGGTCTGGGAAGATCCCACATGCTGCGGAGCAACTAAGCCCGTGTGCCACAACTACTGAGCCTGTGAGCCACAACTACTGAGCCCACGCGCTGCAACTACTGAAGGCTATGTGCCTAGAGCCCGTGCTCGGGAACAAGAGTCGCCACTACAATGAGAAGTCCATGCACTGCAATGAAGAGTAGCCGCCGCTCGCCACAACTAGAGAAAGCCCGTGTGCAGCAACAAAGACCCAATGCAGCCAAAAATAAATAAATAAATACATAATAAACCTTAAAAGAAAAAAGATAGGGTGTATTCTTTTCCTGGAATAAAAGAGATCTCATGATCAAAAACAACCATTTATACACATGATTAGTGGTTCTGTTTAGCACAGTGAGAATGGTTAGAGGACTATCTTAAATTTCAGTATATTTGGAGTAACAGGTGAGTGACTGTTGTGGGTGAGGTTCTGATGGAGGCCGGGGATTTTCCGGGGAGCAGGCAGGGCAAATTAAGTTCCTTCCACTCAACAGATTTCTGATCAGTTCCCGATGAGGCACCACTGAAGGAAGCACATCAGCTTCCCACTCCCCATATAATTAAAATTTTCATCAGCCCACCAAAGAGATACACATGGGAGACGTCACTCTCCTAGGTTCCAGTGCGGAGTGAACCCATGACCATCTGAGTCACATACAAGTTTTACAAGGGTGCAGGAGATAGCCTAGATATTTACCAGTCCCATCAGCGCTTCTGGAACACTAGAAAGCTTCTGGGTAAGAGTCTGCACTTAAGTGAGTGGGATTCCTTTACGGATGCAGCACTCAATGGAATGCTATAGCGTCAGGTGTCAATTTATTCATGGCTGCAAAGGTGCCAAAGGAAAACCCGGCATCTCCGCCAGCCAGGCTTCACCATCCCTCTAAGGAGAATGGCCAGGCTTCCGGTTCAGGTTCATCATCACCAGCAACCAGTAAGGTTGATGGAATGAGAGCTCTTGTAAGGTGGCAGCAAAGGGGTGCATTATAGCCAAACTAGAGGGCGGCAAGGGGGCCAAAGAAAGGACAGCGACACCTTTCAGCAGCACAGCTTGGCTGAGTGATAGAGAAAGGGCTGAAGCAGGAGGCTACACAGGCCTGCACTGGATACCTCTGATCTCTGGAAAGCTGTCTGCCTCACTCCTTAGAAATTCTTAGCTTTCAGTCTTGAGTTGGGCTGCAGGTCTACTCAGGTTTGGGGGCCTTTTGAAGATGGGACATGTGCATCCAGGAGTCTAACCCTCGGAATCTCATGGCACAGGGATTAGTCAGTAACACCTGGCAGGGGTCCTTCCAATGAGGTGGGAGGAAGTCTTTATGGACAGGCCTCCTCTGGTAGTTGAAATGTCCAAGCTGTGGACTGGCATCTTCGTCTTCCAGGAGCATGCTGTGGAAAGAGCGCTCTACTACAGCGTGACTACTCTCAATGGACTTCAATGGACTTTAGACCCCTACAAATGTGAAGCACGTGCCCTCCTATTAATTGGGTCAAAGGAAGCAGAGGCTAAATGCATTGGCCATCCATGACTCTTTCAAAGGGTGAGAATTTATGAAACCCAAATGTAGATCTAAGATTTAGAAGAATCAGGGCAGTCCGTTTGGCCATGTATTTGGAGGGTTTCAACTAATTCAACCAAGCAGATCTTTAAAACTTCCATTCGCATGCACCTGTCCTCAAGACTGAGGAGGAAAAGCCTGATGGAAACTGTCCAGTGAAGTAGGCCCCCTGGGCACTGTGGAGTTTTGGGGGGGGGGGGGGGGGTGTCCTCAAGTGGAAATGATCTTGATCTTTTCTAAAAAGACTTTAGCTATGGAAGAGGGAGTCACCTCTCTACATGCAAATGCTTGAGTCCAACATGAAAACCGTTACTAGAATATCTTTATAGCCATGAGTTGGGGCAACTGTATGAAATCTACTTGCCAGACCTTAAGCAGGGCTGGATAAATGACAGTGTCCTGAGGTGGTCAAACAGGCTCCCCTGGGATTAATTTAGGACAGGGAGACCAAGAAAGAGGGTGCTTTTTGTGTTCTGCTGACATTTCTCTACCAGCACTGATGTATAAAGGGTACCGTTCTCCCAGGGGACCGATGGATTACTTCACGTGCAGGGGTCAATAAGGGAAGCTTTATGTTTTCTGGCAGAACCAGCTTATTAACAGGTTCAAACCAGAGCCCCCTTTCTTCATGGGTCCAACAGCCGGACTTTCCGATTTCCTGTTGTGCTTTTCTCTTTCAGAGGCCAGCCATTACCTCCCCTGCTTAGTTCCCTTAGGCCCTTGCTGGGGGAAGAGCCTACTGGACCACAACGTAGGTTTGGTCTATGAGTATCATAAAGGAAGTGTTTTTTTGCAGAGCTATCAGCGAGGTGTTTCCTTCAGGTTCCAATGCAATCAGACGTGCAATGCCGAGGCCCTTTCCTGACAGCTAGAGCTGCTGGCAGCAAGATGATATCCGACAGACTCTGGACATAAGGGCCATTCTTCATTTTATCTCCCCTGGGAGTGAGGAAACACTGTACTGCACCACTCCACAAGGCACAACAGCTGTCAGCAAAGAGGTCTGCTGTCTTGCCTTCGACTAAAACACATGCTTGAGCGAGGGTATGCAGGCACACTTCTGAAATACTGCAGGTTTCATTCCAGACCACTGCGGTAAAGCGAACACAGTAAAGCAAGTCATCTGAAATTTCTGGTTTCCCAATGCACTTAAATGTTTACATTATGTGGTAGTTTGTTGAGTGTGTGATAGCATTAAATCTTAAAATATACATACCTTAATTAAAAAATACTTTATTGCTAAAAAATTGTAACCATCATGTGTCTTCATTCAGCAAACTGCAGTAACATCAGAGATCAATGTTCACAGATCACCGTGACAAATGTAATAATACTGCGAGAATTACCAAAACGTCAGACACGTGAAGTAAGCAAATGCTGTCGGAAAAATGGCACTGACCGACGCTGACACAGGGCTGTCACAAACCTTCAACTTATAAAAAAACACAATATCTGTGAAGCACAACAAAATAAAGTATGCCTGTATAATTCAGCTTGTTGACCGGAAGCAGCCAAAGGTAAGGCTATAGCCTCAATAACCTCATATACCCAGCACAGAATTTACCATTTCCGTTTTTTAGGTAAGAGCCATTAGTAAACCACGTAAGATCAGGATTCATCAAGGAGGTTTCTTTTAAGTGGTCATGAGGTGTCATCATGACACCATGAAAGTTCTGGGGAATTTTATCAGTGGAGGAGGGAAGATAGGGTGCATGGTTGAGACTTACAGTGAACGAGAGCGATGTGGACACATCAGTAAGATTTCACAGGGGGTGAAATAGCTTGCTGAAAAGCGCTGAGTGTCGTGTGGACTCAAGAGCGCCTCAGCGGTGTGAGGTGCAAAGATGGTGGCCTTTGCTGAGAGGGCAGCAGCAGGCACAGCTCTACGATCCTCAGGCCAGGGATCTAACTGTGGGCTGTAGTAGCCCAGGGGTCAGTCACAGCCCTGCGTTTTTGGATAACTATCCCGAGGGCATTCCCTTCCTTGTCAGATACAATAAGGAAAAAGGACAGCTGATAACTTGGGTGTCCAAGGGCCGGTAGATGTATTAAACTTCCCTCCAAAGGCTAAACTAACACGGTCATCCCAAACAACAAGGTCAGGTCTGCTGTTCTTTAGAAGGGCATGTAGGGGGACTTCCTGGGTGTCAGTGGTTAAGACTCTGGCTTCCACTGCAGGGGGCATGGGTTTGCTCCCTAGTTGGGGAACTAAGATCCTACATGGCATGTGGGATGGCCAAAAAAAAAAGAGAGAGAAATTTGGAATCCAATTGCAACAATAACCAGCTAGCCTAAGAAAACCCCATAACTGACATTTGGTATGGGGGTTTGGAGAGTTTAAGATGCCTTGAAGCCTACTGGGCCCTACAAGGGTGAGTCAAAAATTATTCGCACTCTGGCTGTAGTTTTACCAGAAGTTTTAATACAACCAGTGTGCGGATAACTTCTGACTCACCCTCATGGATCGTCTCTGTTCTGAGATTAAATGTCCTGGGTCCAAACATGAGTTTGGACAAATCGCAGTTTTTCCTTCAAGACTTTATATCCCCTGATGGCTACGATTTTAACAGGTGAACAAGGTCTTTTTGTGGAAATTTTGGGAGAGCGAGCGAAGAAACAAATCATCCACACATTGCAGTAGGGTGGTGCCTCCAGAGAATTCTACGTCATGGAAGTCAGCCTTTAAAACCTGTGAGGAGAGGAACCTCAGTAAAGCCCCGGCGCACACCTGCCCAGGTATACTGTTGTCCTTCCCAGGTAAAGGCAAAAAGATACTGACAACTTATCAACAGAAATACTAAAGAACACACTGGGCAAGTTAACCACAGTGAAGAAGCTGCTTCCAGGAGCCATTAACAGCAACAGCATGTGGGGATGAGAGGGGCTGGGCAGCAAGGGCTTTCAGTGTTGTTCACTGCCAAAGGTCCTGGACAAATCTACCTCCTTGGCAGTCCGGTTTTTCACAAGTAAAACAGAGGTCTCCCAAGGACCAGCACAAGGCGCAACGAGTCCTGGGCCTTACAGTCTTCTAGGAGAGAACTTATGTCCTGGAAGATTCTTAATTTACAGGGTATGGTGGATCATAAAAGGAGAGGCACTATGAATTCTGCCTGCATCTGTTGAGGATTTTGCCCAAAGAGTGGGGGGCAGGGGTTAACAGAGGGGACAAGTCCAAAGTTTGGTCTTCTTAGGTTTGCAATGTAATAAAGGCGGAGAGGGGTTTAATTTTCCTAAGTGTTGATATGAGCTGAGGGAATACTTCCCTCTTTTGAGGGAAAAAAGTGGCACCATGCTATCTCTCCAGGAAATCTCATCCTAATAAATGTATGGGAGCCAAGCTGCTGAGGAGAAATGGGTGTTTGTTTTGCAAAGGCCCCACACAAAAAGGTACGGGGTGGGAAACGGGGGCACACTGCAGTCTGAGGTCCCCACCATCGGAACGTGTGCACTGCTGTGAGGAAGGAGCTGTGTGCTGCAGTCAGGCTGGGCGCCAGCAGAGCAGCTCCTGTGCCACTCAACACTGTAAGGAGCTTGCCCCAATCTGCAGAGGAGTCTCCCCCAACCTAGTTAATGGCAGGACAGGAACAGTCCTGTGTGTCCTCTGAGTCACATCACCAGGGTGGGTTTGGCTGTTGTTCCCAGAGGGTTGCAACTGTTTGGATTTCAATGTACAGCCATCCTTTCTCCAACGGCCAGATGTGCTTTGAGTCTCTGTCTGTTGGAGTTTTCTTCTGGTGTCATCTGGGGTGCGAGCCAACTGACTGGCCAGACTGACAAGATCAGGGCAGACACCGTCTCCCATTCTATACAGGTCCTTCTGACTAACAGGGTAAGTCCCTGGTTAGGTCATTTACAAACGTGGAATTAAAAGCCACCCGGGGGGATTCAGCATCAGTGGGAAGCCTGAAATTTTCCTTGAAAACAATGTGGAGCCTGCTGTAATAGTTATGGACAGATACAGCAGGCTTTTGGGTGTATGTCTGAATCTTATTCCAGTCCATGGACTTGGGAAAGGCTCTAAGGATGGCTTCATGCAGGCTTCTGGCTGTACTGCAAGCTTGGTCACATAAAAGCGCTGGTGGTTGGTTTCATTTAAGCCTTAGAGATTGTTCAGGGTTTTCTCAACCCATTGTTTTAGTCCAGTGCTGGGCTTGACTTATTTCAGACTAGCATGTGGACTGACTGATAGAGGTTGGAGGGACCAAGCTGGTAAACCATGGTTACAGTACTGAACTCCTCACCAAAACTATGAGGATTCTAAGTTACCTTGGGAAAGCCCTTATAGCCCTAAGCTTTCTTTTTTAAGTTTTTTTGATGCAGATTTTTTTAAAGATATTTTTGATGTAGACCATTTTTAAAATCGTTATTGAATTTGTTATGATATTACTTCTGTCTTAATGTCTTTTTGTTTTTTGGCCACGAGGCATGTGGGATCTTAGCTCCCCAACCAGAGACTGAACCCACATCCCCTGCATTGGAAGGTGAAGTATTAACCACTGGACCACCGGGGAAGTCCCTACCCCTGAGCTTGACCTTTGCCCATGGGGTACAGGAAATCTGCTGTGGTTTAGCAGGATCCTCAGAAGGTCTAAATTTTGAAAGGGAAGGTTTTAATGGGCTTGGTTGGTGAGGTTTCAGGAAAAGAAAGGAAGTTCAGACAGAAGGGAGGGGTAAGGAGGCAGCAAAGAGACAGATACAGAGGAAATGGTGCAGTAAGGGTAGGAGGGACCTCAGCTCACACCAAGAAAGAGGCCAACGACATTTTAAAAATCTATCTTTAGCTGTTTATTTGCTTCAATTTGGAAACGGTATTTGGTGAGGAGGCAATTTTATCATCCTGAACTCACTTAGAAGCCTCCAGACAATAATTAAAATAACTACCCTAAGTGGATGGTTTAATTTGGTAGGCATGGTCTTCTAACTTGGTTCATAGAAAAGCAAGTTTGGGGACATCAAAGGTTCCTTATAATGGCCATTAGAATTCTAAGTTATCCTTAATAAGACTGGTCCATTTAGTCAAAAATGTGCACGAGGAAAGATTGTAATGAAACACATCAGAGTTCCTGAAGGAGGCCACCTTTAGAACATTTGGATGACTGGTATCCTGTTGTTGGATTCAGAACAGGACAATCTGTCCCTCTCCAGATCCCCAAAAAAGCCGGAGAGCTCAACCAAAAGGAGGGAGCTGGAGATCCCAGAGGAGACGCACCAAACCAAGTTACGGCAACTTGTGAAAGTGACAAGCACAAACGGCTCAAGTACCGTCACCTTTCTCGACTCGGGGGGTCATCGTTCCTTGCTGGGTGTCTCTTTTGGATCCCACTTCTGACACCATGTAACGACAACCTAACAGAAAGGAGGTAAACTAAGGCAAACTCAAGTTACTAGAAATCGAGTTTATTTGGGAATAGCAAAGGAACTGCAATTTCGAACACATAAACTGCAGTGAACGACAGGCGAGTCTGAAGGTTTACAGCAGTTTGCTTTTACAGACAAAGACTGCAAACGGGGAAAATCCAGTTAGGAGCCATGCAGCAAGGTCACGGACTTGAAGATGGAGAGACTCTTGGCAGATGCTCACTGTTAGAGGATAAGTCTCAGTCTTCTGTATGTCGGACTACTTTAGGAAATCAGTGTCACAGTCTTTAACTCTTATTTTCCTGGCAGCGCATGCACGGGAGTTTCCCGTTCATATCCTTTGGTTCCATTTTAGATTAAAACCCTTTCACATTTCAAATCCAGACCCTCTTGACTGTTACCCACCACCACCAACCACTTCAGTTCCTGCTGCCACTGGCACCTGCTCAGTTCAAGACGCCTGTTGCTGCTGTTGAACAGTCGACAGTCAACAGCTCGGTCAGGGTCCCGCTGTCCAGCAGTGTTCCCGAGAAACCTGCCATCTAGAAACACTCCTTCTACCCCGTTCACTACGTAGCTGTCTCAGGGCAGAAACAGCGTCTGACACAAGAACTACCTGGTGAGCGAATAAACACCCTATTGCAGGATAGAGGCCAAAGAGGTCCACCTCCTACAGAACGACAGCACTTCAAATGAAAAAATCCCATACAATGATCCTATCCTGGGTGACACGGTAACAAGGCAATTAAGTTAAACCCAACAAAACATTCTCTCTGCCCGCAAAAGGGGCTAAATCAAGGAAAGAAAAACAAACAAAATAATGAGTTTAAGTAACAGAAAATACTTTGAGGTCAAAACAACAACACAAACCTCAAACTCAACATTTAAAACAAAGCGCGCACACAATAAACAATATGGCTTTGATCCAGGTTTGAACCCCATCTCTATCATTTCCTAGCTGTATAACCTCAGTTTCATCCATCAATGAGAAAGGACCTACTGAGAGGCTGCTGTGAGGCAGAATTAAACACAGGAAGCGCCCAGCGCACGATCTACTCCAGGTCTCTCCCCACTTTTATAACTGCAATATGCTTACAGATCACCCTATCTACTGCTTGATAAGAAACCAACAAATCGAGCTACTTTAAACATTGCGAGTCTTATCTCAGAAAACACAACATATCACAAACAAGCCGGAGTCCAGTCAGTGGAGTTTCACACCACATTTTATTTACTTTTGTTTAGCAATCACTACTAAACAAAACTTTCTTAAAATAGAAAGTGATGAGGAATTACTAAATTTGCAGGTTTGAAAAATATAACCATCCACTTGTTTTAAGTGCTGGCATGCTGAGTTTAATATTAATTTTATGAAACCACAGTCCCGAGCCACATCAAAAGGGTCCCTTACTTCTAAAAAGCAATCAAGTTGAAATATAAGAGGAATATCAGGCAAAAGAATATTCTAAAACTTCAAAGGAATACAGCAGTTCAGTTTCAGTTCAGTTTCCCTTCCAGGGTCAAAAACTTTGAGCCTATAATTCTAAATCTGGATTGACATGCAAATTTCCATGATTACACAACCAAATGTTTTGCTTATATATTTACATAAGATACCTCACAATCCTATTTATGGATTAATTTATTTTTACCCCAAACAAAAAAATTTTCACAGGGAAAAAATTTTTTATTTTTGTAGCAAGTTAATCAATATAACTTTAAATTCTTAATTTTTAACTGAAAACATTTAGCCTATAGTTAGACAGTAATTCTATAACTTCAAATTGGGCCACTCTTGAGAGACAAAAAAGGTATAAACTGGGGAACATGGTCGCCCTTCACATAATCAAAAATTTTTGTACATTTATTACCTGTCTTAAGTCAAAGGTCCTCGATGTCTTCCCATGAGATACTAAATGATTAAAATTAACTTAAGTGTAATCAACGTGTTTCTCTAAGACTTCAGAGTTTCCACATAGTCTATAATTCTTATTAAATTAGGGTAGCAGTGAAATGAACCCTATAGCATAATCACTTGGTTCACATAAAAGTCTGAGGGTGGGCAATCCCACCCTATCAACCTAATGTAGAGTGTGACCACTCCTAAGGTACAGGTCCAAATTCTCAGGAGTACCAGACCATATTTTGGCTTGGACCACATCAGAAGGGACAGACAAGCCATTCATCTATCCTAAGATGGAACCAGGATCTCCCCATAGGACATCCCAACGTCCCTACCCGCAAAACCCGGCCCCTATCCAAAGCCTCGATCAGATTCTTTACCCAGCCTCCATCACTGCTTTCCTGAGCACTGGGAGTTAACTGTGCTGCATTCAATGTGCCAGCAGGTAAGTGAAAACATATCTAAAGTAAACCACCAGATAACTTATGTAAATAGCTGAACTAATGGAAAATGGCCTTGTAAATTAACATACCTTCAATATACTTGTATTCTCTTAGCAGTTAAAAAAAAAAGCATCCAGATCCTAAACTCAAACAAGTAGTCTTAAAATTATGTTCAAACTGATTTCAATCATGTGTAATGATTGATAATCTAATATACACGCACTTTTTCTTTTGCCATGATCAAAAAATTTACTTATAAGACCACATATATTACATGTTTACAGATGCACTAAGATTGGCAAATAGTTTACTGCTGCTGAGTGTTAGGTATGTATGGGAGAGTCAGCCCTTCCGTGTATGTTTGAAACTTTTTATTATGTTTTTAAAAAAAAAGAATGGATGAATGATCCACGTCTGCCCTCCCACTGAAGAAGAAGTTTCAGGAAGGCAGAGATCTAGCTACTTGCTCAACGCAGTAATCCCTGGGCCCAACACAGGACTAGGCAGGACACAGTGGCCAAGCAATCTAATTCATTCGCTTGCTGCTGCTGAGTGACAGTCAGCCTGTGTGTTACCCCACGCACATCTTAGCCGCTCCTAAGCAGGTTCTGAAGACACACAGGAAGTCATGTCTGCTTAGAAGACCTAATGGCCACGAGACAATGTGGACTATCTCTTTAGAAGCTTGCTGGAGATCAAGCCCTCAGTTTTTAGGAAGAAAGAAAAAAGTTTCCTTTCCTTAACCAAAACAGTCTATTTTTATTCAAGGCACACTGGTCCTTCATTGCTATAGCTCCAATCCCCCCTCCGCCACCCCCCCCCCCCCCCCGCCGCAATTCATTAGTATATGACTGAATGAGTCAAACATTTGAAAGTTTTCTTAATCCAAGGTCTTGTCACCTTGTCAGTAAGGCCTTCCCCTCCTCTACCCTATTTAAAACTGCTATCACCCAAGTCCCTATTCCTTCTCTCTACTCCTGTTTTCAAAAGCACCTACCACTATCTACCTTGTTTGTCTGTCTCCACTGTGGAAATACTTGAGGGCAAGGTCTTGTGTGTGTTTTGCTCAGTGCAATAAAATACCCCAGTACCTAGAACTGTGCCTAGTAGAGAGAAGACATTTGTGAATGAACAAATAGATGTAAAGCACTGAAAGCTACTTTCCCATAACGGGGTAAACAAGTAATGTTTTAAATTACAATACTCACAACTGCATCCTTATAAGCTTCGCACATATTTAAATTGTAAAGTTGATCTTTCTACCACACCACAACTATTACACAGAAATCTTGTTTTTCAACAGGCTTTTTGGGATAATAATAAAATGCACAGTAGACATTAAAAAAGAAAGAAAGAAAAAGAAAACAGTCCCACAGATCCAGAATGGAAGCACCTTTAATAACCAGCTGACAGAGTATACTTTTAAGAGGAAATTTAAGGCTACGCAGCGAGTGGCCAAGATCAAAAGGTAAAGTTCATGAGTGATCTTTTGTAGTTTTTCTTACTACAGAAATACGCTGTCTCTCCTGTTACTAAGTACTCATGAAATTTAAAATTCCATGGCAAACAATGTAAAGCAGCCCTGCTTTCTCTGAAGAGGGCAGGGTAGAAAACCAGTGGCTGTCAAACAAAAACAAACCTATGTCATCATAAACTACTTGAAAATTGAAATTTGAAAATTCCATAACAGTCACACACAAAATTCTTCACTACCTATTAACAAGGGCAGTGCTCAAGGAAAAATCTCACAAATGCAGTGCAGGAGAGCAAGTACTCACTGAACTAGGAGAAATTGTGCAAATGAAGCTAAGGGTGGGGGAGAGCAATTCTCTGCAGTAATTTCGCACCAGCTACCTTCTACTTCTGAAGTCATCCCAGCGGTAGAAGAGTCAAACTAAGTAATATCAGTCTTTTACTTTGGATGCCTAAACACCTTTCCCTTTAAAAAACAAAAAAGTAAGCACTCCTTAGAGAGCAGTCCCAGACCAATCTTCTAACAAGCTCCTCAATGATGCTTATTATTCAAACATGCCATCTCTGGGAGCACTGGTTCCGAGCAGTAACAGTTCTTTCCTGTTTCATTAAGCTGATGGCCCTTAGGGCTTTGGGGATTTAAACCACCCTCTGGCCCACAGATACTATTCATCAAAAACAAAACAAAACAACACCCCCCCCCCATCCCTTCTCTCCCATAATAAAACTTTTGAAAAGTACAACATGAGCTCATCAAAACAGTTTTAAACCATTTTAAAACTGTGGACAATGAACAAAAAGGAAGAAAAGCAACTTTGAAAATAAGTAATTCTGAGCTCTATTACCCCATGTATGCATTTACGCTTGAGGCCACCTCCTCCTGATGCTCAAAAGAAAAAGGAAAAGATTTCAGTCTCATCTCTAGTTGGTCAGAGAACTGCAGATACAGGGACTTAACATGCTCTCAACACCAAGAGGCTGGTAAAAATCCTGACAGGTTAAAAGAAATATTTTAACTAGATTCAAGTATGAATTCAGACTATACCGCACTGATGAACACATCCCAACTCTAAGCTCTCAATTTCTGCAAAATTATGAACTATCTCATACAGGTTTAAATCTATCGACTCAAAATACTACAGAAGGGTCTGATAATCTAAATGGTCAACTCACAAAACTACAATGTCTATGCACTTTTAAAGGACAACAATCCTGAAACATGTATCCTTTCCAGAATTCAGTTTACTGAGGTCATCAAACCAACAGTGATAAAATCAGCTATTGCAAATAATTCAATCAATTTCTCCAATCTCTATTCTGTACAATATTTTCAAAAATAATGCAAAAGTCACAAAAGTATTTAGATGTTACTTTACAATACACAGGCACAAATAATCGCAGATATCCTGAATTAGTAACACAGGTCAACCAGGAAAAAAGAAAAAAAGACTCCAAGTGTGTGTGTAACAGCAGGTGTTTAAGACGCACTACAGTGTAGAAATTATTCAATTATAATTATTTTGAAAATAATTATTCTCATCATACTATGAGAAGAGGCCTCAAACTTCTGGTAAAAGTGTTCCTAAGTAAACTTGAAAAGATCACAATTCCTATACTTATTTTATCTATACTATAAAAGGAATCCCCTCTGTCACTATAATTCGTTAAGAAATTAAGTTATGTAACAGTATTTTTATTGACCAAAAGTCTTATCTTCAATCAACCCTTCCAAATCTCAGAACAAATAAAGTACTTTACCTTCAAAATATGACGGAAAAGAATTTCCTTGTCTCAAAACAATCATTTAAAAAAAAAAAAAGCAGCTAATAAATTGAGAAAATTCATTTTCTGCGGTTTCTTGTTCCTGTCAACTCTACCTTAACAAGTTAACCACTAATAGACAACGCTAAGTTTTAACTCATCTCCCTCTACTTTAGTCACTCATTTAACCTTTTAAATATACCCCTACTCTATCAGCACCCTTCTTTCCCGGAAAGTCATTTTACACGTACATGTTATTTATCCCGCTAGCTAGTGTTAACCACTGTCTGAGATCATTTCAAGGTTCTACAACGGGAAGCATTTTGCATTCTGTGGAATCATAGGATTCTGAGCTGGACATCATCAACCAGCATCAACGATCCTCAAAAACTGGACTTCAGTGAGGCTCAGTGCAATTTAAAAAAAACAAAAACAAAACAAAAAAACACAATTTCTTATTAAAACTGTTCATCTCTTCTACAGAAACAGTAGAGCTGGGCAAACTGAAAACTGCCTGCATTTTAATCCGAGTCCTGTCACCTTGCACACGCCGCGTTACTTACTTAAACCTTCCAGGACCTCAAGTTTCCAGAGGGGGTTAAACGGGGAAACAACAGCGCTCCTCTCCTAAGGGGTCAGACCATCCTGCGATGAGCCAGCGCAGGCAGAGAGGTGACCGGAGTTCCCGGCGTGCAGGACAGCTCTTAAATCACGCAGAGGCACAGTCACTACTGCAGGAAAGCAGTGACTTAAAAAACAAAAAGACAATTCGCTCTCGGGAATTTTCATAAGCCTACTTTTGTACTTCACGGCGACACGGAGGCAACACGCAGGGAGCACGTGCACCGAAACCCCGCGGGCAGGGGAGCGCCCGAGCATCCCCGCCAGGGAACCGACGCAGCCCTCCTCGCGGCCCGAAGGCTCCCCGCAGGACTCGGCTTAGACTGACGGCGGCCAGTCTGACCGCGAGCGGAACGCGCCGGGAAAGCAGAGACTCGGAGGATGGGGGCGGGGGATGGCCCAGCGACCAGGTGCCCACACCCCGAGGCGGCCGCTGCCACGGCCTCCGGCTGAGGCGAGCCGGGCACCGTCCCGGCCGCAGAAGGACGCATGGCAGGACCGGGGCGCAGGCTCGGCGGCCACCCAGCCCGGCGCGTCCGTCCCCGGCAGCACTTAGGGCCGCGCAAGGCCGGGCCCGCGGCCCCCTCAGCGCGAGGCGGGCTCCGGCCCGGGACACAAAAGAGCTCTGGCCGGCCCCGCGCCCCGGTCCGCGGCCTCCACCCGCCCGGGGACGCGGCGCGGGAACAAAGCGCTCCTGACCTTCAGGCCGCCGCGCGCGGGCCGGGCCAGGACACCCGCCACCACCGCCCCGCCCGGCCCCCCGGTCCCGCGCGCTCCCCGCCCGCTCCCCAGGCCCGGCCCCGCCCCTGCCGCCGCGGCCCCCCTAGATGGCGGCCCCGGGCCTCCTCCGCGCCCCCCGCCCCGCCAGCCGCCCCTGCCGCCGTTACCCGAACGAGCCCTCCCGTCCGCACCTCACGCCTCCTGCGGCAGTGGCGGCAACGGCCGTCTGCGCTTCGCTCTCTCCGGGACAGCGCCGCCGTGGCCGCCAACAACGCCACCTCCCATTGGCTGAGTCTCCCTGCCCCGCCCTCCAGGAGCAAAGAGGGCTGCGATTGGACAGACGCGGCGCAGGTCGACGACGCTCTGGGGCGCCGCCAGGGACGGCCAATCGGAGGCCGCCTTTGGTGGCGCCGTGCGGGGCGGCGGGCCGAGAGCCGCGGGGCCGCGTGCAAAGGAGGGTGTGTGTTGTCAGCGCGCCGCCCCGCATCCCGGCCGCCTGTTTCCGGGGTGGCGGCGCGCGGAGGCCACGTGGAGGCCGCAGGCTGCTGTCCGCGTCGCTCTTCTGCTGCGGCGCGGCCCCTTAGCGCCCCGCACCCGCTCGGGCCTGCGCAGCTCATTCTCCACCCCCCGTCCCCCTGGCGCACCCCGCGTGGACCTGGGCGTTGTCTCGGGGCCCCCCCCGGCTGAGTTCCACCCACGGGAACACGCGCGCTGACCCCGCCGACCTCCGTGGGAGCCCCCCCCAAACTCCCGGGCGGGTCCTGCCTGCGGGGCTGGGCGCGTGGGGCCCCCACTTCCTAACCCTGCCCAGCCCGCCCCGCCCTGCGCACTCAGGCGCTCCCCTGGGCCCGCGCGCCCAGCGCCTGGCAGACCCACCGGCCTCCCCAGGTCACAATTCCTGGAAAAGCATCCTTCTAAAAACCGCTTGAGTGAGATGCCAGTTGGGGGGAAACCCGCATTCCCCCAGGCCCGGGCTTCTGAGGGTCTGTTTCTGGGCGCTGCTTTCAGTTAAGGGGTCTTTGATTCCTTGTGTCCGTGTTTTCAGAAACTTTCCTTGCTTTGGGTGGGGTTGCTTCTGAGGCAAGTTCTAACTTTCAGCACGTTTTATGCGGGGGTGGGCGGGGAGTTTGAAGCCATCCAGAGGCTCCTGTTGGAGGGGCTGCTAAGGACATACGGTCCGTTACAGACCACGGGATGGCCAGCGGGTGCCCAGGTGGACCCACGTGGCGGGGACCAGCCTCTGCCCCTGCATCTGTATTGGGAAGGGGGTGTGTGGGATCCCTGTTTGCCTTACTTGGATTTTCTGACCTTTCTGTAGTGATCTTGCTCTGCTTCTGGTGAGGATGGGGCATAGCTGGGGGAGGAGGCATGAAGCATGAAAGAAAGAACCCCAGCATTCTCCAGTTTGGAGTTCTTTCCTCCTCCTATTTAATAAAGGCTCATCCCCACAAGGCTGCTGGATCTGGCCCTGCTGGAATGTTGGGGGTCGGTGCAGGTGGCACGGAGCTGGCCACCAGACCAGTGCTAGTTGCGTGAGCAGCCGGCGGGCTGGCGGATGGGCCTGCCTGGTCCTCGGTGGAATGGCTGTCGCGGGCAGCCTTTCCCCGGGTCACTTTAGTGAGTTGGTGGGAAGGTTTGGTGACATTCCAAAGCCTTTCTGTCTGTGACAAGACCGAGAATGCTGTTTTCATTTCCTGTGGTTGCCACAACAAAGGGACACAAACTGTGGGGCGCAGAAAACACAACAGCCTTGTGTTCTCTCAGGGTTCTGGAGGCTGGAAGGCAGAAATCAAGGTGTCACAGGGCTGGGCTGCCTTTGCAGGCTTCAGGGAAGGATCCTTCCTGCTTCTTCCAACTTCTGGGAGCTTGGCCGTCTTGGGTTTGTGGCTGCATCACATGGCCTTCTCTGTGTCTCCGTGGGTCCTTTTTTTTGTTTTTTTAAATCACAGCAGGAGTTTAACTGCTAAAGGGTTGATGAATGACATTTTCTAATAGAGGAAGACAATCATTTTGAAAAATAAAATCAGAATTATGTTTGGGGCTCATGGGAAAGAATCACGAAGTATTATCGGGAATCTTTTAAAAAGCTCAAAATAGAGACATACCTGGTGGTGCAGTGGTTAAGAATCTGCCTGCCAATGCAGGGGACACGGGTTCCATCCCTGGTCCGGGAAGATCCCACATGTTGCAGAGCAACGAAGCCCGTGAGCCACTATTACTGAGCCCATGTGCCACAACTACTGAAGGATGCACTCCTAGAGCCAGTGCTCTGCAACAAGAAAAGCCACCACCCTGAAAAGCTTGCACAGCGCAAACAAGAGTAGCCCCCACTTGCTGCAACTAGAGAAAGCCTGTGCGCAGCAATGAAGACCCGACCCAGCCAATAAATAAATTTATTTTTTTTAAAGCACAAAATATTTTAACATATGACTGAACAGCTCATATCCCTACTCAAGTTCAGAAATACAGTTGTGTTTCAGGAAAACATTACCCTCATTTTAGCCCATCAATAGAGTTAGTTGTTAATTAGTTCTGTGCTCCAGAAATGAATATCTGAAACATCGTCTAACTGATATGCTCACAAGCTAAACAAGGGATTTTGTTTTGAAATATAAAAGCAAAAAATGGAAAGAATTACAAAGGAGGCAACTTACTAGTTTTACTGTGTTTGTGTCTGAAGATTCAAATATTACTTCTGCATTAGGGTCCCTGGGTAACTTTTCATTGACTTTTGAGACCCTGGGTAATTTCACATGAAACTTTTTTAATGACTGTTTTTATTTAGGATTTTTTAGTCCAAAGAGTTTTAGATGCTAAGATGTATCCTAAATTGCCACTGTCACCACTAAAATCATGCAGGAGAGTGGAGACGTATGATCATGGCATGGAGTCTGTAGGACGTAACAGATGAGTCCATAGAGGAAGGTGAAGTGATTTTCTTGAGGCCGCATTACTCGTTGTTGTTTTTTGTTTGTTTTTTTTTAAGAGGAAGGATTGTTAGCTCATCCAAACTCTTTTTTAAAATTCTTTGACCACATTCCATGGCATGTGGGATCTTAGTTCCCCCACCAAGCCACTGGATCACTAGGGAAGTCCCAAGGCCACATTACTCTAGAAGCAAAACTGCCACTAGTTGAGTCTATTCCATTTGAAAAGTAAATCATGAGTCTGACTCTAAAGGATTCCTGTGCTGACTTTTCTTGCCCTTGTTCTAATGTTACCTTGCAAATATTTTCTGTACGCACAGACTTTAATTTTAAACGACATGAGCCTAACAATTTTGCAGATCCCCTATTTTCCTATTTCACATCTGTATATATTCTTGTTAAAATGGGATGCTTGTTTTTCCCACTTCCTCAAGGGAACTTCAAAGAGTTTTGAGCTACCCTGGAACAAATACAATACTCTTGGAAAACAGTTAAGTGTAAAGGATTATCCAAATTTTAAGTTAGATGAATTGTTCCTTCTTTGTGATTACTCTTTTTGAAAAAAATAAATTTGTTTATATATTTATTGGCTGGTCGGGTCTTTCTGTTGCTGCGCGTGGGCTTTAGTTGCAGCAAGCGGGAGCTACTCTTCATTGCAGTGTGCAGGCTTCTCATTGCCGTGGCCTCTCTTGTTGCAGAGCACGGGCTCTAGACGCACAGGCTTCAGTAGTTGTGGAGCACAGGGTTAGTTGCTCTGTGGCATGTGGGATCTTCCCGGACCAGGGATCAAACCCATGTCCCCTGCCTTGGCAGGAAGCCCTCCCCGCGTATTTCTTATAATGTCTTTTTTCTCCCGCCATTCAACTTGGCCCCTTAAAAACAAGCCAGCTGGGCTTCCCTGGTGGTGCAGTGGTTAAGAATCTGCCTGCCAGTGCAGAGGACTCATGTTCAATCCCTGCACCGGGAAGATCCCACATGTCGCAGAGCTACTAACCCTGTGCGCCACAGCTACTGAGCCTGTGCTTTACAGCCTGTGAGCCACAACTACTGAAGCCTGAGGGTCTAGAGCCTGAGCTCCACAAGAGAAGCCACCACCTGCGCACTGCAATGAAGAGTAGCCCCTGCTCTCCATAACTACAGAAAGCCCCGCAGCAATGAAGACCCAATGCAGCCAATAAATTTAAAAATAAATAAATATCAAGGAAGGGAGGGAATATGGGGATATGTGTATAAAAACAGTTGATTGAACCTGGTGTACCCCCCAAAAAAATAAAATAAAATAAAATAAAATAATAATAAATAAATAAATAAATAAATAAAATTTTAAAGAAAAGAATTTAGAAAAAAAAGCCAACTGCTTCATCTGGGATTCAGCAGAAGAGAAAGTAATGTGTTTTCTTATTAGTGGAAAATGTTCTGCTGGACTCACGTGGGGATGCTTTCTGTCTGTGTTGTACGTTAGGAGTGATTTAAAGTCTTGTCGCGGGTAACTTTCACCCTACCTGCTGGGTAGGTAGTGGACATTGGGACCACTGTTCCTCGTAAATCATCATCTACAGAGTCATCCTGTCCTAGGTTTATGATCTCGAGAAAGACATTTACCTTCTTGGACATTAGTTTCTTCATCTGCTAAAAGAGATAAGTGATCTTTCAGGTACCTCTTGGTGCTAATATTCTGTGATGCTAGGGAATGTAGTTCAATGCAGGGAATGTACATAAAAACATGTTGTTGGAAATTCCCTGGCACTCCAGTGGTTAGGACTCTGCGCTTTCACTGCGGAGGGCCTGGGTTCAGTCCCTGGTTGGGGAACTAGAATCCCTCAAGCTGCACAGCGTGGCCGAAAAACAAAACAGACAAGCTTTTTGCTCAGTGAAGAATTACATATTTCCACATGCTTATCCTCAGAGCCACTATCACTAAAGTCTTTTTCTTCACCTCCCATTTCTTCTTACCTCATCTGATAGCTCAGGTGTCCTCTTCTTAGAGGACCCACCTGAATGGCCTCGTCTTAACTTGATTACATTTGTGAAAACCCTATTTCTGAACGTCACTTGCCCAGGTTCTGGGAGTTGTCGTTGCACATGTAATTTGGAGGCCACTTGGGGCCGCCCTTTGAGGGGCCACAAGGGCTGACTACTAGGTCTGCTTGTGGCCCAGACGCCACCTGGAGAAAGCAGGCCGAGCCTGGGACGGTGGAGTCCACCTGTCCACACCTGCAGTCATCCACGCCCCCTGGCCTGCCCCCTTTGGAGCTCTTATGGGTCTGGAGAAAGGCCCCTTTTGGGAGGTTGTGAATGATCTCAAAATCCTCTCTGTCCACACGTCCCTTTGTGGGCTCCCACCCTCATTTGGGTCCAACAGGACAGTCACCTCCTCTGAGGGGCCTTCCTTGAACACCCCACGCTGCCACCTCCCTCCTCCCCACTTATTTCCATCACAGCACTGCTGCCAGTGTGCTTGATGGGGAGCACATCTGTCCCCACCTCCTGCCCTGTCCCCACCACTAGAAGGGAGTATATCAGGGAGGCTTCCAGGAGGAAGTGGTGCCCTGACTGGTACCTGAGAACCAGCAGGAGCGGCCGAGCAGGTGCAGAGGCCGGGCAGGGGGGCATGGTGCATTCTAGGACCTGCAGATAGCTAGGGTGGCTCACGGCCCTAAAGATAGCAGCTGGCGCCCCACCGGGAGGTGAGCCCGGGCAGGTGCCCCCGAGGTGATGCCTGGGCCAGGCTGCGCACCACATCCTCATCTGCCCGCGGGCATGATGGGTGGGCACCAGGCTCAGAGTGACGCCAGCGTTGCCATCCCAAGCCCCCTGCCTGGGTCTGACGTCTTCTTCTCAGAGCTCGGGCACTGAGTCTCAGACTCCCCAACAGAAACGGGAATGGGAGTCCCCTGCAGCTGGCCTCCTGTGCAGCAGCTCCTGGGAACCTGCAACCACATCCTGTTCGTGTCTGTTGCGCAATTAGGCAACAATCCTCGCCGACCTGCACTCTGATTATATTTTCCTGCTCCCCCCCAGTACAGTCACAAGTGGATTTATTTAAATGCAGTGTTAAGTCATATTAAATGTGCTTGTCTGTTCAAGAGGATGAAGGTACAGGGATGGAGGTCCTGTTGGTTTCCCGGGGCCGTCACAACGAACCGTAGACCGCAGCTTAAACAACAGAAGCGTGCAGTTTTGCACAGTCCCATCTGAAATCCACGTGTGCAGGCCCCGCCCCCACCCCAGAGGCTGTAGAGGAGGATCCTTCCTGCCTCTTCCAGATTCTGGGTGCTCCAGGTGTCCCTGGGCTCTGGCCACATCCCTCCAGCCTCTGCCTCTGTTCCCCCGTGGCTGTGGCTCCTCTTCTTTCAAAGATACCAGTCATAATGGATTCAGGGCCCACCTGACTCCAGTGGGACCTCATCTTAACTAATTACATTTGCGAAGACGCTTTTTTCAAACTAGCTCACACTGTGCACTTCCGGGTGGACATGGATTTGGGGGCGGCGAAGGAGTGCATTATTCAGCCCAGACAACAGGGCTGCTGCTGCAGGTGCCCTTGTGTATCTGGAGCCTCTACACTATGTTGGGGCTGGCGGGGGGGCGGAGGTGGTGGCCTCCCACTGCCCACCTCCCCCTCAGGGACCTGCCCTCACCCTCCCAGGCCCTGGCAGCATCCCCAGGGACCTGGGGCAAGACGCCCACCTTCCAGCAGCAGCCCCACTGGCTGCCTGGGCTCCCTGCTTTGCCATATCAGCTTCAAAACCCCACCCCCAAAGGACTTCCCTGGTGGTCCAGTGGGTAAGACTGAGCTTCCACTGTAAGGGGTGTGGGTTCGATTCCTTGTAGGTGAACTAAGACCCTGCATGCCCCGGCCAAAAAAAACAAAGAAACCAAACCACTCCCAGCACCTGGGGTCTTGTGTCTTTTTTTTTTTGGCTGCACCACGTGGCACACAGGATCTAGTTCCCTGACTGACTGGGGATCGAACCCACGCCGCCTGCATTGGAAGACAGAGTCTTACCTGCTGGGCTGCCAGGGAAGTCCCTCAAGGCACTTTCATTCTGACAAACACCCAAGCTTTGCTGACACCGGAGCTGCGTACTGGTGTCTCTCATCCTGTGGACAGATCCTTGCTGACCACACACTGGCAGCAGAAGCACCAGCAAATGGGGCTCCACCGGGCTGGTTCCTCCTTAGCTGGGAGGGTCCTGCTCAGCACAGGCTAAGGTGCCCCTCGTGCCCTTGGCTCGAGGGCACAGCCCGTCCTGCTGCCGCCCACCCTCCACGCTGCCCAGCGGCACACTGGTGCGCACGAACCCTGCCGGCCTGCTGTGCAGCACCCTCTGTAATCCCTGCTGCCCCCGGTGGACTCAGAACAGGGCAGGCACAGCGGGCATTTGGTTGTTTAAAAGTTCCCAGATGATGCCAAGTTAAGACCAGGGCTGAGAAGTACTGGGATCAGGACCCCAAGGCCCCTGGCCACCTTGTGGCTTTTGTTTTCCTACCACTGTAACTTTGACCCCACCAGGCTCTGAGCTTGTGCACACCTGTCAACAGCCCCTGTGCGCAGGTCCCCTGGCCGTGGGGAGCCCAGGGAGTTACCCTTCAGGGACGGCCCTGCCCTTGGTTCTGCTCCTTGGCCGGCTGGCCTGAGCTCCCCCCAGACTGAGCTCAGGAGGACGGCCGCCCTGTCTTCCTTCCCACCTAGAGACTGTGCCCCCTCTCAGGGCCACTGAATAATGGCACAGCCTTGGCCGAGCGATGTCCCAAGTGGACACCATTGTCTCCACCTCTGGAGGAGGAAACAGAGACAGCTGGGTGACTCCCCCAGCCTCGCAGCTCAGAAACGCTGGACCACAACCAACCTGGTCCTGGAGGGGACCCTGCCCCTTGCCTCTCGGGGGGGCTGCTCAATGAGTAACCCCTGGGGCTGGCAGAAGTCTCTCTCAGGTGCCCCAGAAGCACCCGACATCCCTCCCCAGGGTGGTGGCACCCAGGTCACGATGCTCTAATGGCACAGACACGTGGAGACACGGAGGCGGAAGCAGAGCTCGCGGTGTATTGACATCAGGAGATATCCACCGTCTATTCCGTGTGAAGAGAGGGCTGCCCGGCACGGGGTGTATCTGTAAACTCAGAAGGAAGGAGTCGGGGAGCCTGTCCCCAAACTGTTACAGGTTCACTCTAGATGTCCTTAAGGGGACACTCCATCGCTACTTTATTCTAGTAATATTCTGCATGATTGATTTTTAAATAGTGAATCTTTTTTTTTTTTTAATCATGAAAATACAAACGATTTCTCTTTGGGGAGAAGCAGGAAGACAATTCTGGCTCTTAACACTGGAAAGAGGTTTCATGAACACACAAAAAAGAAACACGTTTTACAGGTGAATTGATATTTAAGAAGTTAAAAAAAGTTTTCCACCCCATCGTGTTCCAGAAGGTTCTGCCGTAGTTTGTGAGGGTGCAAAGGGGACAGTGAGGACACTCCTGGCCAGGCTGCATGGGTACCTCCTGGGGGGCGGCCCCTAGTCCAGTCCCTGCAGGCGCCAGCCTCCCAACCACCCCCGTCCTCCACTAAAGATGAGAGGGTTTCCTGGAGGCATGTTTTAAACAACATTTGCTCGCAAAGAGTCTGGAACACAGGAAGGCAGAGAGGATGACCTAGCGGACAGATAGATACCGGTCACTCAGGTGTGGCCACGTGCATCTGCAGGGCTGGCTTCATCAGCTTTCTTGGCTGAAGAATCCTGAATCACGGGCCTCACACCACATGGTCCCAGACTGAGGGCATGTGTGGACACAGCTGGCATGATCGCACCAACAGAATCACCAAGAAGTCCTCCGTGTCACACCACGCCTGGTCCTTTCGCACGTGTCCCCAGACCCCCCTGTGGCTGGTTTGTTCAAAGCCATCAAGGTTCATACACGGGAGGTGGTGGTTTTGTTTCTCGAGTCTCTCCCAAGTCCCGAGGAGGGCCCCGCCTTCTGGATGAGTCCGTCCACCTCCCTGTGGCATCAGCTGTCTGTCTCGGTCCCCAGTACTGCCCGTGAGCAGGAAGTGAAACGGACGGCCTCCTCCTCCAGGTGGGGCTGCCAACCCGAGGCAGGAGCATCACCCGGGGGGCTGGAGGAAATGCAGAATTGCCAGCATCACCCAGATCTGAGTCAGGGTCTGAGATTTAACAAGCTCCCGGGTGGCACGGGTCTAAAAGCTTCATTCAATACTGACTCTATGTTTTTAGTGGGAAGACTTCTCTGTGCAGGTGAGGCTGGGCTCTCCCCCTTGGGGGACCCCTCAGGCTCATGTGGTCCTCTCAGGGGATGCCAAGGCTGAGTGCTGGGGGGTGGGGGGCGGGGTCATGGGCAGAGCTCAGCGTTGTAAGGTGACAGGTGCACCTTTCCCGGTCCCCTGTGACCAACAAGCCACCTACGGGGTGACGCTTTGGCATCATGAAAACAGTCAGCTCCCAACTTTCAGCAGGGGCTTCAGCGTCCACTGACACCCCTGGCCTGAGTCGGGGCTGCACTCAGGGCCCCGGCACGGAGGCTTTCTAACTGTCCTGCTCTGTCCATGTCTACTCGCTGACACAGCCGCCCCTTTCAGTGGGGCCACTGGTGGCTCTGAAATACAGTTCCCATGGAGAGAGATGTTTAATCCTGTCACATTTTTTTGGCCATGCCACGTGGTGCTGGGGGAGCTTAGTTCCCCAGCCAGGGATTGAACCCGGGGCCACAGCAGCGAAAGTGCTGAGTCCTAACCACTGGACCACCCCAGAGGTCCTCACCCTGCCACTGTAAGTCTGTGGACCAGGTGTCACCTCCAGTGGTGACAAGTTATTAAGTCTTGTCTCCTCTACCTCTGAGAATAATCGGATGTCTGGATTTCAGGGACTCCTTCTCTGCAGTGCTCAGGTTGTCCCAGACTCGGCCGGGGGAAGCTCCTGAGCTTTTTACTTTGAAATAATGAGAGGTTCCCAGGAAGCTGCAGCACAGGGGTCCCCGTGCCTTTCACGTGGTTTCCTGACGGTTACATCTTGTCCAGGATCAACCCCAGGATACCAGCCCTGGTATCACGCGTCCTTCTGACACCACCCCACCGTCTGGGACCCTTCCCCTGGGGGCGCTGATGCCCTGGGCCTCCGCGTGCATTTGCCCTCGGCCCGGAATCAGCTGCTTCTCCCAGGAGAGGGACGGCACTCAGAGCCTGGGACCTGGCTGTGGGGGTGCTCGCGGCCACCAGGTGGTCCCCTCCCAGCCTGCACGGCCGGGCGACACCTACTGTTCCCAAGCACGCGCTCCTCCGGCATTTTCCTCACAATGAACGTGGGGCTGCTGGTGTTAACACACGTGTCTCCTCCCCCTCCGACCCCGGAGGGCCCCACAATGCAATGGCTTTGGCCTCGGAACACCCCCCCGAACGATGTGCAGCACAGCGGCAGGTCCTCAGATCAACCAAAGGGCCCTTTTCTCACTGGTCTGACTTGTGGTTTTGTGGCAGGTGGCACTTTCCTAAACAGCTGCCACCCGTTCCCGCCCCTCACCACTCCTGCCACAGCGAAGGGTCTGCGTGACCTCTGAGGTTAGCTCCCAGGGGACACGCTGAGGCCGCCGACCGGGAGGCCACCCCCAGCAGCCCCCACTCAGGGCCCAGACCCCGTCCTCTGATCGCACCTAGTGGGGGCCCTGACCCAGACCTGCCCAGAGAAGCCAGTCAACCCGGAACCACAAGGGTCAATAATAAGGCCTTTGTCGCTTCATCCACTACGTGCTGGGGTGACTGGTTAGGTAGAAAACTGCCCTGGGTTTGTTCCACTTTGTTTTCGGGGCTTTTTTTCTTACTGGTATATTTCCTTAAACGTAAAACATATATAAGGTTCAAAAGTTGGACGTACTAATCCTCAGACCCCGTCCTCATGGGGTGACAGGCCTTGTGCTCCACGTGTGGCTGGGGGGGGTGAGGGCCCCTGAGAGCACCCGGTACCAGCCAGCAGGCTGCTTCCCACCTGCTCCGGGAGTGATGTTCCTATGAGCTGGCTGCGGGGGGGAAGGGTGAGCGGGCCCCCACTGGACGCTGCCGGCGCCCAGCCCCAGGCCGCTGTGCACCCCATCACCACGAGTGAGACCCGGACGGCGCCCCCAGCCCATCCGCCCGGCACCGAGGACTCCGACGTGGGTCCTCGCGGACCCGACCTGGCCCCGCTCGCTGCCCCACCTCTACCCAGGCTGGGGATGCCCCGTGGAGCTCGGTGGGGATTCTCAGCCCAAGGAGTAAACGTGCGAGAGCAGGTGGTGAGGACACGCGCCCTCCGCTGGGACCTGGGGACACGGCTGCCCTGCAGTGCTGAGACCACCCCCCCATCTCACCACCAGCCGTGCTGAGCCGGCCCTGCCGTCCACCCCCCGCCTGCCCGTGGAATCACTGCGGAGACAGGGCGCCGCGCTGACCCAGCAGAACCTGCGGGTCCGGCTGCACAGCCTTTGTGTGTGGTGCCAGTGGGCTCAGCCAGCGTGAGCCTGTCTTTTTCCTGCTCAAATGCCTCCAAATGCGTCCACACACCAGAGATTAGCCGAGAGCTGTCTGCACAAGGGCGGGGGGGAGGGGACAGTCCTCGGCCGAAGCTGCTCAGTGGCCTGAGCTCCTGTGTCGTGACCTGCTGACCAAGCAGCCCGGCCGGGCCCCGCGAGCGCTGACCGTGCAGGGTGACAGCAGACACAGCCCGGCCTCGCGTTTGGAAGATTTTATTACTGACGTTTCAGAGCTGACGGTGGCCTGGACCTCTCCAGACAGGATCCTTGACCTAGGCCCCAAGGACCCCTGTAAACAGGCGTGTGGTGCGGGCACAGTCCCGTCGGGCGGGAGGGAGTCTGGGCCCGCCATCACGGGACGCTTCCGTTCTGGACCGACTGCAGATACTCCTTGTGCAGCTTTTCCTGTGCCTCGAAGAGCTTCTTCACCTTCTTGGCCTGCCCTTTGCTCAGCTCTTTTCCTTCTGCGTCGTGTGTGGGCAGACCCTGAGAGGCAAGAGTACAGACAGTCACGGCGGGCCCCCAGCCCGCCAGCCGGACGGGTCCACCCGCCGGGCATCTACTCTCCCCTTCGCCACGCTCTGGACCCAGTGCCCCGACCCGGGGCGCCTGTCCCAGCCTCTGGGAAGCGACCATCCTGGGGGCGCCCTCCTGCCTGGGGGACGAGGGGTGCTGCTCCCCACCAGGGTCGACATGGTTCTGATATCAGCAAACGTGTACGAGACCGGTAAGGCAGGCCGGAGGGTCTCGAAACAAAGCGGCCGTGAGTGGCCGCGCTGAATAGCCCCTGGCGGAGCGGCACATCTGTGCCGTGGCCCTTCTGGACTGCCTGTGGGGGACCGTCCCACAACCCCATCAGCCAGCCCAGGCCACGACGCCCAGCGCAGGGCCCCTGGGCCGCGGTGAGGGAGGGGGTGGCGCCGGGCACTGGGCCACACGTGCTGGACCTAAAACAGCCCCACACGAGCCCGCCTTCCTGCAGATCGCACCCTGGACAAAGAATCTTCTCACCCGAGTTCAAAAAGCTCTGTCAGCCCAGTGTTATGGTCTGACAAAGTTCTGAAAAGATAGAAAGAACTTCTTACATCTTCATCGAACTTGGAATATTTGTCACTTTCTGCCAAGAACATCTCGCTGGGTGGAATCTTCATCTTGGCCAGCTTTGCCGCCTGGAACACAGACACGGGGTTACTGCTCCGGGCCCGTGCGGGGCCCCACACCCGTGACCCTGTGTCGGCTCCCACCGAGCCCCAAGTTCAGGGGGCGACATGCGGGCAGAGGGAAGCTGAAGCAAGGAAGCAGGTTTTTCTGCAGGAACAGGGGGACGGCCGTGCGCCCAGCACAGCAGGGTGGAGGCCACAGAAACCGCCCTGGAGCTAGCAGCCACGTCTGCCCTGCCCAGGGCTCCTGGCCTCCCTGGTCACTGTGTGAGGACGTGGGGACGCCACTGGGGAGGGAGGCCCCAAGAAGGCAGAGAGGGCAGGGCATGGGGTCAAAGTGCGTTTCTGCCAGGAGCCCCCCACCCCCCACCAAGCAGGCCTTACTTCCTGTTCTTGTCTCTTCCTCGCAGCCTCCTCTTTCTTCCTTCTCTTCTCTTCTTCAACCTGGGGGCAGCAAACGCCCTGTGAGCCAGAGCTGCCCAGGCCCCTCTTGGACGGGAGGGGGACAGGACAAGCCCCCGCCGCCTCCCAGCCCATCCCCGTGAGCTGGGCTCTGACTCGACCCTGCTCTGGCCGTAGGGCAGTGAGTGGACACCACACACGAGGCCACGTGCAGCACAACTACATGAAGTGAGGGCCAGGGACCAGCCTGGCTGCGGGGGGCCATGGTCGGGTGGGGGACCAGGGACAGCAAGGCGAGGGCCGACCCCCAGCAGGTCCCGGGCGCCTGGGGAGGGCAGGAGGGAGCCAGAGCCCACTCCCCACCAGGCGGGGAGCGGCCAGGCAAGAGGGCGGCCTGGGTGCTGGGCTGGGTGATGGTGAGGAGGGGCCCGAGGCTGCCTCGGGAGGCTCAAGCCGCCACGTGGACAGACGCCCGCCCCAGACAAGAAGGAGGAACGGGTTTTGGGAGTAAAGGTCACACGTTCCCTCTCGGACGTTTTGGGTTCCGGGTCCTTCCTGGCCGAGCGGAGCCTTCAGGTAGGTGGCTGGACACAGGAGTCTGGGCACAGGCAAGGCTGGGGCCAGAGAGAACTCGGGGGTCACAGGCCCATGGGTGGCAGAGAGGCCGTGGGATGGGGTCAGGTCACAGGGGAGGAAGGGAGGGTCCCAGAGAGCAGAGGTCAAGGACGGGGCCGCCCCAGGATGCACCTTGTCACCGGAGAACGTGACCAGAGCAGGGGCTGGAGCAGGAGGGGCTGGGGTGGAGGGAGGAGGGGGAGACGGGTGCCTAGGACCTTCGCCTTTCTACTTCAAGACAAGAGGCGTTTATCCCGCGGGCTGGGGGGAGCAAGAGACTGTCTATGAGGGGCGGCCCGCAGCCTTGGGGTGAGGCCGAGGCCTGGGTCCCGGGCGCCTCCACACACAGGTGGTTGGGGTGGGAGTCCCTCGGCTGGAAACACAAGCTACTGGAAGGAAGGCGCCATGCACGGCAAGTCCCTCCCGCGAAGGCCTTGCAGCCAGTGACGACGCGGGCAGAGGCGCTCAGGCTGCCTGGGGGGGAGAGCGGGAGTCAGCCCCACGGTGCCCAAGGACAGGAAGAAAGGGACCTGGGGCATGTGTGACACCAGCAGGGGTGACCGAACAGGATGGAGACTGGGGAGGCGGGGAGGGGGCGGGACTGAGAAAGGCCTGGACGGGGTCAAAATCCAGCTCCTGGAACCTCCCGCCAGCGCCTGGGCTCCCTAATCCTCCCACTCATGCGCGGCCCCTCCGGCGTCCACACCCACGTCCCCAGTGCAGCCCAGGGCGGGCTCACCACTCTTCTCCCTGACCAGCCACCCACCCATCCATTCTCCTTCTGGACACCTGTTGAGGCCCCTTCCTGGTCCCCCGCCCCAGGTGCTGTGCCCAGCGGTTCTGACAGGTACTGGTTCTGCTGCTGCTTGTCCTACGAGGCACCGAGGTCCCCGAGAGCAGCGACTGTCCCACCCACGGAGCCCCCGGCTCAGTCCTGCTCACGGAGGTGCAGCAGCTCACGAGGGAGGTGCGAGAAGAACGGGTGCCGGGGGCGGGGGGAGGTGTGACAGTGACACATCCAACCCCAGGGACAGGGAGGCACCACTCCAGGTGAGAGCCAGGTGTGCCCACACCTGCCAGCCCCGCAGTTTAGCACAAGCGACGAACCTTCCCTTATACTCTGGGTCCTTCTTTAGAAGCTGGATTTTGTTACTGTTAGAAAATCGCCAAGTAGTTACCTAGCGAGTTAGTCTTTCCCTCCGATGATTATACACACCGGCACTTTAATAATGAGAGTGTAAACGCTAGCTCTTAAAGGTGAGGTGATAAGCGCCCGGGATCTTTACGTTTCCCACAGACACCCAGCTCAGGTCATTTTGGTTTCACTCACCCTTCTCTTTTCTTCTCTCTCTCTCAGCAAGGTTTCTCGGTCCACCAACTTGACCACAGTGGGCAGTCCTGAAAGGGCGACGGGCGTGAGACAAGGCTGAGCCAGCCCTGCCCCCCCACTCCCGCCCCCAGAGAGAAGCAGGGTGGGGCCCCTCCTTTCTGCTTGCACAGGCCACACGTGAACTGTGCGTGTGACCCGACACCCAGGAGTCATAAAATAAGACATTTGTCTGAGCATTTAAAATCCAGTAATTTTCTGTGCAGCCCAAACCCCCAAGTTGAAATACAAGCTGAGGACTCACTGACAACACGCACAACACAGGCTGCTTCCCCAGTGACGGGTCATAAGCAAAGGCGGCAGCGGCCCCGCAGAAACAGGGGCGCCGGGCAGGCTGCAGGGGAGGAGGTGCGGCCGGTGACACCCAAGAAGGTACAACTACAGGCCCCCCGGGGCCCCGGCATCACAGCAGGTTCACCACATAAAGATGCAATGGCCTCAGACCCGTCCTGGGTCTTCCTTTCAAAACCAATCTCCCCCCAGTGTCCTTCCCACTGACCCGGCGTCACGTCCAGATGACCCACCTTCGTGGTCTTCAAACCGCACTCCCAGCTCGGGCAGGACGTCATCCCGCAGGGCGTCACTGAGCTGCAGGACCTCGGGGACTGTGGACACAGGAAGCGGTTCAGTCCTCAGGGCACGGGAACACCTGGGCCCCACACGAGTGCGCTCCCTGCGCCTCTGGAGGGGGCTGGGCTGCTCCACGGGCCACGGAGGCAGGAGAAGCGGAGCCACAGACGTCGCGGCCACCGGTGAGCCCAGAGCAGCCCCCCAGGCCCCGCGCCTGTGCACCTTGGAGGCGCGTGGACTGGCCCCAGGGACTCTGAGCAGGGAAAGCCCTGTCGGCAGCAGGCCCAGGGAGACTAGTGCTCTGCTGCACAGAAGTGAGCTCCCCGGTCGCTCGGGCAGCCGTCTGGAACACTGAGCCCCCGCAGCCCTGGCGCCGCGACCCCGAGAGAGGCAGCCGCATCCCACTGCCCACACCCCACCTCAGAAACACTCTGCCCTGGGCACTGGCGCTCCTGGCCAGGCCTTGCCCCACCCGAGAGAGGTGCCCGCCCAGAGCCGGGCTTGAATGGTCAGAGGCCCGGGGAGCCCGGCTGGCCCGCTGGCTTGGAAGTGCCTCTTCCAGGACAGACAACACACACGAAGCAGCCCGAGCACACAGGGCTGAGCAGACCGCTGGTGTGGCCTCTGGGTCTGACTGGACGGGCCCTTCAGGCCCAGACACTCTTACCCTCTGTGTCACCTAGTTAGGGCCAGTGAAGGCCCAGGAGCTCGGGGGACCCCGTGACAGTCCTGTAAAGGCCATCGCGGACGCCCCCAGGGGGTCTGATGCCCGGCCAGGCCCCACCCTCGGGAGGCTCACAGACCGGGGAGGACGCGGTGGGGAAAGGCCAGCCCGTCTGCACTTGGGCATGAAGAGCCCGTAGGGCTCAACCCCAACCAACAGGTCCCTGCCCACGCCGAAAGCTGCACCGCCAGCGCTCGGGCTCTGAGACCCTGACCTCAGGGGGGCGCGGTTCAGCTTGGGGGCAGGAACTGGGCCAGCGGGTACCTCCTGCCCTGCTGTGTTCCCTCCCTTCCCACAGCACTGACCACGTGGTCCCTCACGCACCTGTCCGGGCGCCCCACAGGTCCGCTCACGGATGAATGAATGGACGGGACCCCCAGGCCCCAGCCACACGTGCAGCTGGCCGGGCAGTCGCCCACTTCCGTTCCAGCCACACAGCAGGGCTGGGGGGACGACGCCCTTTACATCTGGGTCCCTCCTCTCATCCTGCCCCTGGGGGCCCCTTGCTCAGACGGGCCCCCCAGAGCCCTGAGGAGACCCCGGGGGCACCAGCCGAGGCCCGTGCCTGACGGACGCTTGCTCTCCGGGACGGGAAGGGAAGCGGGCCGGCCCCCATCACCACCACCGACTCCCCTCCTCACCCTCTGGCCCGACCCTGCCACATCCCGGGGGAGGGACACCCTCCCTGGGTCGCTCAGGTGCTGTCCTTTAGGTGGGTTCCACGAGGCTGAGAGCGACCCTCCCCTCATCTGAGACCTGCTCTGGTCCACGGGGCTCCAACGTCCCTCCAGGCTTTCTTTCCAAACCTTTTCACTGTTTAGGAGCTGGCCTTCTCCTCCACCCTCCTCCGAGTTGCATATCTGAAATGGGTCTAGCACCCAGAATAAAGAGAAAGCTCCGACAACTCAACAAGACAAATGACCCGACTGAAAACGCACAAAGGGCCTGAACAGATATCTCTGCGGAGGAGACGTACAGACAGCCAGGCAGTGGCCACAGAGCCCGCGATGGCCTCACCTTTGTGCTCGCGGGCGATCCTTCGCACTCCTTCCCGGAACTCCGACAGCGCCTGCAGGTACGGCATGACCGTGGACTCGAGCTGCGGAGAGAACGTCCCGGTCACAGAGAGACCAGCTGCCCTCGTGTCTGTAAAGGAGAGAGCCCAGAACACAGGCCGCAGGGCGGGGCTGCTGCAGGACGAGCGGCTGGTGGATGCCCCACGGTGACCCGCGTCTAGGGCGCCCCACACGGCGGTGCAGACGGGACAGCAAGAGGACCCCCTTTCCCTGCAGTGGCCTGAGTCCCGTGGGCGACCCTGTCCAGTGGCTCACGGAGCCCCTTTGTCTCAGGCAGACGCACGGCTGTTAAAAGCCCGTCCCTAAGGTGACACTGGGCGTTCCTAGAGGGATGGTTTTCTGAGGCTGAGGCCGTTCCTCCCGGCCTGGGGTCTCCCGTCCACTGGGGCCAGCACCACGGAGCCCAGTCGTGCTGCGGTCTGATCTGAGGCCACACACACGCTGTTTACCATCAACTGTTTGCCGTCCACACGTACCCTGGCGTCTGCGCTACACTGAACCACCCGCAGTGACACGCAGGCGGTCCTGGGATGCAAAGCCCACTGGAAGAGGAGAACCCAAGAGGATGGATCCACACCAGAGAAATAGTGTTTTTACGGAAAACCTTTCTGTCACATCTACCACATTTTTCCACTAGACTGTAGAACAAGGTCTCCCCCGGCCTCTTAGTTACGTCATTCAGCAGCTCAGTCACCAAACTCCTAACAATCAAATGCAAAGGCCGGCTAGGCCTCCAAGCCCTCACTGTGGCCTAAACCACTTCAAGCCCAGTCCTGCACGTGGGCCGAGGCCATGCCTGCTGGTGGTGAGGGCAGGGGGGTCAGGCTTCCGGGGTGTCCAGTCTTTACCCCGCCTGCCCGCCCCCACACCCACACGGCAACAGAGGAGCTACTCCCTGCGGGGAGCTGGCCTGCGTCCTGAGGTCAGCCTGGAGGAGGCCCTCAGGCCGGCACCCTGGCGGCCCAGCTGACCACCCTAGCGTGTGCTGTGGACCGTTTGGTACTAGGTGGTTCAAGACCTGCTCCTAAAACAATTCAGGTCTGGGAGTTAGTCCACGAACTCTGAGAGGCGTGACCTTGGCCCGTCCTGCAGCCCAGTGGGCACCCACCACACTTCCTGCGGCTGCTAATTCCAGGCAGCCGACCTCAAAGGGCGCTGAGGTGGCTCGGGGGAGGTCTGCAGCCGCCCAGGGCCACAAACACCAGGCACCCAATGTAGACGTGCTTTTATAAAGTTCAAAGGCATACTTTCTTTAACCTAGGAGGTGTTTTTGGAGGGTGTGTGCGTGTGTGTGTATGTCTGTCTGTGTTTCTTAAAGAAAGTAAACATCTAGTATCGCTTACATAAGAAAACAAAGCAACTGGGTGGGTTTTCTTTCTACAGAGTATCAAATCCCACAGCAACAGCCACTTCTAAGGCTGACGTGGGGCCTCGGTGGCAGGGGGTGCGGCGGGGGGTGGTGGAAGTCAGCTCCTGGGAAACATCCCTAAACTCCGTCTGCAAGAGAGGGAGCCTTACGCCACCTGTCACTGGGTAACAGGACCTTTAAGGTTTTGCCTTCTCGCTTTGGACTTGACCCCATTACATGTAGGATTTACACGCACATTCCAACCAAATAACTAAGAGCATCCCTGACCAGGGGAGGAGGGGGTAAGCGTGTCTGAGATGAACCTGAGAGTGTGCCCATCATACATGATGGTCCTCACGCAGCAGAAACTGCATGCCTACTGGATGCCAAGAGCAAGGGAGACACTGACAACCACTGGCGAGTTTTCTCACTCGCACAGACCCATCGCACCGGCGGTTCCACATGTCACCCGCCTACAGCTGCACCTGTGCCAGGAAGCGAGGGCACGAGACTCCTGAGGCCCCGTGGCCGTGGGGACGCCCGTGGCCGAGGCCGCAGCTTGCCCGGGCGCTGAGGACCGTCCCGTGCAGCCTGGTCTCCTGGGACGGAGCTCACACAGACAACACAGCTGGCGGTGAGGACAGGGGCTAAGTGTGACCCCCCCCCACAGCCAGGCCGAGATGTGACCACGTGGGGCTCAGGTGGGAGAGCCCAGTGCAGGCGGAACCTGGTGTTGGTCTAGATGTGCCAGCAGGGAGCACGGTATTGGGGGGGCGGGGGGGGGTGTTGGTGGCAGCAGGGAGATTCTCTGGGCCCAGGTGTGCTTTACTCACATTGAGGCTGGTTCCAGCTCCTCCGATGGGGAAACCCAGGGAGCTTTCCTCCTCTATGGCCCCGAAGATCTAGGGAAGAACCAGCAGGCAGGACAAGAGGTCCTAAGAGATGGCAGGTGGGGGCCGGGCCTCCAAACACGCTGCTGTGTCCGGAAGGGGCGGGCGCCAGTGCCGATGGCTTTGCCGGGTGGAAGAGACGGAAACCCAGGCCGGGTGCCCCCACCGCCCCCATCCTAGGACAAGGCCTGGCTCCGCTGCCCTTCTGGCCCCTTCCCAGCCTGAGGCCGCTGGACCACAGAGCCCCCTGCAGAGGCCCCGGGACCTGTCCACACACGTTAGGGCCACCTGTGGGAAAAGCACTTGGGTTTTTCAAACCGAGGCAAAGAGGGGAAGTCCCGGGAGCAGGGGCATGGCAGGGCCTGGGGACAGCGTGGCGTGGCTGGCGTGACCCGCGGGCTGACCTTCAGCATGTGGGTGAGGTAGCGGGCGATGCTCCCCAGTAGGGCCCGGCTGGGCCTCCTCCTCGTGGCCTTCCGTGCGGCCATGTAGAGGTTGCACTGGCCGACCAGAGCCCGCATCTCCTCCAGCACGGTGCGCGTGTCCACGTTATCACAGAGCGCTTCGTGTACTGCCGCCTTCTTGTCGTAAAAGCTGAGCGGGAAGAGGCAGGCAGGGGAGCGTCAGGCGCGTGGCCCAGCGCAGCCCTACCCAGGGCGGCCATCCTGGCTGTGGTTCTGCACACACGGGAGGGAAGGTGCCACGGGCCTCCCCACTGGCAGGCGGACGCGGGGCCCGCTTGCGGGGCTCAGGGGCAAGGCGCCGGCTCACCTCTTGTTCAGCTCTATTTCCTCGTCTTCCCACTTCTCGAACTGACCGGTGACTTCGACAGGGGCTCGGAGGAGGTCTTTCACATTTAAGAAAAACTCCTGAAGTTAGAAAATCCCGTTTAAGAGCCTCCAGACCTTTCCATCCCAGAAAAGCCTGGGAAAGAGCTGCTCTGCTGACGTGCCTCCACCACGGGTGGGTCTGAACCTCATGCAGGCGGTGGGGTGGGGAGGGGAGGGGAGGGCCCTCCTGCTATATGAGCATGTCCGACCTTGACCTTCGGGGCCCTCAGGTGCAGCCACAGGCGGGGCTGGACGAAGGGCGCCCAGGCAGTGATGTGAGGTGTCTCAGGGAAGCATCGCGGAGCTGGTCTCCCCCTCACAGCTTCGTGGCCTTGGCCCCGCGCCCCTCCCGCCATGCTGGACCGGAGGTGCCTCGGGGAGGCGGGACCTACGTTCAGGAGCCTCTCGTACTGCAATGCTGACTCCATGGTGTTGGCCGAGTAGTCCAGCGTGTCCTTCCACGAGTGCATGAGGAAGGCCAGGCGCAGCTGCCGGGCTGGGGAGAAAAGCACAGCTCCTTACCCTCCTGAGCTGCTCCCACCAGCGCCTCCAAGGACAGAAACATCCGGGTCGTTTTACCTGAGTGCTTCTTCAGGGCGTCTTTAATGGTGATGAAGTTCTTGAGCGACTTGGACATCTTGCAGCCGGCGATGGTCAGATGGCCTGTGTGCAGGAAGTACCTAACCCAGCAATCGTTTCCAAAGTAGGCCTGAGCGGACAGGGCAGAGGGCGGGTGAGAGCGGGGGTCAGGGGTGCCCCTGCGGGCCAGACAGAAGGTGTCAGCCGCTTTCTGGCTGTGCAGCCTCCTCTGTGGGCACCTGACATGTGGAAGGAGGTGACGTCTCTGCTGAGCGGGACCCCAAGCCAGGAGGTGACGCCTGGTGGGAATCCCGGCGTGTGCTGCCGAAGGCCAGGCTGGTCACACGGGAATCGGGTCAATAATTTCGGTTCGGATCCCCGACGTGGAGGCCAGGCTCTGCTGGGCCCGCCCGCCCTCCCGCCCGGGACCGTGCCCACGGCCCGCCCTACCTCTGACTGTGCCAGCTCGTTGTCGTGGTGGGGGAAGCGCAGGTCGAAGCCCCCTCCGTGAATGTCCATCGAGGCTCCTAGGAGGGTGCCCGCCATGGCCGAGCACTCGATGTGCCACCCCGGACGCCCCTGGGGACCCGAACGCATGAGTGCCCCACCCACCCTCCGAGCCGGGCCTGGACTCGCTCCCGGGCCCACAACCCTCAGGACCCCGAGCTCTGTGGGAGCCCAAGTCTCCACGAGCGGAGGTCAAGGCCCACACACGGAGGACGAAGGGGGCCCCAGGCTCTAAAGGTCACAGCCAGCTCCAAGACAGCCAAGGCTATGCTGAGGCTTGAGTTCCTGCTGGAGCTCCCACTCCTGACACCCCCTCCCGCGGCTCTGGGCCACCAGGACTGTTGTCGCAGGGGATGTTGGAGGGCAGGCCCGTCCCCTAATACCCTGGGTCAGAGACCGTCGGGACAGAGGGGCCTCTGAGATGGTCCAGCGCCCCCACCCCAGCCACGGAGGGGAAGAAACAAACCCCAGAAAAGAAGGGAGGTGACGGCCCCAGGCCCGGGGTCCCTCCCTGGGATGCATCCCCCGCCGCCCCCTCCCGGCGCTCACCTTTCCCCAGGGGCACGGCCAGGATGGCTCCCCGGGCTTGGAGGCCTTCCAGAGGGCGAAGTCGTTGGGGGACCGCTTCTCACTCAGGCGCTCGGCCAAGACGCTCAGGTCACCTGCGGACATGGGGAGGCTGGAATCGTCTCGGTCCAGGGACGACTCAGTTACTTGTTAACTTGGTCAAGCACTCCTTCAAGATTACTGGGACCAGATTTTGGAGACGCCCGGGGGGAGAAGCCCTAACCGTAACCTCAGAAGCCACGGCCTCACGAGCCAATGTCCAAGGGTGATGACCCGCAGGCCTGGACGGCTCACCCCCCCACCTCAGCCCCTCGTCTGGGACAACGACAGTGCCTGGTCCAGGACGTGAGGCGCCGGTCTCAAGGGCCTGCCTCGGGGACCCTGGCTCGCGCAGGCGGGATCCTGCACTAACAGCCCGCGGGCCTCCTGGCTGCGGTTCTGGGGGCCTGAGGCTGAGCCAGGCCGCTCTGTGCGGCCTCCGGGGCCTGGAGGTGGCCGTTGGGACCCTCGCTGGTCCTCCCATGTCCACACACTGGAGTCTCGGGCAGGAGGCTAAGGACAGTCTCTGAACCCAAGAGCGAAAGGGAGCACTGCTCCCCAGGGCCAAGCTCAGTTTCCTGGGAAGACCACCCCACCCCGCCCCAGAACACAGACGAAGCCAGTCAGAAAGGGAATCCATGGCCCCACGGGAGACCTCCCCAGACTACGTGCTGGGTGGGTGGACACACCAGCTGCTGTGAAAATGAACACTGGCCAGTCAGCCCAGCCTGCACAGAGAGCATTCCCTGGGCGGGGTGGGGGTGGGGTGGGGTGCTGGGTGGACGGGGCTTCTGCCCAGCACTCAGGCCCTAAAAGCCCTCACCAAGCGCCCAGTGGAAAATTCCAGAATGGGAATGACACTCATTCTTACGTCCAGGCTGCAAAGGCAGCACAACCTGGAAAAAGGCGCCTTCGGGAGAGAACAGGTGCGGAGGGAGGCACCGCTGAACACAGACAGAGATGGTAAAACAGGCGCCAAACAGAGAAAACTTGGGAAACACGACAGAGAACCAGGAGGAAATGCCACAGTCAGAAACAGAGGGGTGACCGCTGTTAACACGCTGGTGTCTTCATTTGTGGGTTTGCGAGTTTTTTAATGTACGTAAGCAGGATGTAGACACATTCAACAAACAGGACAAGCGCCCCTCTGGTCTTGTGTCTATTTTCTCAGTGGGAGCATTTGAACCACGGCGTTGGCAGTTATTCAAGAACGGGATCTGACCTGGCGCCGTGACCTTCTCTTCACCCACCCTTTATTGGACAGATAACATACCTTGAGGTTTTAAAGTTTTATAATGAACACAGTTACTCAGGAATGCAGCAAACTTTAAAAAAGACCCCTCTGCTCCCCCTCCTGGTGTCATTTCTGGTCTCCTGACGTGGCTCCCCCACCGTGTGCCCTGTGGTCTGAAGGGTCTGCCCCGATGCCCGGCCCTGCTCAGCGGCCGTGACCTTTACACGCCGTTGGGTCTGATGGTCACGCTGTTAAACTCAGTCTGTCCTTCTTCCGTGCTTCTGTGTCGTCCTGCTTTATGTTCTGGTATCTCTTTAGAACAGAGCCCTTGAGGTGAAGTTCCTTGATCAAAACGTACAAACATCATACTGTTGTACACTGACAGCACTGTGACCTGAAGCCGCCTCTGCGTCCTGACACAGACTCCTGAGTGGCTCTCGGCAACCCAGGACCTCACTTCAGTCCTGGACAGTGTTTCCTCCAACCGCAACCCAGAAACTCACGTCCACCTGGCCGCTAACTGTGCAAGTGTGTACAGTTACAAGTTTACCACCCGCGTGAGCCTCTGTTTAGTACGTTCTACAGTGTCTAATACGTCACATCCTTACAGCTACCTGTCCCTTTATCTTCACATTTCGAAAATCTAGACACAAGGCCAGTATATACTCATGCTCTAAGTATATCTAACGGTGAAATTTAAATGTAAGGACAATGAAATGTGGAAACTGTAGCCATGGTTTAAAAAAAAAAAAAGAAAAAAAAAAGATGAACATTTTTACGGGCAAAGTGCCTTCTGGTGAGTAAACAGCACGCGTCCGGCTGTGTGAGAGCAGCCCCTGCACTGCTCCCCCAATTCCCAGAGGGCGGGAGAGTAGAGAACAGAATCCCACCTGGTCCAGAAGAAGCCTTGTGTCTCTGTTTAAAATGTTTGGATCAAGATGGGCTGTCATTACACATTACACACGGGTCACACTCACTGTGCTGAGAACCCAGCTGCTCTGAGCACTGGGCATCTCACGGTGCCACAGCCCTGCCCACACCCCGAGTCTGGACTTCCAGATAAGGACCAGGCTTCAGACTCCTGCCACAAGTTCCTGCCCTGCTTTTCCCACAACCAGCTTACAAGTAACAGCTGCTCGCTGCTGCCCTGGGATGGGGGACTGCCTTTCCCCGCCCAGTGCCCCCTCCGGCCCCACTTCTGGGATCCGTGAGTAGACAATCTGTGTCTTTTTCCTTTCGGGGTGTACTGCACGCCTCTGACCAAAGCACCCAGGGGTCTTCCCTCGCCAGGCTGCCCGCCGCCCCCGTGGGTGCGTGTGCCCTTGTTCACCAGGCCATCGTCTGATTCCTCTCCACGCAGCCAGGGGGTGTCCAGCGCAGCCCACTGGGTGCCGAGAGATCAGCAAACCCAACCCCGTGGCCGAGGCCTGAGGTCCGTCCACGTCTCAGGATGGCACTGCGGCGACTCATGCTGCTTTCTCCTCAGTAATAACACATTCCAGGGCCGTAGTGTACAGAACTCCTAAAATCTCTTTAGGTCAAGCCAGGGTCCCCGTGGACCTAGGCGACCGCGACCATGCAGGGTATGACCACGCGTGTGGGCGAGGCCGTGGCTCCCCTGGGCTCCGGCCACCCGCTTACCTTCCCCCTCCTGCAGGGCCTTCTGGTCCCCGACGGCCTCGGGCACCAGCTTCCCGTAGCAGTGTCCCTCACTGTTGGCAAACTTCACTGTGTCGAAGTAGATGGAACCGTTTGAAGCGTAGCTGCAAAACAAAGCCATCAGGGGAGGCGTGACGAGCTGCTCGCGGGCGGCCCGGACCCCCGCGGGCCGTCGGGTGTCTGCTCCGGCCACGCGCCTCCCCCGTGCGCGAGCCTCCGGGTCGGCTGTGCTGCAGGGCAGCCGGGAGGCTGTTCAAACACAGCCGCCGTGTGGGGCGAGCAGGGCTGTGACGGGGACTCCACGCTCCCTGGCAGCCTGTCCCCCTGACCTGCCCCTCACCTGGGTGTCACCACCCTGCGTGCCACCCTCGCCTCTGTCTACATGTTGCCACCTGCCCGGCCCACTAGGCTCTGCCTCCTGGGAGCACGGGGATAGCTCCAGCCTGGGACGCTCTGTGTTTTCTCGCCATGGCCCTGGCCACGTCGCTCAACTTGGCACAGTCTGGAGTTGCCCAGTCGTGGTGACTGTGTGACGTGGGGGCACGAGGAGGCGCCGTCCCTTCCCGAGAACCCGCGGCCCGGGCCCTGTGCCGGGCACTTCCAGCTCCTCACAGCCGCCGCCCGCCTCACCTCCCGCGAGGGGGCGGCATGTCCCAGGGCGGGGGTCTGGCACCCGCACACAGACACCGGGCCCCCGTTCACACGTCCGCTTGCTGCCTGTTTCCAAAAACGCTCTCAGAGATCTGAAAAGCGTTTCACGTAGGCAGATGGTGAGAACGGCAATCTGGGGCCCAATCCTGGCCCAGCAAGGATGAAACCGACCCGCCCTGGGATCCGGCACAAGGGAGACTCTGAGCAGCCGCACCACGCGGCCTGCGTCTCCAAAGACCTGGCGGTATCCACATACAGCAGCCTGTTGCTTTGGGGCCCCTGCGACGTGTGGCTTTCACTGGGAGCTTCCCAGCAGACCACAGGTCAGGTGCTCCCTATAGCATCTCTCGCCGTGGTCCCCAGGGCAGGCCCGGGCCCGAGCAGAGGTGTTGGTCAGCCCCTTTGGCGGGGTGGCCCCAGGTCCTGGACTAGGCCCCAAGCTGTCCGAGCAAGTCCACCAGGGGTTTCGGGGACAGGCTGGGTGCAGCCAGCACCACCCACGTGCTCCCCATTCCGGCCGTGGCCTCTGTACAGCTGAACACGTGTCCGAATGGCAGCCACTACCAAGGAACACCCACAGGGGCCTCTCGCAAAGCAGCCCCGAAGCTGGGAACCAAGTGGCACAGAGGAAAGGCGCTGCCGACACGGCCAGGTCACGGCTCAAACGTGTCCCCCACAACCAGACACTGGAGCCCCGCCCCAGCACCTCGGGGTCTGACTGGGTTTGGAAACAGGGTCTTCACAGAGGGAATCAAGTTCACATGAGGTCACGAGGGTGGGCCCGAATCCAGGACGACCAGTGTCCTTACAAGGGGAGAGCGGGACGCAAGGGGGGCTGACGGGCACGTGTGCACACAGGGCCCTGGAGCTGTGCACCGACACCTCTGTGGTTCGAGCTGCCCGCCACGTGGCGCTTTGTGACAGGAGCCCCAGGGCACCGCCACCCTGGGCAGTGCATGCGCGCACTTCCTTGCTCCCGGTCCGGACCGGGAGGAGAGCTGCTCTCCTTGGAAAACCTTCCCGACACGCTGGGCGGCCCCAAGCAGGGCCTCAAGCTCACCCGTAACCGTTGTCCACGATCTTCTGGACAAAGTTCACGATCTCCGGCACATACTCACTAACCCGGGTGAGGACGTCTGGAGGGAGGACCTGGGGATGAGGACAAAGTCCTGGCTCGAGAAGAGCGGTGGCGGCACCGCTGGGAGCCCAGGAACGCCACCCCCCACCCGCCCAATTTTAAACCAAATATACTTTGCAAAATGAAGATGGTCTGGATCCCATGAGGGGACCCTTGGTTCAGAGAGCAAGGTCAAGGCAGGCGGCGGCACTTACGTTCAGGGCTTCCATGTCTTTGTGGAACTCTGCTTCCCAGAACTTGGGCAGTTCGGAGAAAATAGAATTGTCGCTCACTTCACTGCTGTGCATGCAGTCCAGCCAGTCAGAAAGCAAGTCCTTTGCTTCTTCCAGCAACACCTGAAGAGAAAGAAACAGAACACCCGCACATGCGTGCAAGTTCATGGGCTCACAGCTGGCACAGGCGATCTGCGTCAGTCAAGGCCTTGGATGCACAGCCGTGCCGTGCACAGCCGGGACCTGGCCCAGGAGGAGGCCGCAGGGCTCCCATGGATGGCCTGGCGGGTCAGAGGTTGGTGTGTTCAGAGTTCTGACTGCGTGACTGCAGGGTTAGGGCGGGCTTGGGAAGGCCTGGCGGTGGGGCGGGACGAGAGCGCATGCAGTGTGGTCACCCATAGCCCGGACACCTGAGTGCTCGAAGGCAGGTTCACAACGGGAGATGGAGCTGTGGTCCCAGTGGGAGGTCTCCAAGGCCACGCTGCCCTGTGGCCACGTGCCATCGCCCAAGGGCCCCGTGTCACGACCACAACGGTGCAGCGTCACAACGAGTCATGTCCCGTCACCGTGGCACTCACGCCACACAGAAAAGTCCATCTGATACGTGATGTGACAGCGTCAGGCTCACGGCCTGAGCCCCGAAGGCCAGGGGGACCTGGAGCTCTGTCCTGGAGGATCTAGTGTTTCAGCTCGGTAACTGCAGCCGACAGGGGCCTGGGGACAGGCAGGCGGTCTGCGGTCCACTGGTGGGGGCCAAGAACAAAGGGTGGAGGGAGAGGGCGCAGGGGACCTGGGCGTGGAAGCGGCAGCGAGGATGCCCCCTGCAGCAGCTCCCAGACTGAAGGGAGCGCTGCTGGGCTGGGGGGCGGCAGGGGAAACCTCCCAGGACCAGGCTGATGCCCAGGGGGCCGCGAGCAGAGGAGGCAGGGCTCCCGGGAGGTGGGGGCTGCAGGCACCAAGTGGGCTCCGGGCCAGCCCCACACGCAGGGGCAGAAAGCCCACTCCGACCCTTGGGACTGACACAGGTCATGACCGAGCAGAGGAATGAGGTCCCAATCAAACACACTTCTACAAAATTCTTAGGTTTCAAAACAAGAAAGCAAAATGGAAATAAAAAACTGTTCAGAAGCAAATAACGTCAAAATATGTGGAAGTAGCAAAAATGATACTCAGAGGAAAATGTCTGGCCTTAAATGCTTAAACCAGAAAATGAGCTCAACTCCTAAGCTGCCACTCTGTTCCGACAATGGGGAAAAGGTCACAAAACGAAGAATCAACTACTCTTCTTAGATCCGAAAGGGAAGACAGGCCCAGGGCAAAGTGCTGCCCCCGGAACTGGAGAGAGACGGGCAGGCAGAGAGAACCGCCACCTACGGGGTACGAAGCGCCTGGGACCCAGTGACAGGCAGGGAGGCGAGGGCTGAAACCAACCCCCCGCCGGAGGCTCGGTGTGGGTGAGCCTGAGATCAAAACTCCGGGGCGACCAGCAGTTGATGCCCCGCACTTTTGGGAGAGTCACCTCTAGGAGCCCAACTGGTTACTCACAGAAAATATCAGAGAAAAACCCCCTCCTGCCCCCACTGCGGGGTGGGGAGGAAAAGGAGCTGTTCTGAAATACGACAAAGCCTCCTCTTCCTCACAAGGCTGCCTTGGAGGAACCTGCAACCAGAACCCACGCTGCCAGGGTTCTCGGTGACCATGGGAGAGGGAGACGCCCACCTCCAGGCCCCTCCACACATCCTGTCCCGTCTAAGGGGGGAGGGGAGAGACTGAGAAACTGATACTAGTGGTGTTCACCGTCCATCACAGGACCGCAGAGCGCACCCTCGCCACCCGACCACTGGCAGCAGCTCCTCCCCCCCAGTACACCGTGTACTGACTCAGGAGGAAACCCACAAGGTGCACGGAGAGGCAAAGCTCCACCTGAAGAGACAGCGCATCAGGACCAGACAGGCAGGGATCCTGGGAGTATCAGACCGGGGGCTGAAAGCAACCGTGGCTGACACGCTAAGGGCCCTAACGGACAAGGCAGGCAGCACGCGCGCGGAACCAGGTGGGCAACCTGAGCACAGAGACGGAAATCCCAAGGTAGGATCAAAGAGAGAGGCTGGAGGTGAAAGCGCCTAGATGGAAATGAAGACCGTCTCTGATGGGCCTGACTGGACCCAACTGGGGAAGGAGTCTCCGAGCTTAAAGAGCTCTCAGTAGAAACCTCCAAAACTGAAAACTGAAACGAAATGTCTTGGGTCTTAGAGGCTGAAAAGAAAAAAAACAGAACAGAGTATCTGAGGTCTGTGGGACAACAACAACAGTGTAACTCGTGCACAAAAGGAATACCAGGAGGAGAAGGAGAGAAACAGAAGACATGTTTGAGACAGTGACTGAGAATTTCCCCAATTAATGTCAGGCGCCAAACCACAGATCCAGGAAGCACAGAAGACTCCGAGCAGGATAAATGCCAAAAAAACTACACCTCGGCCTATCATTTTCAAAACACAGAAAATAAAAGATAAAGACAAAAGTCCTGAAACTTTCTTCCGTCTGCTCCTCAGAAACCGTGCCAGCAAGGGGAGTGTGGAGAGGAAACCACGGACCTAGAATTTCCCACCCTGTGAAATCACCCTCCAAAAGTGAAGGAGACATAAGACCTTCTCAGACAACAAAAAACGAGGGAATTTGTTGCTGATAGACCTGTCCTGCAAGAAATGTTAAAAATTCTTCAAAAAGAATGAAAATAACATAGGTCAGAAACTTATCTACACAAAGCAAAGAAGAGTATCAAAAAGGAAATAAGTGAACCTTACCTTTTAAGTTTTTATTTTATTTTTCTTATTCTTAATTGATCTAACAGATAACAGTTTGTTCAAAATGACAACAGCAACAATGTATTCCGTGGCACATACACATCTCCTGTGTGTGTTTATACACAAGTGAAAGGGATGACAACAGAGCTACGGGGGGGGGGGGGGGGGCAGGGAAGAACCAGGATTACCCTGCTGTTGTAAAGCACTCCCACCACCACAAAGGAATGCAGTGGTACCTGACAGTGGGCTTGGATGAGTTGTAAATGTACACTGCAAACTCTAGGGCAAACACTAAAAAAGGAAAAAAGAAGTATAACTGATATTCTAAGTTAAGTAGAGAAAATGGACTCAGGTAAAGTGCTCAACTCAAACCACCAAGGCAGGAAAGGACTGGAGGGCAAAGAAGAAGGGCAACAAATAGAAAACAGTCACAAACCCAGTCACTATTCATCCAGCGGTATCTACAGTCACCCTGGATGTCAGCGGTCTACGTGCACCAATTAAAAGCTAGATCGTCAGAGTGGATCAAAATGCAAGACACAACTGTATCATGCCCATAAGAAACCCACTTTAAATGTAAAGACATAGAAAGATTCAAAGTAAATGTTTGGAGAAAACATACCCTGCTAAGACAATGACGAAAAGAAAGCAAGAATAGTTATAATTAACTTTAAACAGAACAGACTCCAAAGTAAGGAAGGTTACCAGGGGTAAAGAAGAGCATCACATAGTGGTGAAGGGTTAGTTCTCTGCAGAGACACAGCGATCCCTACCACGTATGCACCTGACAACAGCGCATCCAGCTAAGTGGGGCAAAAACTGACAGAATGACAAGGAGAAACACGTGAATCCACCATCATATCTGGATAAGTCAATGCCCTCTATCAGAAATGGTCAGGTCCAGCAGGGAGAGAATCAAAAGGACATGGCTGGACTCAACGACACCATCCATCAGCTGGGTGTAACTGACAGCTAGAGGCTGCTTCATCCCACGACAGGAAGAATGCACATTCCCCTCAAGCTCCCGTGGAGCAGTCACCAAGACAGAGCACACGCTGGGCTGTAAAACACACCTAGAGAAATTTAAAGGAACAGAAACCATACAACATGTGCTATCAGACCACAGGGAAATTAAACTAGAAATCAACAATGGAACGATAACTGGGAAATCCCTCAATACATGGAGATTAAACATCTTTCTAAATAAGACATCAGCCAAAGAAGATATCTCAAGAAAAATTTTTAAATACTTTGAACTAAATGAAAATGAAAACATAACTTGTTAACATTTGTGGGATGCAGCAAAAGCAGTGATTAGAGGAAATTTACAGCACTGTATGCATTAGAAAAGAAGAAATATCTAAAGTCACTCATCTGAGTTTCCACCTTAGGAAACTAGAAAAAGGAGAATAAATTAACTGCAAAGTAAGCAGAAAAAAAAAAAAGAAATAATAAAAATTAAAGCAGGAAACAGAAAATCAATACAGAAAATCAATAAAACCAAATGCTGGTTCTTTGAAAAGATCAATAAAATTGATAAAACAGGTCAGCTAAGAAAAAAAGAGGACACAGATACTAATATCAGAAATGAAAGAGGCGGGACTTCCCTGGTGGTCCAGTGGGTAAGACTCCATACTCCCAGTGCAGGGGGCCCAGGTTCAATCCCTGGTCGGGGAACTAGATCCTGCATGCCTCAACTAAGAGTCCGCACGCTACAGCTAAAACATTCCTGCATGCCGCAACTAAAAGATCCCTCATGCTGCATCTAAGATCTGGTGCAGCCAAATACATAAAAATTATCAAAAAAGCAAAACAAAGCAAAACAAAAAACCCCAGAGATCAATATCTCTCATGAACACGGATGCAAAATCCTTAACAAAATATTGGCAAACTGAATCCACGAAAGTATAAAAAGAATTATCTACCACAGCCAAATTCACCATGAGTATGCAAGGCTGGTTCAACTTTATAATAAAATCAATTAATGGAAATCATCACATCAACAGACTAAAAAAGAAAAATCACATGATAATATCAATAGATGCCGAAAAAGCGTTTGACAAAATCCAACACCCATTCATGATAAAAACTCTCAGTAAACGAGGAATAGAGGGGAACTTCCTCAACTTAATAAAAAACATCTACAAAAAGCCTCCAGCTAATATCAGACTTAACAGTGAGAAACTGGAAGCCTTCCCACTGAGATGAGGTACAATGCAAGAATGTCCCCTATCACCACTCTTTTCCAACATCATACTGGAAGCCCTTGCTAATGCAATAAGGCAAGAAAAGGGGGAAAAAAATGTACAGATCTTCTTCAACTTACAACAAGATTATAAACCCATCATAAGCTGAAAACATCATTAAGTTGAAAATGCACTTAATACACCTAAACTGCCGAACATCATAGCTTAGCCTAGCCCACCTTAAACGTGCTCAGAATACATTAGCCTACAGCTGAGAAAAATCATCTAACACCAATTCTATTGTATAGTTAAGCGCTGAATATCTCATATAATGTGTTGAACACTGTACTGAAAGTGAAAAACAAAGTGGTTGTCTGGGCACCGAGTAACTGTATCAGTGGTTTACCCTCGTGCCCGAGTAGCTGGCTGGGAGCTGAGGCTCACTGCTGGTGCCCCACATCCCGAGAGGGCACTGGACTGCATATCGCTGGTCCAGGAGAGGACCAAAATTCAAAGTATGGTCTCTACTGAATGTTTATTGCTTCTGCACCATCGTAAAGCCTAGAAGTCATAAGTCAAACTGTCAGAGGTCAGGGACCGTGCGTATATTGATCGGGAAAGAAGACAAAACTGTAGGCCAAGAAATAACAAGTGGATTTGAAATTAAAACCATAATACCATTTACATTAGGACTTGAAAAATGAAATACGTACATATACGTCTTACAAAATATGTACAAGAAGTACATGAGGAAAACCGCAAAACTCATCAAAGAAACGGGGAGATACTTGATGTTTGTGGATAGGAAGGTTCAATACTGTCAAGGTGTCGGTTCTTCCCAACTTGACTTGTAGATTCAGTTCAATCCTAATCAAAATCCTATCAAGTTATTTTATAGATATTGACAGACTGACTGTAAAGCGTATATGGAGAGGAGGCCAAAGACCCAGAAGAGCCAGCACAACAGTGACGGAGAAGAAAAGCTGGAGGACTGACACTCCTTGACTTCAAGACTTACTGTAAAGCTACACTAATCAAGGCAGCATGGTGTTGGTGAAAGACCAGACAAACAGAGTGATGGACGAGGACAGAGAGCCCAGCAACAGACTCATATAAATACAGTCAACTGGGGCCTTCCCTGGTGGCAGAGTGGTTAAGAATCCGCCTGCCAATGCAGGGGACATGGGTTTGAGCCCTGGTCCGGGAAGATCCCACATGCTGTGGAGCAAAGAAGCCCATGTGCCACAATTATTGAGCTCACGTGCTGCAACTACTGAAGCCTGCGCACCTAGAGCCCGTGCTCCGCAACAAGAGAAGCCACTGCAAAGAGAAGCCTGTGCAGCGCAACTAAGAGTAGCCCCCGCTCACCACAACTAGAGAAAGCCTGCGTGCAGCAATGAAGACCCAACACAGCCAATAAATAAATAAACAAATTTAAATATACATATATATAAATACAGTCAACTGATCTTTGACAAAGGAGCAAAAGGGATACAACGCAGCAAAAAGTCTCCAACAAACTGTGCTTAACCACTGGGCATCACATGCAAAAACCATGAATCTAGACCCAGACTGTACGCACTTAAAAAAAAAACTGACTCCAAATGGAACAGACCTAAATGTAAAATGCCAAACTACAACAGTCCTAGAAGATAACATAGGAAAAACCTAGATGACTTTGGGTTGGGCAATGACTCTTCCCAACAACACCAAATGCGCAATCCAGGAAAGAAAGAACTGACAAGCTGGACATCATCACAGGTAAACATTTCTGCTCTGCGAAAGACACTGTCAAGAGAATGAAAAGGCAAGCCACAGACTGGGAAAAGCGATGTGCAAAAGACACACCTGATAAAGGACTGATATCGGAAATATGCAAAGAACTCTCAAAACTCAACAGTAAGGAAACCACCTGATTAAAAAAAGTCATTAACAGACACCAAAAAGATGGCAAGTAAGTATCAAAAGATGCTCCACATCGTGTGTTATCAGGGAAATGCAGTCTAAAGCAACGAGACACTCTATACACTATTCCAATGGCCAAAATCTGGAGCACTGATGACACCAGAGGCTGGCGAGGACGTGGAGTGCCAGGAACTTGCAACCATCACTGGTGGGAATGGAAAACGGTGCAGCCACTTTGGGAGACGGTTTGGTGGTTTCTTAAAAAACTAAACATACTGTCACCATATGATCCAGCAGTTATGCTCCCTGGTATTTACCCCAAAGAGTTGAAAACTTACGTCCACACAGAAACCTGCACATGGATGCTTATAGAAGCTTTATGTATAACTGCTAAAACTTGGAAGCAACGCGACGCCCTTCAGTGGGTGATGGATAAATACACTGTGGCCCACCCAGACGATGAAGTAACCCTCAGCGCTAAAGAGAAACAAGCTATCAGGCCATGAAAAGACATGGAGCTGCTCGAGCTAATCAATGAATTTGGTAAAGTTGCAGGATACAAAATTAACACACAGAAATCTCTTGCATTTCTATACACCAACAATGAAAGATCAGAAAGAGAAATTAAGGAAACAATCCCATTCACCATTGCAACAAAAAGAATAAAATACCTAGGAATATACCTAACCAAGGAGGTAAAAGACCTGTACTCAGAAAACTATAAGACGCTCATGAAAGAAATCAAAGACGACACAAACAGATGGAGGGACATACCATGTTCTTGGATTGGAAGAATCAACATTGTGAAAATAACGACACTACCGAAAGCAATTTACAGATTCAATGCAATCCCCATCAAATTACCAATGGCATTTTTCACAGAACTAGAACAAGAAATTTTATGATTTGTATGGAAACGCAAAAGACCCCGAATAGCCAAAGCAATCTTGAGAAGGAAAGACGGAGTCTGGGGAATCAGGCTTCCTGACTTCAGGCTATACTACAAGGCTACAGTGATCAAGACAGTATGGTACTGGCACAAAAACAGAAATATAGATCAATGCAACAGGATAGAAAGCCCAGAGATAAACTATGGTCAACTAATCTATGATAAAGGAGGCAAGGATACACAATGGAGAAAAGGCAGCCTCTTCAATAAGTGGTGCTGGGAAAACTGGACACCTACATGTCAAAGAATGAAATGAGAACACTTCCTAACACAATACACAAAAATAAACTCAAAATGGATAAAAGACCTAAATGTAAGGCCAGACACTATAAAACTCCTAGAGGAAAACACAGGAAGAACACTCTTCGACGTAAATAACAGCAAGATCTTTTTTGATCCACCCCCTAGAATAATGGAAATAAAAACAAAAATAAATTAGTGGGACCTAATGAAACTTCAAAGCTTCTGCACAGCAAAGGAAACTATAAGCAAGACGAAAAGACAACCCTCAGAATGGGAGAAAATATTTGCAAATGAATCAACAGACAAAGGATTAATCTCCAAAATATATAAACAGTTCATCCAGCTCAATATCAAAAAAATGAACAACCCAATAAAAAAATGGGCAGAAGACCTAAATAGGCATTTCTCCAAAGAAGACATATGGATGGCCAAGAGGCACATGAAAAGCTGCTCCACATCACTAATTATTAGAGAAATGCAAATCAAAACTACAAGGAGGTATCACCTCACACTGGTTAGAATGGGCACCATCAGAAAATCTACAAACAGTAAATGCTGGAGAGCATGTGGAGAAAAAGGAATGCTCTTGCATTGCTGGTGGGAATGTAAATTGATACAGTCACTATGGAAAACAGTATGGAGGTTCCTTGCAAAACTAAAAATAGAACTACCATGTGACCCAGCAATCCCACTACTGGGCATATACCCAGAGAACACCATCATTCAAAAAGACACATGGCACTCCAGTGTTCATTGCAGCACTATTTACAATAGCCAGGACATGGAAGCAACCCAAATGTCCATGAACAGATGAATGGATAAAGAAGATGTGGTACATATATACAATGGAATATTACTCAGGTGTAAAAAGCAATGAAACTGGGGCATTTTTAGAGACATGGATGGACCTAGAGACTGTCATACAGAGTGAAGTGAGTCAGAAAGAGAAAAACAAATATTGTACATTAACACATATATGTGGACTATAGGAAAATGATACAAATCAACTGGTTTGCAAGGCAGAAATAGAGACACAGATGTAGAGAACAAACATATGGACACCAAAGGGGAAAGTGGGGAGGGTTGGGGAGGAAACGAATTGGGAGACTGGGATACCAAATTGTATACTCTAAATATATGCAGTTTATTGTAAAAAATAAACAAATAAAAAGCTAAAAAAAAAAAAAAGACAAGACATGGAGGAACCTTACATTCACATGATGAAGTGAAAGGCACGTGCTCCATGATTCCACCTCTGTGATACTCAGAAAAGGCAAAACTATGGAGACAGTAAGAGGACCAGTGGTTATAGGGCTTGGGGGAAGGAGGGATGAATGGGCGACGCACAGAGGATTTTCAGGGCAGGGGAACTGCTCCGTGTGAGACTGCAGGGGCAGACATGTACCAGTACACATCTGTCCAAACCCACAGAACGTACAACACCGCTCATGTGTCCCGTGGGCTCTGGGTCACGACAATGTGTCAGTGCAGGTTCACTGGCTGTAACAAACCTACCAGTCTGTGGGGGACGCTGACGGTGGATGTAGCTCTGTGTGTATTGGCCGGGGCAGGGGGAGGTACACAGGAAACCTCTGTACCTTCCTGTCAGTTTCGCTGTGAACCTGAAACTGCTCTAAAATAATAAACTCTTTAAAAAATTTTTGATGAAATTGAAAGATAGCTGGAGGTGGCACTCTGAAATGACCCTTTGATATAATATCTAAAATCCCAACAGTGTCCTGCTGGGGCTGGACAAGCGAGGAGCACTCAGAGCATGCCTGGAGAACAAGAACAGGCGAGGCCTCTGGCCTGTCCAGGCACCAGGGACAGACATGGTGAAACGCATGCAGGGAGGATAACCTGGCCTATGGCACAGAGCTGAGACCCGACACATGACACAGGGGGGCTGTAGGTCCCTGAGGAAACGGGGGCTTCCCATATTTGGGGTGGGGGGAGATGGGATTGGATGCCCACTCCCACGACTTAGCAAACACTAATTCTGGGGGATCAAAGACTTAAATGTGAACTGTGCAACTTTAAAATCCTCGGAAGAAAATACTGGGGAACATATTCAAGCTTCAGGGCAAGAAAGATTTCTTAAGACACAAAAATGCTAAATATAAAAGGAAAAACTGATGGAGCTGAATGCATTAAAACTAAGACACTCTGTTATTAAAAGTAAACGAGAAGAAGAGCCACAGAGGAGGAGGAGGCGCCTGCAACACATTCCAATGACAAAGGATTAGCCTCCGGGGAAAAAGAAGGCTGCTTGCAGTCAGACAAACAGCCCAGTGGAAGATGGGGCAGAAGATGTATGTGTCGAGTTACGGCCAGCAAGGGAACATGTGAAAAGATACTCAGTCTCAGGAGAGGCTGGGGAAACGCAAATTCAAACCACAGTAATCACCACCTTACAGTATACATTCCATGGGCAGAAAGGAACAAATCTGACAACACGAAGTGCTGGTGTGTAGGAAAATTAACAGGACACCGGAAGCGTGTTAGGAGAAAGATACATTTACATATAAGACATCTGGTCCATGAGATGCCTGGTCCACACCAAAAGCTCTCTGAAGTGTGGTTCTATCTAAAACCACTTGGCATGAAGCAAGTATGACCACAGATGTTTTGGATGGGACCAAACTTCAAGGACCTCTTGGCATGGACCAAACGTCCTGCCAAGTCAGAAAAACTAGAATAACAAGGGTTGACCAAGATGTGACGACACTGGAGTCCTGGTGCTGCTTTGGAAAACAGGTGCAGGGCGGTGCCTCAGGACAGTAAATGTTGAGTGGCTGTGTGACCCGCTTTGGGGGTGTACTCACAAAGGAACTTAAAAGCAGGGACTCGAACAGATGGTTGCACACCCATGTTTACAGCAGCGTGACTCACAGTAGACAAAGCTGAAAACAACGCAAATGGTCATCAAAGGATGACTGGACACCAAAATGCGGTCCATCCACGCGATGGAACAGTCCTCAGGCTCGAGAAGAAAGGATATTTGGACACAGGCTACAGAGTGGATGACCTTGAGGACAGTTTGCTACATGGAATAATCCAGTCACAAAAGGGCAAATGCTGTGTGGTCCCACTTCCGCGAGGTCCTGAGAGGAGGGAGAGGAACAGAGACAGAAAGCAGGGCAGTGGGGGCCCGGGGCTGGGGAACGGGATGAGTGAGTGCTTCATGGGGTCACAGTGTTAGTTTTGGGAAAAAACGCCTGGAGATGGACGGTGATGACATTCACGCGACAATGTGCACGTGCTTAAAAAAGGTTAAGGCAGTGAACTGTATGTTTCGTATATTTTACCACAATGTTAATAAAAAGGATGTTACTGGAACCGCTGGGAAGACAATTCTCAGCATCGTTGCTGGTAACACTGAAATGTAACCAGCTTCCCAGGAGAAGAAGTGGACAGCTGGGCCCGCGGCGTCCAGAGCAGTGAGACAGCCAGCTCGTGTGCCCATCTCAGGAGCACAGCCGCGGGAGAGCCCTGCGCCCTGACCTGGGACAAAGCTCAGGACCGGCGCACCAAGCATCCTGCCACGCGAGGCCCCACAAGGACGGGCCCCGCAGGCGCGCCCCATCCCCCACGGCTGCACCCCCACCTGGGGCCCCCTCCCTGGCGCAGTCCCTCTGGTGGTCCACAGGTGGCCAGCAGGTGGCGCCGGCGCAGAGGGGAAGGACCAAGGACCGCAGGGATGGGAGGCGGCTCAGGCCGGGGGGAGGGAGGGAGGCCGGGCATCGTCCATACCCCGGGTCCTCAGGGGCAGGAGGCCGCGGGGAAGGCTCAAGCTCGGCGGCCCCACAGCTCAGTGCAGCTGGCACCTCTCCCCCCAGGTGCTGCCATTACAAACATGGGATGCCGTCCCCGGAGAGTCGCAGAGCCACCGTAAGCAGCCCGTGCTCGTGTCCTGCAGCACCTGCCGTTCACCTGGAGGCGGGGGGCAGGGCGAGGGGCCAGCGAGACACACCTCAGCCTCACCTGCGCGCGTTGCTCCAGCTCCTCCGCGGGCAGGCCGGCACGCACGGCCTCGTCCAGTGGCTCGGCGGCCAGCCGCACCGCGCGTTCCAGGCGCTCCAGCATCTGCCTCCTGTCGGGGTCCGCGGTCTCCTGCAGCTTCATGGAGAATGGCTGCAAGTGTGGGAGAGGTCACACCTGTTACGCCCGCTCAGCAGGACCCTGTGGGCAGTGCTGACTCCGTGCGGAAGAGGCCAGTCTTGCCCACTACCCGTGGTGACACAGACGTCGGTGTCCCTAGAGTGGCCCTTCCGATGTGGCAGGCGACGGCTAAGGGACACCAGGCCCCGGGCAGTCCTGGTGCTGCCTCCGTCTCCGATGTGAACCGGGCACAAGGCAGCTGTGCGGAGGCTATGCCTGGGACACACAGGTGTCCCCTGGGGACCCAGTGCCACCATGAAGGCGCCACCACCCAGCAGGCCCCCCGTCTGCCTAGAGGATTGCTAAGCCCCGATTTTATTCCTACTTTTTCTTCCAGAGATAAAACATTATGAGCACAACAGCAATTATTGCTGTAATTACCAAAACCAGTAATCATTAAAAAGCATAGAATACCTTATTCTGACCTCACCACAAGATAGTAAGATTCGTAACACTGTCTATTCAAAACGAAAATGCTGAACTGGAGAGAACTGATTTCTTCATATAATTTCAGAAACTTCCAGCGCCACCCATGTAAGAAGCTTGGTCACATGCTGGAGGTCCACGCAGAAAAGTCACGAGTCAGCACAGACCGCGGGGACCAGTTCCGAGGTTCTCCTGTGTCAGGGACGGTCACCCACCGCCCACCCCGCCCATGTGCGTCTGTCCCGGGGGCTTTTCCCACGGGCCAGGGGAGCACCGCGACCAAGACCTCGTGACCCTACACGCTGTGAAGCTGGCCAAGGACAGCCCCGCGCTCAGGACGGGGACGTGGGGACCAGGGAGCGGCAGGGGCCCACCTGCAGGGCGACGCGCACGTCCTCCAGAAGCTGCGCTGACTGGGGCTGCTTCTCCCGGTACCGCTCAAACAGGTAGTTCTGCCGGGCCCTCCTGATGATCTGCAGGCAGAGGAGACAGACGGGGCTCCCTGTGCAGAGCGCTGGGCAGCCCTGAGCTCACGCCCACACCCCCCACCCCGCCACGATGCCCCCCCACCCGGTGCCAGGATGTGTGGAGCCAGGTCCGGCCTCCTGGCAGCGCCAGGCACCACGACAGGTGCCTTCCCTGCAGCACCGGGTGTTGGTGCCGTTTCCCAGGTTCCCAACAGCGGAACACGTGCGTCACCGTGACACAGTCCCAGAGGGGCTCCGAACAGTGGGCGTCAGGCCAAGCGAGCCCAAGCCAAGGTCACCTCATTAACTCACCCAAAGGCACGTCTGCCCTCGGACCGTCCACTCTATTTAAGACGTAACCTTGAAAACGCCCTTTACCTTATCGTCAATGTCCGTGATGTTCATGCAGTAAAAGACGTCAAACTTGAAGTAATCCCTGAGCACTCTCCTCAGGATGTCGAAGGAGATATAGGACCTGGAGCAACAGAAGACAGACCTTGCTGCACGCACCCCATCGTGGCACCGGGGCTCAGAGGTCCCTGGCATCTCCCCCGGCAGCCACTGCTCTCAGGCCCGCCCCGGCGTGACTGCGGGGCTGGGGCACCGCCCACCGGCCGCAGGTCTGGGTGTCGGGGACCCCGGGGCTGTGGGTGAGGAGGAACTTCCAGGCACACGGAGCAACGTGTCTGCTCAGAGTCCAGGAGGGTGACATCGGGGCTGTGGGGGCTTTTTCTCTTTGATCATTTGGACTCTCTACTTCTTCTACAGTGAATACAGAGTACTGATGGAATGCAACTTTTTCATCTTAAAAGTAAGAGGAGGGGCTTCCTAGGTGGTGCAGTGGTTAAGAATCCACCTGCCAATGCCGGGGACACGGGTTTGATCCCTGCTCCAGGAAGATCCCACAAGCTGCAGAGTAACTAAGCCCGTGCGGCACAACTATTGAGCCTGTGCTTTAGAGCCCGTGAGCCATAACTATTGAGCCCATGTGCTGCAACTACTGAAGCCCACACGCCTAGAGCCTGTGCTCCACAACAAGAGAAGCCACGGCAATGAGGAGCCCGTGCACCACAACGAAGAGTAGCCCCCACTCACCACAACAAAAGACAGCCTGTGCACAGCAAAAAAAAAAGACCCAACACAGCCAATAAAATAAATACATAAATTCAAAAAAAAAAAGAAAAAAGTAAGAGGAAAAGCTGAGAGCTGAGCTTCCCCTCAGAGCGTGGGTCCCTGCAGCGGCGCCCAGGTGCGGCCCTACCTGGCGTGTCCCATGTGGGAGGCGTCGTAGACGGTGGGCCCGCAGCAGTACCATGTCACCCTCCTCCCGTCTTGAGGCACAAACACGTCCTTGGTTGGAAATGAAGGAATGACGTCACGAGGGATGCAGGAGGCACGTGCAGGACGCCGGCCACCAACGACGGACGGTCCATACACATTCCACAGGCACTGCTTAGTTTTACTGAAAAGTCAGTCGTCTGGGTTGGTGGCAAGCCTCTCCCTCCCTGGGATTCCATTCATGGACCCAGGCTGGGGGTCAAGGAGATGGACGCTCCGGTTTTTGCTGCTGCAACAAGAGCAGCTTCCATTCACCAAGGCCCTGCTGACAGCCAGGTTCTGAGCTGAGCGCGGGGACTGCCCTGCAACTGCTCCCAGAAACAACGTGAGGAGGGAGGTTTCCTCTCACAGATGCCTGGGCTCCGCACTCCTGGAGGAGCCAGCCTAGACAGTGAGGCCTCCCGCCGACGGCCCAACGGTCTCAGACCCGTTCAGGGGCCGCTGTCACCAACTACGTCCACGACGGCTGGCACTGTGACATCAGCTGCCAGCATGTCCCCTGCGAGAGCACGCTGGCTCCTGGCCTGGCCCCAAGTGTACCCAGAGCCAGGAAGCTGACAGACAGGCCCCCCGAGGCATGCCAGGTGTGCTTCCAAGGACAGCCCTGCCCCGGCCACACAGAGGCCATGCACCAACCAGCCTAGGCGTCCTACAGAGCCACCCTGCCCTCTGCCCCCCAGGCCCCCTACCTTCCTCCGGGTCAGGCTGTTGTACAGGCGCAGCTGGCACGGCTTGGACCCAGCTGGAGGAGACCATGGGGGCTGTGTGCGCCGGCCTTTGCCTGCCAGGGAGAGAGCACAGCTGGGTCACCTGCTGGACAAGGGCAACCACCGGACTCTGACAGTGTCACTTGCGGCCTCCCAGCTCTGCTTGCTCATGTCTGAGCGGCAGCACATCCCATAGCCCCAGCCCCACGGGGCTGGAGAAGGCCCATCACAGCCGGCCTCCCCACTGCCGGCCCCGAGCACAGATTGCCCGACACGGCTGGAGGGGCCACAGGAGGCGCGGGCCCTGCACACGCACACAGGTAGGCCACACACCCGGACCGTAATGCACCGGGTCACTCTCTCAAGTGCCCGCCCCACCCCAGGAGGACGGCCTCCATGGAGGCTTCGCGGGACGCGGGCACCTCCAGGGGCGGGAGCCAGGTCAGGACAGAAACGGCTGCGAGCTCGTGGCCACGGACAGTCAGCAGGATGGCCTGCGGCCCCACCCCCATCTCCATCAGCAAGTGGCCAGCTCCCCACTCAGTCCTGGTCTCCCCTGCCCCCGCGACACGCTGGCTCCCGGACGCGAGTTGTGACGCGGACACTCACGGCTCCACATTGGTCCTGAAGGCCTTCGGGAGCAGCCCTGGGTCCCCCCCATGCTGAGGTCAGGGGCTCACAGAGCCAAGCCTCCTCCAGTCTCGGTCCCCGGGCAGCCTTGCCCTCCTCCCTCCTCCCGCCACCACCACCGCCGTCTCTTCCTCCGGTCCCGGCTGCTCGTGGGCCCGCACCTCCCGCTGGATGAAAGGCAGGCCTTACGCAGTCGGCGCCCCGAGAGCCTGGAGGGGTGTGGCCCCGTCCCTGGGCCGGGAAGGGCCACCAAGCAGAGTCTTCACACCCCTGGGCATCTGGTGACTTTCCAATCACCCCCAAGGCGCTGCTCCTGCACCTGGAGCCCACCCATGCTCCCCAGCCTGTCCCAGAGCCAGCACGGGCTGCCCGCCACCTGCACACCTGCGGGCACAGGCGCACACTCTCAGCACCACCCCCACCCCCCACCTCTGCCTCTGTGTCTGCAAAGCGATTCTCCCTCCTCCCAGCACAGAATCCATGTCCCGCGTGGCCACCAGATGACCGCCCACTGCTCCCCCAGGGGTCACGGAGAACTCAGTCCTGAGCCCGGCCAGGTGCCACCCAGAGGATGCACGTAACTGATGGGGAGGTGGCTGCGCACACGTGTGTGCGCGCCCGTGTGTACACGTGTGCAGGTGAGCAGGGGAGCGGCGCACGGGGCAGGGGACAGACAGCGCTACCCAGCAGCTCCCACCCCAGGTGAGGGCCAGCAACTCCCAGGGGGCCAAGCCCAAGGCCCCTAGCACTTTCAAGGTCTCCTGAGGTCAGCTGCAGTCCAGGGGTTCACTGTAAACGCAGCATCTGCCCGTCTATGACTCCATCAACCCCTCCCTTGCTCAGATGCTGCAGCTCCTGACACAAAGACAGAGCTGCCACCTGGGACGACAGGAGACGCCAGCAAGGGCTGCCCACACGCCGACACGAGCCTGATGACCACCGTGCTCACCCTGAGCAGGGGGGATGGGGGCAGCTCGGGGTCCACGGGACTGAAGGCTCATCTGAGAAAACAGCCGTGAGAGGAGCCCGGCCAGCAGGACACCAGAGGGTGGCGGCTACTGGCCCACAGCCGGTGACAGCTCAAGGAAACCAGCACCTGCAATCCCCACCTGCCAAAGGGGGAGTCGGGAGACACGACCCGGGGACCCTCGGTTTAGCAAGAAGGGACCGTCACCAGAGTCCCTCCGCGCTCCCCTGCCCCTCACATTGGGCACCCCCCGACCCCTCGCCACTCGGCGCAGACCCCCAGCCTCGCCCGAGACATCGCACACGCCCTGCTCGCCAGCACCCCAGCCCCGCCCAGGCACGCGGCTACTGAGGGGAGACAAAGCCCCGACCCTTGACAACACAACCTGCGCGCGCGCTCAGGGCCCCCGAGAGCGAGGCTCCAGGCGGGGGGGTGCCGAGGGGAGACGGGAGACCAGCCAGCGTCCAGGTACCCGGGCGCCGTGCGCACCTCAGCCTCGGGGAGGGGGGAGGGGGTGGCAGAGAGCTTCACAGCCCTGCAGCCCTGGCCCAGCCGCAAACAGGCCCACACCTTCCTCAGTGACAGCAGACCCTGAAGTTCCTTCCTGGGGGTGAGGGGGGCGGGGGCATGAGGGGGATGGGGCAAGGGGGGCCCGGTGGCAGAGAGGAGCTGTCTGGACTGAGCCCTGCTCCGGGCGAGAGGTGCTCCAGACACAGCACACAGCAGGGCCAGGCCCTGAGCACAGTGGACCCTCCGTGCTGGGGCCGCAGAGAGGAGGCCAATAAGACGGGAAGGGGGCGGGAAGAGGAACGGAGAGGCGGGAGGCGGCTCAGGCAGAGCCCTGGTCGCCCTCCTGTGTCTGAGCGGCTCCCTGGGGCAGCTCAGGCCCGTGGCCACGGGGAGGCACAGGGACCTAGGCTGGGCCAACACAGAGGACGGTGACAAGCCAGCCGTGGGCACGCTGGTGCCGAGGGGATGCCCACCCGGGGGGCTCGAGCAGCAGCGGGAAACAGAGGGAAGGCTGGCGGGGCACTGGGGATAGAAGGGGCACTGCCGCCCAGGACAAGCTTGAGAGAAGTCAGAGACGGGCCAGTGACACGAGGGGTGGGGGGGCATATGCTCGCCACTGGCCGGGACCCCAGCTCTGAGGGTTCTGGGCGCCAGCCCACCCGCCGTCCCCTGCTGCTCAGGGTCCCTGCCGGTCCCCTGCAGGTATCAGTGACGGCGGGGACTTGAAAGTGGAAGGAGGCGGGTAGTGCTGTTGGCGCTGTCCAGGTGCCTCCCTTGCACCCCACTGGACCCGCAGGCCCCCCCTTGGCAGGGCAGAGATGCGCTTTCCCTCAGGTTCGCCTGCACCACTCTCCCCGCAGGTGCGCCGGATGGAACACCAGACAGGCTGTGCAGAGGTTGCAGCCCCAGATCCTCTCTGATCTCTGCCCCTGGAGGCCATGCCTTGGGAGGTGGGACCTGGGGGACAAGCTGACCCCTGAGCCCTGGGAGAGAAGTGCCTGCCACCACAAACGCCCCTGGGTCACCGCCTGGAGGCACAGAGAGGGGATGGTCTCCTCAGCAAGGCTCCCGCCTATGCTGGGAAAGGGGCGTCTGCTGCAGGATCACCCAGAAAACCAACACCCCCCCCACCTCTGCCCACGACAGAGGGGGACCCAGCAGAGACCAGGCAGGGGTGCAGGCGCTGGGGAACGGTCCAAATGTCCCAGTTGAAGGAATCTGGAGAAGGCCCCTGAAGGCTGCCCAGCCCAGCAGGGACCACCCAGACGGCACGTGGACCCCCGTCGCTGAAGGGGGTGTGAGCCCAACCTACGGAAGGCCGGCCGCTCGAGGGCATCAACAGCTACAGGAGAAGCATCTCGATTCATGAGAGGAGAGACCACCCAGGAACAAGGCCCAGAGACTTTCCGGAAGCACCCTGAAATGACGGGGGCCAGATACCCCACACAACAGGCAGGGGCCAGAGCTGTGAGCGTCATCTCATCTCAGAGCCCAGAAATGTCTTCTCTCTGGCTTCCAAAGAGTTCATGCCCACGGATACTGCCTTAGGAGCCAGGAATTCTAAGTCGGGGGGACACACACCCTGCAACCTCAGGGAAGGAGTAAAGGAAAAGAAGCCAATCAAACCCGAGCCAGGTCAGGAGCGAGCTGACCGCCAAGGCCGGCCCCACGGCGGGCACAGGTCTCCCCACCCCAGAGGCTCTGCTACAGCAGCCACTGGGGTCGTGAACCTCGGGGGCCGACCTAACCTCCCCTTGGGGGTCGCTGGCAGGCCCCCCGGGCTGCGTGCTTGTGTGCGGGGATGGGCGCCAATCCCGTGGGCTCCCTGTGGGCGCCTCGCACTTTCGGGGCGCTGACCTCGGGGGGCTGCCGATGGGGAGGGGAGCCGCTCTGCTACTCACCTGCTTGGAGCCCACAGGGCGGGGCTGGGGCCTGGGGGCCGTCCAGGATCGCGGCCACGTGCCTGAACCAGCGAGCCACGTGGAAGAGCTGCGTGTCGGCGGGAGGGCCCGACAGCTGCCGGAAGGCGTCCACGTCCGCCTGTGACAGGGAGAAGCCGCGGACGTAGCTACGTGTGCTGAGGTGCTTGTCCAGGGCCCGCACCCTGGCGGCCTCATCGCTAATGCTCAGGATGGACCTGTAGTCGAGAGCTGCAGTGACAGAGGCACGCACGTCAGCGGGGCCGGAGGCCGCGGAGAGTCCGGAGAACAGGGTCCCGGGGTCACCCCCCCAGGTAGGAAACGTCCACGACAGGCGATGCCTGGGGCTGGGGGATGGGGTGGAGAGTGGCTGCCAGTGGGTTCCAGGCTGCGGATGAAGTGTTCTAGGACTAGACAGAGGGGGTGGTGTTCTAAATGCGCTGAACTGTACACTTTAAAATGGTTAACATCATGGCTGGTGATTTTCCCCTCAATTAAAGAGAAACACACACACACACACCCCCCTTCTGTGCACTGGGTGCCAGGAGGGCTGGTGCTGACCAGTCCCTGGGTGGGTGATAGGCGGTGCGTGAGAACCGCACAGCTGCCCAAACGCAGCACCAGTGAGGCTTCCAGTGGCCAAGGCCGAGCTCCTAGGACAGGAGGCTCAACCTGAGAGCCCACTGTCCAGCAGCACCTGGCACAGACCTGCCCCTCTTCAGGGACCTGAGGCCACGCCTCTGCCCTGGAATGCCCAGGAAGGATGTGGGAGGACGGCATCGCAGCCTGCGTGAGGACCAGACGGCAGGCACAGGCAGCAAAGGCACTGACGCCCTTGAGTCTGTTCGCCCCTCCTCGCTCCTGCTCCCCACGTCCCTGCTCCCTAGATAAAACCTGTGCTCACCGCTCCAGCTACTGAACTAGTGTCTGGGTGTGTTCATCACCTGCTGGGGGGGATGTGGGAGACCAGGTGGAGGGCGCAGACCCAGCCCCGGAAGCAGCAGGGCAGAGGCAGGCAGGCGGCCCGGGCCCTGGGGCTGCGGGAGGGAGCCTGGTCCCCAAGCCCACGGGCTGTGAAAAGGGCCCAGCACCCGTTCTCGTCCACACAGACACACTCTGAGCCCAGGACTCAGCTCCGAGTGGGACAGCATAAGCCTGGCCCCTCACTCGCCCCGGGCACAGGGCAGACACCCTGACACCGCAGCCCTTCGGAGCAGCTGCCTGACCCCACGAGGTCCCTGGGTCACGTCCTGGACCCACAGCAGGGCGGCTCCAAGCAGGGAGGAGACGTGGGCTGGCACAGACCAGGCTTGGCACAGAAACAGGAACCTCACCCCAACCAAGCCCACAGGACGCCTGCAAACAGACAGCAAAGAGCACATGCAGCTGCGTCCATGAGGCCCTGCTGCACGGCCTCCACCGCAGGAGACCCTTCCTCCAGGGCGGAGCTGCCTTCCCGGGCACAGGGGTGAGATGGAGGAGCCACAGAAGGACCAGAGCCTCAGTATTTCCCAACGTCCTCGGGTGCCCCAGGGAGGAGCCGTGACCGTCCAGGGCCCAGCCTCCCAGAGGCTGGCTTCTCGGGGACCTCCTGAACCCCGACCTCTTCATCCACAGGAAAGGTGTGGGCACCAGGCTTTCCAGGAAGGCCGGCTTGCTTTCCTGCCCACCGCACGGCACCACAGCGCACCGCACTTGGGGGGCTCCAGCCCAGGAGGGCCCTGAGGCGCACGGCTTGGAACACCCTTCTGCCCTTTACACAGCACCCTCAGAAAAGACAAGGCCATTCCATCGGACAGTCGGGTCTCCACCTTCAGATGTACCTGGAGCCCAGCCCCCTCACCACAGCGGCCACAGCAGGCCCAGCCCTTCTGTCGCCTGGACCCCGGGAGGCAGGCGCCCCCACTGGTATCCGGGCTTCGCAGGCCAGAGTGGCCCATCTCCTCTTCTAGACCCCATGTCCTCCCAAGCCCGGCCTCACCTGGCCCAGGAGGGCACCCCCTACACCCTTCTGACCTCGGCTCCCGCCTCCACCCCTCATGCCCCCACTCCCACCTGCCTGGAAGGCTCCCCCAGACATGGCCGGCCTCCCTCCCTTCCTCGGGGCTCCATGGGTGTCACCGTTTCCACTGGGTCCTGTTCCAAGGCCCCCCCCCAGCCTTCTGTCCCCACAGAGCTTGTTTCTAACACACACACTCCCCTGCTTTACTGTCTGCCCCCCGCCACCGCCCCCGTGGAGTTTACCCGACCATCCGCTCAGCATCTAGGCGAGCCTGCAGCGTCCTGAAGCTGCTCCATGAATCTGAACAAAAGAGCGGCAGTGGATCTTGCAGCGCAGGCCTGCCCGCGGAGCCAGCGCCCGTTGTTCCGGACCTCGTAAGCCTCTCCTGGGCAGCGCCAGGACACGGGCACCAGGGTGGAGGCTTCTAACCCAGTCGTGGCACAGCTGGGGCCCCGCTGCCCCAGGGCACACACCCACAGGCGGCGCTGCTCTTGTTCCAGGCTTCACCTACAAGAAGCAGCAGCTACTGTTCACTCCAGTTCTTGGAGGCGTCAGAGGAAGCAAAGAGGGGCACAGAGGCAGCCCCTCCTGCCCAAGGTGCCCGCGGGGGCCCTGGGGAACCCATGAGGGCCCCAGAGCAGTGCCTCGCAGCTCGCCTTCCTTCCCCAGAGGGTGGCTCTAAGGACCCAGCCCCAGGGCTCAGATGCCCTCTGAGACAGTGAAGGAAGGCCAGGCAGGTCTGTGCCCCCAGCCCTGGCCTCTCTCTGAATGGACTTCACTCTCCCACCCAAGAAGGAGGAGGCAGCCCCTGCCAGGGCAGCCCTGGGCACTGGGAAACCTGACCTACATACACTCCTTGGCACAGTGTCCTCCTTCCAGGGAACCCTGCTCCACTTGGCACCAGCCCCAGCAGCCGTGCCCGCTTGTCAGGAGTTGGGAAGTGTGCTCCTTTCTTGTGATGGAGAAAATTCAGTTCACGAACACTAAGTCAGAAGACCTGCCAGAGGCTGGACAGAGTGGGGGGGGGGGCATTCCAGAGCGGGCCAGGCCGCCCTCCAGCAGCTGGTCGCCCAACACTGACCCTGACCCTCCAAGCTTCGTCTCCCTGTCTCCGAACAGCCCCCTGGTGCGGCCATCTGTGCCGGGACAGAGCCCGCAGGAGGGAGGGGAAGGAAGCAGAGGTGAGAGCCCCGCTCTGAGGAGCCACGTGGTCTTCCAGGCCCACTGTCCCTTTACCACCAGAAGAGCGAACTTTCCCAGGAGACAGAAGTACCCCATGACAGACAGACCTCCCTCACTCCGCAACTACTGCAGGGAACAGAGGCCGCCGGGAACTTGCCAGCCCGCGACGCTGGCTACCCGGGGCATTCCAGTTCCCTCTTCTTCGCCACGCACATGTTCTACCATCAGTGCCTGCTACTTTCGTGATGAGAAAAACCTGTCAAACATGCTGCCAACACGATGGCGTTACAGCGCCCATGAAGCAGTTCAGGGGACAAGGGCTCAGCAGGGTCTGCACCCCCCCATCGCCGGGCGGGCTCTTCTCAAGGGTAACACAGGCTCACACCACACCTGCCCCGCAAAGCTGTTGAGCGTTAATGAAATCATACTTGTAAACTGTCTGAAGTGCTGCCGGGCACACAGCCAGCGCCCAGCAGTTGCCATGATCATTATTTTAATTGCTCTCGTATTATTACTATTGTAATTGCCCTGGAGGAGTTCACCCAGAGATCACACACGCATCTGAAAAGCCCGTCTGGAGCAGGGAGCCTGTGGGGCAGAGGGCGACAGTCACGGGGTCACGGTGGCAGCTGCTAACTTGAGAAAACAAATTTAAAAATAGGTCAGCTTTCAAGTGGCTGTGGGTTTGCGCCAGACTGCGGTCGGTCTGGCTATCAGCCCATGGTGCCGAGATGAGAGGAGACGGGTCCTGAATGGGATGCCCACTGGCCACGCTGGCCTCCCCAAGGAGGCCCCCCCCACCGCACACGTGCAGACAGCAAGCCCCAGCGCCACGCCCACTGCCAGGTCCACGCAGGACACACACTTTCTGACTATGGGAAGGCCCTACACGTGGGCCATGGTCATCACAGTACAGAAAACGCTTACTGAACTCGCACAGACGCAAGAACCAGGTAAGGAACCTAGTTCACACCAAGCCGTCACCTCCCACAGCTCCTCCCCATCAGCATTTACACCTGCTCTCCGCCCACCCGCGGCCCACAGCCCAGCCCGCCTTCTCCCACCCCCTCCCCTGCTCCAGCCAGGCTCCCGCTCAGAGATGCTCCAGCACAGGGCAGCACCGCCAGCTCCTGGAAGCACCTGTTCCAGGCCCACCTGAGACCTTCAGAATCAGATCCTGGAGTGAGCGTGTCCTGCTCCTCAGCCCCTGCCCTGCACCAGGGCATGAGAACCCCCAGGCGGCTTGCGGAAACGCAGACCCCTTCCCCGCAGGCCTGCCTTCCTCCTAAGCTCCTAGGCTGGGTCTGTTTCTGTTCTGAAGACCCCCCTGGGCGCAGAGAGGGTCTGCACCCCTCCCTCACTTACTGAAGGCCTCGCAGGCCCTGGCAGCACCTGGCCCTGTGGATCAGGCTCTTTCTGCAAAGGCTCCTCCAGCTTCCCTGGGCCCCCTGCAGCTGCCCCTCCCCCGGGTCCCTCTTCAGGCTCGCTTTTTTTTTTTACTAGGGGAATTCCCAGCCTGCCCAGGTGGCTCTCAGAAAGGGGATTGGAAACGCTCGAACGAACGCATACCCTCCAAATACGAATCTCAGAAAGGAGAGAGGTGCGTGCACCCCCGCTCTCCTGTACCTGACAGCAATGCCACCCGCTCCCAGAACTGAGGGCCTCGTGCCACAGGCTCTGTCTAGCCCCCACCTCTCTCCTGAGCACCAGCCCCGAGGTCCAGCTGTCACTTGCCACTGGGTGTCCCCAGGCATCATGTCTCGCCCCCAAACCTGGGTGCAGGTTCTGGGGACTGGCACAGCCACTTTCCCCATAGCAAACACTGCACCTGTCCACTTCTCACAGCCACCGCTGCCAGCGGCCCAGGCCACTGGTCACCACCGTCTTGGGTCGTTCCTGGTCTCCCTGCCTCAGTCCAACAAGGGAAGGGGGCACATATCTTGCCAGAACTCAAAGACAAGACCCAAATTCCGTAAATGCGCTCAAGGCCCTTGCAGACCCTGCCCGAGGCCCACCCAGCCCTCTTCCACCCTCTGGCCTCAGGAACTTGCTGGAAAGCAATGCAGTGGGTCCTCAGGGCTGAGCACAGGCGTGCTCTCTGCCAGGCCCCGCTCCCCCTCCTCCTCCAGGCTCGGCTTCCAGCTCCTCTCGGGAGCCTCCCTACCTGCGCTGCAGCCAGGCCCTCTCCATGAGCACAGCACAGGGGGCTCCCCGGACGCAGGCCCTCCGTCTGCGGGCTCTGGGCCTGGGCTTGGCCAGTACACTGATGCCCACAGCCGCGCGCAGACCTGGCTCGGCAGCGCCTCCGGCGTGACTGCCCCTGCTCCACCCTGCACAAGGGGCAGAGGGCAGAGGAGCGCTCGGCCGAGGTTCCGGCAGACTGTGGGGCCAGAGGCGGAAGGGGCCTGGGCCCGGAACCACCTCCGCGGACTCAGGCCGCCTGGTAGCATGCGCACTGGCAAGTGACCGAGGAAGGAACAGACTATGCAGCTTGGGGGGGCGTTGGGCTTCTAGGCTCCGGCCAGCCTGCCCCGCTGCACGGAGAGCGCAGGAAGGCCGCACGCTCCTCCAGGCAGGCTGCACCTCGAGGCCCAGCAGTGGCCGGCAGAGCCGGTGCCCACAGCACGTCTACTGAATAAATAAAGCGACAGGTCTATTTACGTAAGTTATTTTGAACCCCTCCGGGATAATTTCCCACCGAAATAGCAGATGTGACGCTTTCACGTGCCATTTCCTGGTCACGAGGAGCACCATCCTAGGATGCCAGGAGAACATGCAGGGGGGTCCGATGGCCCCTGGCCGCAGGGAGCCGCCTGCACTGGCAGCAGTACTGTCATCTCCACCCGAAGGTGCGAGCTCGCACACCTCTTCCAATATAACACCAGGAGACACGAGTTCAGGGAGGAGCAAACTATTTGTGGTCCACAAATATGTACATTCCACGATCCTTCGGGAGACACAGAGACAGGTATCAGCTTGCTCCTCTTAGCTGCCTTGACAGACTCTGGAATTGGGGCACTTGGTGTTTATTTGAAAACAGTCATCAAAGGCAGCAAGGCAGTCACCCAGGCCCTGGCTAGCTGTGTGACCCTGGACAAATCACTTAGCTTCCCTGAACCGCAGGCTTCCTGCCTGCCCAGGAAGATCAGGGCTGCATCCACCACAAAGGGTTGCCCTGAGGATCACACCCCCCGCAGATGCATTCAGCACAGACACAGGCTGAGAAAACTGCTCCTGTATTGTTATTACCAAGAACCTTTGAATTACAGTCTATAAAAAATTAAACCGCAACTGTGACCTAACACCTAGCCACCAAAGAGGCCCGACCAGCAGGGCAAGGCCTCTGAAACATGCTCTGTCCACCACGGGGTCCTCAGGGATGAGACTCGTCTTTCCAAAAAAATGGGGCCCGGGAACGGGCCTCATGTTCAAGCTACAAAGGAGAAGTTTCAACCCCAGTGGCACTGTAGGGGACCAAACGGACATTCTGAGCCAACTTAATTTAAGGAAGATGATCAGAAATGGGAAGAATATTCTAAATGAGGGTCTCCTTTAAAAAGTCTGGAAAGATGGTCACTTTCCATGAGTCCAACCTTGAGAATAAAAAGTATTCAGAACCCAGAAACCAAGAATATCTGTAACTCTAGTGGCTATATGAAGCCTTCACCATTTCACTGAATTTCCTGTTTCCTCAGGGGAGGGTCATAGGTTCTTGCCTCTGGGGGAAGCCTAGACATGGGGTGTAGGTGACGGAGGGAGGTGCAGAGGCTGTAAAGCTAGAGCAGGGGACGTATTCTCTAGGCGAGAGTGCAGGCTAGGAGATGGGGCCCTACATTTTAGGACTAGGAAAACCTGTCAGCTGCCCAGACATCCTAACGGATGCCCAGACATCCAGATGCCCAGACATCCAGATGGGGTCTCATCCTAACTCATGTGTCAGTCTCCAGAAACAGGCCAATTCACACCAAGGCTCTGAAAACCTGAAGTTCTGAAACAATTTAAAAAACGAGAAACCAAATATGTCATCTATGTTCCCAAATGAAAAAGGAAGAAAGGGAGGAAGAAAGGGGAGAAGAAAGAAAGAAAGAAACACACTTGGGCTTTCAACCTGGACACGGCACCCATCTAATGCCAGGGGTTCCTCTAAATCCCGCACCTCTGCCAACCCCTTTAACGCCCACTACATCCTCTGAGCTGGGACTTGGTACCCTGTTGCATGTGAGGAAGGACCAGAGGTGGGACCCCAGCCAGGCCCCCTCTGGAGACTGGGCTGTGAACCACGCTGCCGTTTTACCGGAGGCTGGGTGGACTCCTGAGGGCCCAGGGCCCAGGCTGCAGGTGGGTGGAGACCGTACTGGAATCCAGGCACACCTGTTGGGTGGAATGCAAGGTGCCTGGCAGGTGGGTACCACAACAGCCCTGTCATCAGGGGCCTCCCACATCACCGGGTTTCCAGGTGGTCAGAGCTCCCCGCCTGGAGCCCCGGGAGCAAGGGGGCCACAGGGGGCCCGGGAGGCCTGCACAGCCTAACCCGGCAGCCAGGAGAATAAAAGCTACACCCTGAGACTGCCTCCCGAGGAAGGTCTAGGGAATCCGGGGACAACTTCGGGTCTGTCTACCGTCTGGCTTGCCGGAGAGTGGGCAAGGGCCCAGCGCTCCTCGGAGGCTGCCTGTGGGCGGCTGGTCTACCGGCTGGTGACACGAGAGACCCGTGGGCAGAGCCCGAGCTGCTCACGGAACCTCGGAGACGGCAATAAAGTGGGGCAATGACGCGGGGACCAGGCAGCTCGCAGCGGCCACTGTCTGCAGCCGCAGATGAAAGCCTCAGCCTTTCAGGTGCGTCGGGGACCCGCCTCCTCGGCCCCATTTCCCTAAGTGCCAAGCCGGGGGCTGCGCGGGCTGGGCCGAAACCAAGGAACCCTGAGGCTGTGCCCGTGCCCAACGTCCAGGGCAGGAGGGGTGAGGGCCGGCCCAGGGACCGGTGGGGGAAACGCAGGGCCACCTCCCGGGGTCGGGGCGCAAGGGGACCTGGAGGACCCCAGGACGGGGCTGCGGCTGGGCAGGGGGTGGCCTCGGCAGGGCCCGCGTCCCCGGGGGCAGGAGGACCTAAGCCCGCCGGGGGAGCCGGGGGTCGCGTCCCGCCCCTCGAGGACCCGGTGCCCCGCACGTTCCGGGTCGCCCCTCCGCCCGGGCTCGCCCCCGCCGCGCGCGCTCACCGGGCTCCGCGGAGGAAGCTGCCATCGCTGGGTTCCCACACTCGCGGCGGCGCCCACAGCTTCCCAGAATCTGATGCAACCACCGCCCCGGAAGTCCCGCCCCGGCGGGGCCGCCTTCCGGGACACGCCCGGTCGCCAGGCAACCGCCGGGGTCCCGGGACGCCGCCGGCCCGCGGTATGCCGGGAGTCGTAGTGCCTGCTGCGCTGCTGCCGCGGCCCCTGCGCATTCCCGGTCTCCGCCTTCCGCGTTGGGGCAGGAGAGGAGACCTGGGAAAACAGCTGTTCAGGTCTTCTGCCCATTTTTTTGTTTTGTTTTTTTCTTCTGCCCTTTTTTAAATTCAGGTTTTATTTTATATTGGAGTATAGTTGATTTGCAGTGTTGTGTTGGTGTCAGGTGTGGAGCTACGTGATGCGGTGACACACATGTATCCATTCTTTCTCACATCCTTTCCCCATGTGGGTCGTTGCAGAATACTGAGTAGAGGCTTCTGCCCATTTTTGATGGGACAGGCTGGTCCCAGTGCCAGGTAAGGAGCAGTGTCTCTGGCCACTCAGCGTGGCCCGCGGGTTTCCTGCCAGCCACGGGCTCGTCCACAGTTGTGAAGCACCTGGGGGATGCCACGCCCTGCCCTAGGGCATGGAGACATCACAGGGACTCTGAGATCAAGGAGTGCGTGGGGGCAAAAAGACCACCCCCAAACTGTCCTGGCCGCAGAGCCTGGGGAGAGGCTCTGAGGAATGTGAGCCCACCCAGTGCAACCAGCAGTCCCCTGGAATCCCATCTCTGGCACACTGGCCACCGGCAGCACCCCGAGTGACCTGCCCTGGCAGAGAAGCACTGTTGCTTCCATGCAGAGCAGACCTCCCCGAGAGAAGTTTATATAGAATCTATTTGGATAAGGGTCACAGCCCCAGCTGGGACCATGAAGTTTCCCATGGGATCAGAACTGGGAAGGAAGTTTAGGCCCTACTCATCCAAGACACTGCTTAACCTAGCAGGCCTCTGCCAAAAAAGCGTTTACTGGGAGGACCCTGCATACCTACCTGAGACATTTTCAGCAACCAACTTGTTTATTATATTTTGCAAACATATATGTAGCTCCATATTCTGGAGGACAGCCGTGAGTTGAAAAATAGAAACGTCCCTCGCTAGCCCATTCCTCTGCCTGAGGAGCTCTTCTAAATTTCCTGGATGTTGGGGTTCCCTTGTCGTGTCATTTCCTGCAAGTCTAATAAATCCCATAAGTATCTACCAGTTCCTTTCTGGAACCTCATGTTTGAATTCACAATAGATTTTACTGATGGCCAAAAAAAAAAAACCCCACAAAAAGGGAGAGTGTGTTTACATGCCTGGAAGGACGAGGAGCATCCCCTGTAACTCTTCTCCCAGGGGTGTTGTCCTAGAGTGTGTCCACCTGCCCCCAGGGCTGGGCGCCGGGCGGCACCCCACGGCCCACAACTTGGGAGGCCCTGTGCCAGCCCAGATGATCCCCCAGAAGGGAGCAGGCCTAGCAGTCAGGAGGCCAAGGTCTGGCCACCCCCTGTTGGGTTTCTTGGTGTATCTCTTGCTCATTCATGACTGGAGCCAATGAGCCTGGGAAAAGGAACCAAGGAAGCCCGGGCACGTGGGAAGCCCTGTGGATAAAGCATCTGCTGACGTCCACCCTCCCTGCCCCCACCCATGCCACCCAGCCACGAGCCGGGAGGTGCTCAGGACGGGTAGGTCTCCTGGCCTCAGTGGGGAAACCAGGTTAAGCCTTGAGACCGGGGCATGTTTTCTAGCCTCTCTGAGCTTCGGGTTGTTGTGTTTTAAACCTGTAAAATGGGGTAGTTCCCAGAGCTGTGAGAAGAAGATCACAGAAAGCACCTGGCACGCAGCACGTGCTCGATAAATCTTGACTCTTGTGCCACTAAAGACCTAGCAGCCCAGCCATGGGGACACACTCATCTAGGGTTAGATAGGTCTTCCTATCACCCACTCATGTTTTCTCTTAAAAACAGGGATGTTTAATAAAATAAAAGCAACACCCAGTCCTTTATGAACTCCACACTCATATCTGACAAATGTCTGTTCCTCTGATGTCACTGGTGAATGGGAAAAAGTGGATCTCAAGTCCACAGGAAAGCTCCCTACATCTCAGGTAAGCAGGTGGTCTCCCTTCTCGGAAATAAAGACTTTACACATTGGCATTCATGCCAAACAAGGAAAGTTTTTTTTAAAAAAATATATATTTATGTATATACACACACATATGTTTATTTACATAGTTGTGCTGGCTCTGAGTTGCAGCTAGCAGCATCTTTAGTTGCGGCACATGGGATCTACTTCCCCAACCAGGGCTCAAGCCAGGCCCCCTACATTGGGAGCATGAAGTCTTTTTTTTTTTTTTTTTTCCAGAGGGCCAGAACAGAACCATAATCTTTATAGAAAATGACTTTTTACAGAGATGACACCCAAGGAAATACACCTTATAACGAGCACATTGGGGGACTATTAGCAGCAGACACCATGTTCATGCAGCGCTATTTCCTCCCACGAGACATGAACAGCCTGACGGAGACCAAGGTCACGGCCCACAGACTGAGGGCAGGGCAAGGCCAGCAGAGTGGCTCCCAGGTGCCCTGGCCACACGCTGTCCTGCTTCCCCTTGGTGTTCACGGCTCAGGTTCTGATGTCACAGAATCTTAATCCACACATTATCATTTCCCTTCACATTTCAGAGTCCAGTACATGTGTTTATAATATTTAGATCAGCATGAAATGAAAAACTGGCACTATACAAACCACAGAATCTGTTCACTTCTTGAAATCCATGAATTAGGTCTAATTTACTCCTTTTATTAATAAAGGTGACTTTTAATAAAAAGCTTTAATTTGACCAAAATTAAAACGTATGAAAGTTAACACACTCCCAGCTTTACTTACGTAAGTGTGAGCATGCAGGCATCACTTCCGCATCATTAACACCACACCCCCACAGACAGCAGCACAACGGACAGAGAGTGATGAGACCGCCTGAAACTCTCACTGGCTCGACCTCAAAGGGTTACAGGGAAACGACGCACAGGGTCTAACGCCCGTCAGGCGAGATGTGGTCCTAGGCCATGACCACTGTTACAGTCCAATCTGGGTTTTACTATAACCAACTCACAGATTTGAAATTAAACACTGCTTAATGGTTTCAGATGCATTTTGGTATTTAATGTCTCAAGGCATCTTTACACATAATAAATTAAGACTCTAACAAGGAGAACCTGTGAATAAAGCCTCTTCCATGGACTCAGGGCAGCGGCTGCAAACGCCATCAGAGTGAATGCCAAGTCACAGCCACCCCTGAATTTCCATCTTTAAAACAAGCAAAGCTAAGCAGCACACACATGAATATTTTACTATAACCTTAATGGTCTAACAACCCTCCCAAATGGAAGGAACTGCAACATAAAGTCAACCACCAAATGGAACTTACAGTGATGGGCTTCGGTATGCAGACTTCCCAGGCCATTTTCCAACGACCTGCAGAACCACCTACTGTCGAACACTGACTGCAGGAGAACCACCTGTACCGACACGCCTGACCCCGGCGGCTGGCCCACAGGCACGCACGCATGGCCGTGTGAACCTACGGCTTTCCTGATGCCCTCGCTACGTGCTGAATACTGACATTTCATAGGCTCACTCCTTGTAGTCAATCTGAGCGTGATCAACTTCCAGAGAGAAACATGGAGCTAAACCAAGTTAAGAATATTAAACCTGCCACACAAGGGCTCAAATAGGAATTACTTTGTTTAGTGTAATGGAAAGTTAATTTTTAAAAATATCTGTAATCTTCTTGAAACACAAGGCACCGATAGGGAGCAGACATTCCAGCAAAGAGTGATTGGGAAAAAAAAAAAAAGGATCTGATCAGAGTCCTTTGTCCTTCGCAGGTTAGAACACTTCCTTCTCTCATGCTCATGCGACATCTTCCAGGTAATCCGCAACGTCGCTGAGCTGGGACACAGTCAGGTCCTGTGTGAGGTCATCAAGTTTGTCACTGGTATTGACGTCATCTATTTCCACAGAGAGGTCTTCCTCCATCTCTTCACCAATACTCAGCTCACTTTTTTCTGAGTGATGGCTGGTACTATTAAAATCATCAATATAGTCATCTTCTTCTCCAGTCCCTAATCCAAGTGATCCAATTTTATCACTGACCAATTTAAGATCTTTCAAAATTGTGTTTCCCCTTTTACTTTCAGAATCCTTCAGCGAGGGTGCTCCAGTAAGGGAGCTGAGTCCACTTTTGAAGGGGGGCGCGTCCGAGAGCGCGGCGAGGCTTCCTGCCTGCTTGCCAGGCTCACTTCTCCGACCATAAGTTCTTTCTGGTTTAGGAATGGGATCATCAAAGAAAGAATCTCCTTCCACGTCATCTTCATCTGGACAAGGGCCAGCTTTGTCTTTGACATCTAGACTTTTGCTGCTTAACAAGGATCCAAGTTTTGTTTCCTGGGCCAGTAAGGGAAGACTACTTTTGCTCTTTGGTTCTGACGACGAGATCCTGGTATCACTCTCACTAGCATCACTGCTGGCCTTCTTACTGGGAGGAGCGTGTGCATTTGTTTTTCCTTCTGGTGACTTTGGTGGAGAATGTACATCAGAGAGATCTAGTGCACCTTCCCCACTGGTCGGCCCTTTTTCTTTCTGTTGACAGCGTCTGATCACTTCTAGCAATAAGGGTCCACCCACAGTACGTTCTGCTTTAATAATTCCTAAATCTCGGGCTAAGTTCTCTCAACCTTCGAGACCTTGCAATGTGCTAGTTTCAGGTTGAAAAACAGCCAAGGTAAAGTCAAGATTAAAAAACTGAAGAAACTCGGCAACGAGACTAGCCACCAGCCGGCCATCTGGGAGCACGAAGTCTTATCCACTGGGAAGTCCCGAGAAGGAAGATTTATACCTACACAAATTAACGGAAAAATTTGTTAACAAAAATAAACCAAAAACATTGTTAAATTAAAAATAATGAAGAACTTGGATTCCTTACCATCCCAGGAAACATCCTTCAGAAAATACGTTTGTTCATATTCCTGCAGAGAGAAGAGAATAAGCTGCTTCTGGGAGCAGAAATCTGGGCGGCCCCTTAGAGGCATTGTACGGAAATAGAACTAGAATCTGGTTTCTGGTGGGAGCAGTGGGTGGGGCCGGTGGGCCTCTATGAACATGAGAGGACCCAGCATTTGGCTTGAGGGAGTCCCCATTTCCCCCCACAGGTAGTCGCGAGTTCACAGCCCACTGTGTCCTCTGGCTCACGCTCCCCCAGGACACCGCCTGGGCACGGGGGTGACCCTGCTGTCACGGCTGCCCTGCTCGGGCGGGCAGGGGTCTGGCTGCTCAGAATGTGCACCTGACTCTTTCCCAGACCCAGGCCCTGCTCCTCCCCACATGGAGGCAGGCAGGAAACAGCTGATCAGTGTCACCTGGGACTGACCTGCTCTCTGGATAATACAATGGAGGGGACACAGGTCCACGGACAGCTCTGTGGACGAATGTTAGTGACTTATCCACACAGCCTCCGAGTTCAGGGGAATCCGAGCGGGGACGGGACTCCAGACAAATGAAAGCTGACTGCCCATCTAAAGCAGCAACCACGATCACGTGGTTCTCCCTGGATGAGGTCAGGGACCCTCGAGCTGCCTGGGCCTGAGGCCAGGAGTCTGGCCACGGGGTTCAAATCTCAGCTCCGCCTCTGCCCACGCCCGACAGGGACTCACCCCTCTGTCCCATGGCTGGCAAAACAGAGTAAGAACAGCTGCCCTGTTGTAGCACAGCTGCAGAGGGACAGCCAGGGACCAGCACGCCACCCTGACCCGGCCCTCCCTGTGCCTCCCTTGGACATCGGCCGGGGCTCCCGACTCCCGCACTTTGTCCATCTCAGGTGCCCCGGAGGAATCACCCACATCACAGGCCGGCTCCCTGCAATGATGCACAAGGGCACACGAGTCACGCGGCCCACAGGCCCCGGCCTCCTCACGCCCCGTGGCCGAGCCTGGGTGGCCGGGGTCCACGATCTCCGCCCAGGCGCCCTCGCCCTCCACGCCTGACCTTGCCCTGCCTCAGGGTTCCTCATCAGTCACCAACCATGACCCCCCTCCCCAGGGCCACGTAGTGGGTGTCTGCTCACGTGTCAAACCCTATTCAGGTGTCACCCACTCGGGACGGCCACCAGCAGCCCCACAGCAAAGGATGGGAACCGTCACTTCCAATTGGACACGGCCCTCCCGGGGACACGTCCTCCCACCTCGGGATCCACCCCACACCCCTGCCCCTGCAGCCCCAATGACTCCAGCTGGCACACCCAGGAGGTGTTGGCCCAGCTCTGCTGAGCGTGCAGGAGGCTGCAGGTCCAGCACCAGCGGGCTGTGCCCCCTCGGTCTTGCTGCTCTGCAGGCACAGGGCCCAGCGGGGACACACGCTGAGCCTCTGGCCCCCACCCGGTGCCAGCACGTTGGGTGGGGGACTGTCATGGGTTGACCTGTGTCCCCCACAGGTACTGAAGTCCTCCCAGGACCTGTGAGTGTGACCGTATTTGGAAACACGATGAAGTTAAGATGAAGTCAGTAAGGTGGCCTCTAATCGAGTATGACGGGGGTCCTTATAAAAGGGGGAACGTGGACAGGGGCTCACACACAGGGAGCGGGCCGCCTGAAGATGGGCAGAGATGGGGGCTGCTCCTCCAAGCCAAGCTGCCTCACAGTTTGCCAGAAACCACCAGAACCTGGGAGAGGCCTGCACCAGATTCTCCCTCACAGCCCTGGGCAAGAAGTGACCCGGCCGACACCCTGATCTCGGCCTTCCCGCCTCCAGAACCAGGAGACAAGAAAAGTCTGATGTTTAAACACCCCTCCCCCCCCCACCCCCCCCCCCCCCCCCCCCCCCGGGGCTGTGGGGCCCTGATACAGCAGCCCCAGGAAACTCAGACAAGACTCTACGAGAGCAGCACACACACCCCTGCAGGCTGCAAGCAGGGGCGTGGTCCTCATTCAGCCCCACCGCACCAACCACTCACCTGCTTCAGGCTCTGGAGGGGAGGGGACACGCCTAGCCCTGGGGCATGTGGGCCTGGGGAGCTGGAGTCTGCTGTGATCTTTCTTCTGCCTCCAGCTGCTGCAGCTCGATTTCCTCAGGGTCCCCAGAGGGCCCCGGGCAGTTCCTGGCCTGGGGTGCCAGGCCTGAGTCCTCCACCTCCATCAGCAGCCTGGTCTGGACGCTGGGGGCCAGCTGGTCCCTCTCAAGGTCTCTGGGCATCTGCGTCTCGATGGGCTGGCTGCTTCTAGGTGACTAAATGACAAAGTCATTCCTTCTGGTGACAAGAGCCTGCAGGACAGGCCCTTCCCAAGCCACGTTTAGGGAAAGAAATGCCAACTGACAGGGAAGCAAGGGCTGTGCAGGTTTAGAGAGGAACACAGCATGGGGTCATGTCCCCTCACTGCCACCTACTCCCTGGGGAATCCCAAGAGAAGCCGGCGGTGGGTTGAAAAGTGGCCCCCAAGGCTATGTCTACATCCTAAGCCCCAATACTCGTGATGGGACCTATTTAGAAATAGGGTCTTTGCAGCCAAGGTCATACTGGAGAAGAGTGGGACCTGTACCCCGTGACGCATGTCCTCTAAAGGAGAGAGATGCAGAGACACAGGGGAGAGGCCATGTGAAGACAGCAGAAACTGGAGGGAGGCACCCACAAGCCAAGGGGCGCCAAGGGAGCCCAACAGCCACCCCTAGAGCCCCCGAGGGACCCACCCCGCCACTCCTGGATTTCAGATCTCTGACCTCCAGACCTGCAGGACTGTTTTAAGCCCCCGTCTACAGGATCTGTCTCAGCAGCCCCGGGAAACCCACAGAGAGCCCTGTGTCCCATGAGCTTCAGCAGAATCAAGTTTTTCGGCACAGACGTCCTAGGGTGGAGGGCGCAGACCCCACCGCACAGGCTGAGTGTGGACACAGGCGGGAGGGCCTGGGGTTGCCCTCCGCTCATGTTCCCCGGGGCTTGACCGGACACATCCCAGGGAGATACTTACAGGGCTGCCTGGCTCCCTCGGATTTTCTGCAAATCAAAAAGAATAGAGAGAAATGGAAACACGTGGTGTTACCTCTTACAGTGACTGCTGTGAGGGAGAGGAAAGGCCTTGATGCACAGTGAAGTGGACTTACGGTTCGGGAAACAGACAGCTGACTGGATAAACCTCGCAGCTGGGAAAACACAGGAGGGGCATTTATTGGGTAGTGTCCCCCGCCCCCGGGGCCTACCACCCCCGCAACCTCTGGCCGGAGGTGCACCCATCTCTCTCTGCTTCCGGCCCTGGCGCCCTGGACACCCCGTCTCCAGCGGCTGCCCCAGCATCCGGGTCTCAAGCCCTGCGTGTCGGGGAGCTCCCAGCAGGCGGCTCCAGGCTCAGACACACGCAAGGCCCCCGAGACGGAACGTGAGCAGGGTCTCCCCCTCGGGAACCCCGAGCCCGGGACCCCGTTTCTGAGCTCCTTACGCTCTTGCTGCCCTAGTTTCCTCCAGGATCAACGTGACTCTGAGTTACCTCTTTCTCTACAGCAGCAAACGATGAGGACGCCAATGATGATGGCGACGCTGATGACAAGGACTGTGGCAAAAGGGAGCAACCACCCCCTTAGGTATTCTGGAAGGAGAGAAAACAGAGAATGCGGGCACAGCGTTGGGCCCCCATCCTCAGCAGAGTGATGTGTGGCTCTCGGAAGGGGTGGCAGCACCGCCAGTCTCCAGGCCTGGAAGAGCTCTCTTGCTCACCATCCCCGCCGATCTCCCTGGTAGGAGGTGCCCAGGCTCATCCTTCCTGCTCAGACAGGACCCTGGGCTCTGGCTCATGGCCTGGAAGCAGCAGGAGGTCTGACCTGCCAGCACAGCAGCCAGAGGCCCTGGCACCCGGGATGGGGCTCAGGGGTGCGTGGTCGCAGCTGCAGGACTTACTCCTGGGCCAGCAGAAGGCAGAGCCCACAGGAGGTTGGGAGGAGGCAGTGGATGGCCAGTCCTTGTGGCAGCAAGGCCGGGCCACGCTGGCCCAAAGGACAGGACAGGGTCTACTCTGGGGAGACATCTGGCGCGACCACTGGGGTGTCTGTCTCACCCTGCCGAGCTCCCAGCACCGAAAGCAGCCGGGGACACACAGACACGTAGGGCGGGGGGAGCCCATCAGAGCTGTGGACGCCCGGCCACCCTGATGTGATCTGTCACTAACGACAGAGGAGGAAGTGTGAGTCTTTTACGTGGTACTATCGTTCTGCTTAAAGGTTTTTCTTTATTCACAGTTTAGGTCCTTCCCCATTCTTCTCCTTTGGTGCTAAAATAGCCTTTAAAAGTGTGAGCAGTTTACAGAGGGAACCTTCTTCAACATAATAAAGGCCACATATGAGAAACCCAGTGCAAACATCGTACACAATGGCGAAAAGCTGAAAGCATTTACTCTAAGATCAGGAACAAGACAAGGATGCCCACCCTCGCCACTATCATTCAACATAGTTTTAGACGTCCCATCCACGATAATTAAAGAAGAAAATGATATGAAAGGAATACAAATGGGAAAAGAAGAAATAAAACTGTAACTGTTTGCAGATGACATGATACTATACAGAGAAAACCCTAAAGATACTATCAGGAAACTTCTAAACCTCATCAATGATTTTGGTAAAGTTGCAGGATACAAAACGAATACATCAAAATCTCTTGCCTTCTATACACCAACAATGAAAGAGCAGAAAGAAAAATCAAGGAAACAAATCCACTTACCATCACATCCAAAAGAATAAAGAACCTAGGAAGAAACCTACCTAGGGAGGCAAAAGACCTGTACTCAGAAAGCTATAAGACACTGATGAAAGAAATCAAAGACAACACAAACAGATGGAGAGATATACCATGTTCTTGGACTGGAAGAATCAATACTGTGAATATGATTATACTACCCAAAGCAATCTACAGATTCAATGCAATCCTGATCAAATTACCAATGGTATGTTTCACAGAACTAGAACAAAACATTTTGCAGTTTATATGGAAACACAAAAGACCCCGAATAGCCAAGCAATCTTGAGAAAGGAAAATGGAACGGGAGGAATCAGGCTTCCTGACTTCAGACTATACTACAAAGTTACAGTAATCAAGACACTATGGTACTGGCACAAAAACAGAAATATAGATCAATGGAACAGGATAGAAAGTCCAGAGAAACACCCACGCACCTATGGTCAACTAATCTATGACAGAGGAGGCAAGGACATACAATGGAGAAAAGACAGCCTCTTCAGTGAGTGGTGCTGGGAAAACTGGACAGCTACACGTCAAAGAATAAAGCAGAACACTCCTTCACTGCATACACAAAAATAATCTCAAAATGGATTAAACATCTACAGGGAAGGTGGGATACCATAAAACCCTGAGAGGAAAAGAGAGGCAGAACACTCTTTGACATACATCACAGGAAGATCTTTTTCAATCCACCTCCTAAAGTAACGAAAATAAAAACAAAAATAAACAAATGGGACCTAATGAAACTCCAAAGCTTTTGCCCAGCAAAGGAAACCATAAACAAGATGAAAAGACAACCCACCAAATGGGAGAAAATATTTGCAAATGAAGCAACCGACAAGGGATTAATGTCCCAAATATAGAAAGAGCTCATGCAGCTTAATATCAAAAAAGACAAACAACCGCATCGAAAAGTGGGTGGAAGACCGAAATAAGACATTTCTCCAAAGAAGACACACAGATGGCCGACAGACACATGAAAAGGTGTTCAACATCACTAATTCTTAGAGAAATGCAAATCAAAACTACAATGAGCTATCACCTCATACCGTTCAGAATGGCATCATCAAAAACTCGACAACAATAAGTGTTGGAGAGGGTGTGGAGACAAGGGAAGCCTCCTGCACTGTTGGTGGGAATGGAAACTGGTACAGCCACTAAGGAAAATAGTACAGAGATTCCTTAAAAAACTAAAAATAGAACTACCATATGATCCAGCAATCCCACTCCTGGGGATATATCCAGAGAAACCCAGAATTCAAGAAGACACATGCACCCCTATGTTCACTGCAGTACTATTTACAATAGCCAGGACATGGAAACAACCTAAATGCCCATCAGCAGATGAATGGATAAAGAAGATGTGGCACATATCATATACACAATGGAGTATTAGCCATTAAAAGGCATGAAATAATGCCATTTGCAGCAGCATGGACAAGATTGTCATACTGAGTGAAGTTAAGTCAGACAGAGAAAGACAGATATCATATGATATCGCAGACACACAGACATGGAAAACAAACTCATGGTTAGTAAAGGGGAAAGGTGGATGAGGGAGGGATAAGTTAGGAGTTTGGCATTAATAGATACACATGACTGTATATAAAACAGATCAACCACAAGGTCCTCCTGTATACACAGGGAACTATATTCAGTATCCTGTGATAAACCACAATGGAAAAGAATCAGGAAAAGAAAATGTACGTGTGTGTCTGTGTGCATATATATATAAAGTTGAATCACTTTGCTGAACATCAGAAACAAACATAATATTGTAAATCAACTATACTTCAATAATAATAATTAAAAAATAGCGCCTGAGCCCACACGGGGCCCAACATGGGGAAAAAGGATGGCTCAGCCACAGCTTGTCCACAAGGATTCTGTTTGTTTACTCAAGACAGGAGTCTACGGAACCACGCCCCACGGGCCAAATCCACCCACTCCCCACTGCTATAAAGAAAGTTTTACTGACACACAGCCAAGCAGCGGCAGCAGACTTCAGTTGTGACAACAGGGACCTTAGGACTCACAGAGACTCAACTTTTGCTTTATGGGTTTAAGAGACAGAAGCAGACCCTTACCTGCCCCTGGCTGAGTTTTCACAGCACAAACTGCATTCCTGGTGGCGTTGCAGGGTTGAAGGATGGCACTGTCTGCACACCTGAGAGGGAGAATAGAGACCCTGAGCATTACCTCTCCCCGCCCAGGCCCGACCCAAAGCATCCTTCTCACCACCCACTGGCCAGGGGTTAGAGGCTTTCAGCCTGGCTCCTGGGCTGGCCCATCAGGCTTCAGGCCATCAGTGTGTGGCATTTCCTGGGCTACCTGGCCCCAACTGGCCCCATGAGAATAAAGCTTGGGAATTCCCTGATATACGGGGGAGGGGCCTCCCTCTGTCTCTGTTCCCGGAGAGAGCTGTGTGTGGCTGTGAGGATTGCACCTGCTGTAGTCCTATCGCTACCAAGAGGTAAGTCAGCCTAAAGAGGAAGCTCTCAGCGAAGGGGACACACAAGCAAGTCCAGAGAAGCCAGAGCCCTGATCGAACCAGACCTGAAGGCAGTCCTTACTTCAGATTTGTCAGGTTCCCAAGCCAACAGTTCAACATGGTGAGTTGTATTTAAGAGTCTACAACTGCGAGTGATCTTATAAGTGGCTTTTCCACTGTAAATGCCTTCCCCAAAGTCCCCCCACATCACCCCACCTGGAACCACAGAATACGAGCTTGTTTGGAAATAGGGTCCTTGCAGATATAATCATGTTAAGATCAGGTCATACTGGATCAGGGTGGGCCTGAATCAATGACCAGCATCCTTACAAGAGGAAAATTGTATGCAGACACAGAGAAGGCCACGTAGAGATGCAGACACACACACGCACAGCGAGAAGAGTACTTGGAGGCGGAGGCAGAGAGTGAAGAGACGCCTCTACAAGCCAAGGAGCACCCAGCACTGCCGGCAACAGGAAGCTGAGGAAGCGAGAGCGACTCCTCCCCAGAGCCTTCGGAGGGAGCGAGGCCCTGCTGACATCCTGCTTTCGCACGTCTGGCCTCCAGGACTGGGAAAGAGGACACTGCTGTTGTGTTTTAAAAGCCACCCACGTACGGTGCTTTGCAGCAGCCCCAGGAAACTCAGCCCGGGACAGCAGACATCCCATCCTGCTGCAGGGCACGGGACTGCCTGCCTCTCCGCCTGCGGTTTCCTTTGCCAGAGCTTTCTGTGGCTCCCTCCCTCCCGGGGCCTCTGTTCTCGAGGCCCGTCTCCCGCAGCCCCCGTTCCCCGTGGGCTCATCACTGCACAGGGGCCAGGACGGCCACCACTGCTGGGGCCCCAGCGCGGCTCATCATGACCCACGAATGAAGCAAGGAAGGGAGGAAGGCACTCGGACTCCCATCCGGCACCAGGCGGAAATACCCAGGCGCCTTGTCCGCCTTCATCTCAGGACCCTCTGTGGGGCAGGTGCTACCATTGCCCCACTTTACAGATGGGAAAGTGGAGGCTCCGGGAAGGGGCGGCTGAATAATGGACCCAAAGCCACCCAGGCAGTGGATGCAGGAGGGACCCTCGCCCGGGCCCGTCTGGTCCGATCCCACCCCCAGGCCGGCACCTTGTGCACCGGAAGCAGCTCTCCGTGCAGTGCGGGGAGTCGCAGTAGAAGCTGCCCTGCCGGCACTGGCACAGCCGGTCGCTGGTCGCGGAGCATGCAGTCACCTCCTCCTGATCTGCTGGAGGGAAGGCCGAGGGTCAGTCACTGGGCCCTGGACTCTGTCCTGCCCACCTGGCCACGTCCAACTTCCTAGTCAAAGACTCAGAATCTGCACTGCCCCCCAAGCTGGGATAGAGAAGGGGACCTGTCAGACTCGTCCCCTGCACCTGGGGTGTCTGTGGGGGAGCCCGCGGGTGCCCTGGTGGTCTGGGCTGGGGCATAGGCCCGACTCCTCAGAAACACCCCCGAAGCATTCCGTCCATCTCATCTGCCCCACGAGAACAGAACAGCACCCCTCGGTACAGACACTGAACGGTCGCTCCCAGCATCGCTAGGGGATCCCGTCCTTTGGCCTGTGAGGGCCTGCTCGTGGGGCCACACCCCACATTGCACATCGATAGGGCTATTTCCACGGGGCCCACTGTCCCCCCAACTTGAACACCACCCTGCTCCACTGCCTCTCTGGACAGAGTCCTAACACCTGGGGAGCCAGTGTGCCATCTTGCTGTCCTTCTTCAGGACAGGAGAAGGAAGTGGTTTTGGCAACTGTCAGCAAAGCACGTTGCATGGAAACTCCTGTTAGGACATCTTTACTTTTTAAAGATGAAAACTCTATCTACTTAAGGTGTGCGGCAGGAGGAGCTGATGCGTTGGGCTGGGAGCTCATTGGGGTTGCGGTAAATCTAAGAACCATTCCAGGGAAAGGATACTTCTACAACACTGAGCGACTTCCCGGGTGGTCCAGGGGTTAGGACGCGGCGCTTTCACCGCCGTGGACCCGGTTTAGTTCCTGCCAGGGTAGTAAGATCCTGCAGGTTGCCCAGTGCCGTCACAAAAAAACCCCCAAAAAACAAAAACATAAAAAACAACCAAAAAAACCCATCGAGCCTCCTTGCTTACTATCTAGTGGAACGTCTCTCCATGTTTCGATCCCCTGAAGTGTTGTCTGTTCACATACACATTCATACATGCTTTGCTAGATTTACTCCAAAGGTCTCTTTTTTTTTTTTCTTGCTAATGCAACTGGTATTTTTAAGATACATTTTGAAAACCCACGTCTCCAATACACAGAGACGTGAGGAACTCCTGTGCCTCGCCCGTGTACATGGCGACTCTGAAATCCTCCTGAGTTGCAGGTTGAGCCTGTAGCAAATACACACACAGCATCATGGTGAAAGCAAGTGCTTTGTGCCAGCAGCCCCGGTAGCCCCATTGCCGGGCTCTTCTGTGACTATTTCCTTTGGGGAGGTTCCCACAGGGCCCGCGGACGGGGCACGCTGGCCGGACGGCAGCTCACTCACCCTCCCGGCACTGGGCACAGGGCTCGCAGCTGCCCTCCTCGCTGGGGTGGGCCCTGAAGGTTCCAGACGCGCACGCCGTGCACTCTCCGACGCGGCGCCCCTGCTCTGCAGGTTTGCTCACGTAGTAGCCTGTGTGAGGGGGACATGGAGGGGAGGTGGGGGCCCCGGCCATCCTGCGCTGCTGCAGACCCGCCCGGGCTCTGAGGCCTGTGCACCAGGAGGTCCCAAGGCGCCAGGAGCCCAGACCCCTGCATGGGACCCACCCCTCGCCTCCGGTCTCCATGCAACGTTCTGGACTGATGCGAGGCCACCAGTGTCCCAGAACCAGGGACCTGAATCGCCCCTTGGCTCTTCCTGATGCCGTGCAGTGCGTGGACGCCGGGCAGAGGTCACAGGATTTCATATGGCAATGGTGTCCCTTTCTCTCCTCGTGTGGGTCGTGGAGGTGTCGCGTGAATGCTCGGATGTAGGTGTAAATCTATGCAGCGTGTGTACAGGTGCGTGTGCAGGTGAGTGTGGGGAGGGCACGGGGCTGAGTGTCCAGGTGTTGAGGGCTTGGTCTCTGAACCAGGAGCCCCGAGATAGAATGAGGTGCGTGTGCAGGTGTGTGAGGGGGCAGTGCCCATGGTGATGGTACAGGGGTGTGGCTGGGGGGGCGGGTGGGCAGGTAGGCGTGTCCCGCCCTGGCAGACACCCCCACTTCTGTCCTCCAAGCCCTGCTCAACCTGACTCTCCCATCTCAACACAAGCACACACCTATCTGTTCACACGAGAGCCCCCAAGAGGGTGCAGAGGTGGGACGCTGGGTGCCTCCAAGGAGAGGCCCTCCTGCCCCAGACAGCCAGGTGCTCCCCGCAGGCAGCTCCCAACACTGTGCACGGGGCCCATGGCCTCCCTCCTCCCAGACTCACCAGCGGGGCAGAGTGTGCTGCAGCGGCGGAGGTTGGTAACCTCATACTGGCCTGGTTCACACGGGGTCTCCTCGGTTGCCACGGTCACCTTCAGTCAGAAAGGGGAGATTGGCATGATCAAAAGATGCCTCTGCTCCTGATGGATGCAGATGCCGAGACCCCTGAGCAGGCAGAGGTGGCCCCCCCCGGACCCCAGGCACCGCCCCCCTCGTGGGTGGGCTTCCTCAGGAGAGCCTCTCCGGGCTGCTCCCCTCACAATACAGAGCAGGATTCCTTGGGGGGGAATACGGTGTTTAGTTCCCAAGGGCATGTGGGTTTGCTGACCACCTCCATGGTGGATGTCTACACTATCTGCGTGGCCAGAACCGGCACCTCGTGGTAGTAGTCCTTTGGAATTTGGGTTTTGATTTTTTCTAGCGTATAGTTAACTTTTTCAGCAGTTGCATATGGACTTTGTCAAGAAAGGATGTCGTCTACGGGTTGGGAACAACGACCTGAGTGTCTGCGTGTATCTGCATGTGTACGTCATCGTATATGTGGATGTACACACACACAGAAGCCTTCAATTATGTGGTCCCAATATTTTTATCTCCTTACTGATTTTCTTTCTTTTTATTTTATTTTGCTGTTTTTATTTATATATATTTTTAAAGAACTTTTATTGAGATATAACTCACATACAATAAACTGCATGTATTGAAAGTGTACAATTTGATATTTTTTTTCTTATTAGTCAAGTATATATGGCAATCCCGATCTCCTAGTTTGACCCACTTCAACCCCCCGCTTTCCTCCCTTATGTGTCCATATGTTTGTTTTCCACATCAGGGTCTCTATTTCTGCCTTGCAAACTGGTTGATCTGTACCATTTTTCTATATTCTGCATATATGAGTTAATATACGATATTTGTTTAGCTCTTTCTGACTCACTTCACTCTGTATGACAGTCTCTAGGTCCATACATGTCTCTACATATGCCCTAATTTCATTCCTTTATACGGCTGAGTAATATTCCATTGTATATATGTACCACATCTTCTTTATCCATTCATCTGTGGATGGACTCCTTACTGATTTTCTATCCTGCTCGGTTTATCGGTTTGGAGGCATATTAAAATCAACTACTAAGTTTGTGGACTTTTAGATTGCATCATGCAATTAAGTCCATTTTTACTTTTTTGTATCTTGAGGCTGCGTTATTATTTACATACAATTTTATGTTTGTTTCACTAGGACAGTCGAGCCTCATTATTTGCTGAATTCTGTGATTTTCATCTTGCCTACTTCACAAAGTGTATTTGTAACCCAAAGTCGAGAGTCATGGTGCTTTCTTAGACACGGGCAGAATGGCAAGAGACTGCATCCGCGACACACACGTTCCCAGCTAGGCAGACCATGCTGTCACCACCTTCTTGTGTCAGCTCTCAGACTAAAGTATCCGTTCTGCAGCCTAGTTTTGTTTTGTCGGTGATTTTGATGTTTACAATGGTCTCCTACAGACTTCCCTGGTGGTCCAGTGGTTAAGACTCTGCCCTTTTTCACAGCAGAGGGTACAGGAGGCGCGAGGCAAAAAAAAAAAAGTCTCCTAGCCTAGTGCTCCTGGTGTTCTGAAGGTCAAGAAGGCTGTGATGTGTTTTACACACAGGTAAGGAAAAAAAGGCATCTTAAATGAACTTTGGACAGGCATAACCTACAGTGCTGCTGCCTGTGTGTTACCTGTGAATAAATTAACTGTGTATTAAATCAGATATCTTCACAGAGAAACACACATAAAAGAAGATTATGCATTGACAGGCTGATGAAAATGTGGTGACTAGAGGTTCACAGGAACCTTGCCCTTGGGTGTCCCCTACGGGAGTGGTCAGCGTTGGGTAATTCTGCATTCAGAGCCACTTTATCCCACCTAAGTGCTGCGAATAGGGGGATCCCGTTATCGTCTCCGTGGCTTCCTCCTCTGGTCATTGTGTCATGGGCTTCTTTACCCACCAATGCTTTTTAGCTTGCAGGTGCTTGTATCTGATTGTGTTAAGGCCACGTGTGAGACATGCCTGGTCCTATCTCCCTACCCTTTTTTTTTCCACCTGTAATCACAGTATCTGTGCTACTGGCGAAGTGCTGTATTACTGCCTCTTAGGTAGAGCTGCTAAAAGTGCCGCATCCCCAGATGTTTCTTTCTAACTCATAAACGAGTGTGCCCTATTCGGATGTTTTGGATGCGTCCTCTCAGTGCATTTTCACCATCTCTTTGTGCTCGTGACATCACACTTTCTCTTTGATTCTGTTTTCCCCTTCTTTTCTGGTTTTTGCTTTCCTTATGTCCCCTCTCCTCCCAGATCCTTTTTTCCTCCCTTCACCGCAAAAGTGAATAGATTCTATTTTTATTTTTTCCGGTTTATATTTCACCTTGGCAAAAATGAAGGAAAAAGCACAGGAAAAAAAGAATTAGATAGATTTAAAGAAGAAAATCTACTTTAAAAACACTCTTTCAAGCAAGAATCATCAATAGATGCTAATATTAATAAATGAAAGCTGGAGGAAGGACAGAATTGTTACATAGTTTCAAAGGAACTCCACACAAGATACTTGGTAATGACACAGGGAAAAAAAATAGGAACTTTACAGCAAAGACGCCTGGCAAACACCACCTGAAGTAAGCCACCATAACAGGACACATCACTCAGCCAGTATTTTCACTGAAAATGAGAAGTCATCAGACAAGCCCAAGTTGAGAAACATTCTGTTCAGTGACTACTCGGTGCCCTTCACCAGTGCTGAGGCCACAGAATAAAGAGACACTCAGGCAGGACTCCGGGGGCACAGCTGGGGAAATCTGAAGGCGGTCTCTAGACCCATCGATGCCAGTCCCCCGTTTTCAACAAAAAAAATCACAAGGTGCACAAAGAAACAGGAAAGTATGGCCTATTCCAAGGAAAAACCAAATCTGACACAAACCATTCCTGAGAAAGACCAAATGGCGGACTCACTAGACAAAATCCTGAAACAACTGTCTTAAAGATGCTCAAAGAGCTAAAGGAAGACCCGCACAGAGTCAGGAGAATGATATACGAACAAAACAAAGAGGTCAATGACGAGAGGGGACACTGAAAAGGAAGTGAACAAAAAAACCTGGAGGAGAACAGGACAGTAGGTGAAATGGACAATTTCCTAGGGGGATTCAAAAAGCATAATTGAGCAGGCAGAAAAAAGTCAGAACATGAAGGTAGGCCATTCGATAACAGAAAGAAAAAAGATTTAAAAAGTGAACAGCGGGACTTCCCTGGTGGTGCAGTGGTTAACAATCCCCCTGCCAATGCAGGAGACATGGGTTTAAGCCCTGGGCTGGGAAGATTCCACATGCCCCGGAGCAACTAAGCCCGTGTGCCACAACTACTGAGCCTGTGCTGTAGAGCCCGGGAGGTACAACTACTGAGCCCATGTGCCACAACTACTGAAGGCCGCATGCCTAGAGCCCGTGCTCTGCAACAAGAGAAGCCACTGCACTGAGAAGTCCATGCACCGCAACTAGAGAAAGCCTGAGAGCAGCAACAAAGACCCAACACACCCAATAAATAAATAAATGAATAAATAAAAAGTGAACAGCACTAAGGGGTCCTAGAGCACACTGTCAGGTGGACCAACATATGCCCTGTGGGGCCCCCAGAAGGAGGAGGGAAAGAGAGAAAGGGGCAGAGGTGATTTGAAGAAATAACGGCATAAAACATCCTACATTTGACACAAGATAGGAATCTACCAACCCGAGAAGCGAATCAAACGCCAAGGAGGATGCTTTCAGAGACTCACGTTGAGACCCATAATCTAATTGTTCAAAGGCAAAGAAAATCTTGAAGACAACAAGACAGAAAGGATAGGAATCTTCAGGAAGATGACTCGATGTCTCACGAGACACCTTGGATATCAGAAGGCAATGCGTTGATATATTTAAGATGCTAAATGGAAAACGCTGTCACCCTAGAATTCTATATCCAGCAACACTGGGAGTTTGTTGCCACCACACCTTCCCTGGAAGAAACGCTCTACTGAGTCTGGTTGAAATCAAGAGACACTACATCCAGGAGCCCGATCCACGGATGTAGTGACTAGCCCCGCTTGCGCACAGCGGCTCCTGGAAGGTCAGTGAGGCTACCCGGCTGCCTATCCGGGAAGTGACGGGCGGCAGCGGACGCAGCCGCGGATTTGGGCTCTCACTCCCGCCGCGCCCGGTTCCTAACGGCGGCCCGGGGGGCGGGGACCCCGAAGGAAAGCAGGTGGCCTCCCTGGCGGGGGTCACGTCCCAGCGCAGAGGAAGACACGCCCTGCCCAGCGTCCCCGCGCCATCCCCGGGGCGGCTCCCTCCCAGCCTTCGGGGCAGGTCCCGGGCAGAGGCGGCCCCGGGGACCCAGCCCGCCGGCGCGCCCGCCCCCCCCCCCCGCGCCGGGCCCCCCCGCTCCCTTCCCCCCGCCCCTCCCCCGCCCGCCGGGCCCGCGCCTCCCTCCGCTCCGGCTCCCCGCACCCCCCCTCCGCCCGCGCCGCCCGGCCACCCACCCCCTGCTCCGCCGGGCGCGCCCCACGTCTGCCGCCGCCGGCTCCCCGCGCTGCACTGCTGGCCGCGGGGGCGCAGCGGGCTCGGCGCCGCCTGGGGCTCCGGTGCGGACGTTCCCCGCGGCCACCCGCTCGGGCTGGGAATCCGGGCGCGCGGTGTTGCCGGCTCCCTTCCCACCGCAGGACGCAGGCTCCATCCGAGCGTGTCCGCGACGCTGCCGCCTCCCCCGTCATGCCCGCTCCGGACGCGCGCCCCGGGCACGGCCCCCTCCCCGATCTCCGGATCCCCCCTCTCCCGAGCCCCGCCGCCGCCCCACCTGTGCCGCCAGCAGCAGCAGCAGCAGCACGGCCAGCACCGGGCTCCGCGGGGACATCACCAGAGTGCGCGTCTCTGCGCCGGGCCGCATTTATATGAGGGCGCACTCGCACCCCCAGAGCATGTGACCAGGGACACGCAATCCGAAGTATCCCTCCACTCGCCCCGCCCACGAGAACCGCTGGAGTGACTCGCTTCCGGCCCGCCTGGCAGCCTCTGGAAGCAAATTCTGATTTCTTATTCCCCCAGTTCCCGGGTTGTGCCCACCGCGCCCAGGGGGTGAGTAGCCCAGAGAGGTGCAGCGACCGCCACGTTCCTGGCCGCCCCCCCCCCCCCCCCCCGCATGCCCAGCCCTCGGACGTCCTGCCCTGGCCCGAGGCTGCCAGGCTTCCGCCCAGGCCGTCGCGGCGCCGGGGCCACGGACGGGCTCGGGGCTTCGGGGACCCAGGACGGCCGCCCCCTGCCATCCCCCGAGCTGGAACGTGTTGCCCCGTCGCCTCCGAGGGCGCGGGGGGAGGGCGGGGTGTCCGCACAGCCCCCGCCGCAGAGGAAAGGACGGAGCGCCTCGCTGGCCCCCGCCCAGCCCCTCATAGGCGAGCCCGTGACAGCCGCTGGCGCCCTCCCCAGCCCCTCCAGCGCACTCGTACCCAGAGACCGCAGGGGCTCCGACCAGGGCTCGGGGGCAGCCGCAAACCGCTCTCTCGCTCCACCCTCAACCCAGAGCATCTTCTGAGCTGCCCGCCAGAGCGACCTGGGTGGGGGACGTGGGGGGGGGGGGGGGCGGGGATCCATGAGAGGGAATCAAGGGGAAGAGGCCCTCCCTTCGTGGCGAGAGCGGGCTACAGCCCAGGCACCTCAGCAGGGGGCTTCATGCCCCTTCCTCTCCTATAGGTCCTCCAATGTCCCCAGGTCCCCACCCAGAATCCCATACTCAAGGGGGGGCCGGGCAGCTGCTTGAGTCTCTGAGCCCCATTGGGAGCCAAGTCACTTCTGCTACAAGTTCTTCCTGCTACAGGTGGCTGGCAGTTCACCCAAGCAGGTGACAAGGTGAGGTGACCGTCACTGTGTCCCAAGGCACGGGCATCTCCTCGCCTTTCTCTGTGCTGCTCTGGGTCTCCTAGAGGGCAGGGTGGGGCCCACGCCCAGGCCCTCCTGAGCTCCACCCTCCCAGTCCAGCTACCACCTCCTCTTCCCACCCAGATGCCCTGGGGGCCAAGCCCGTGGGGCAGGGAAGGGGGTGCTGAGTGGAGGTGGGGGTGGGAGGCCCACCTCTGGACCCCACATCATTCTAGATTTAACCACCAGCATGCAGACACCCAAGGGTTGACCTGATGGACCCAGAAACCATGTCCAGCTTTTTAATGCTTGCTGGTGCTATGTGACTGACACCCTTGTAACCCCCCTCTCTGGGCACTAGCCACCTGTTCCTCTGGGACTGTGCCCACCCAGCTTTCTTTTCCTTGTTGATTTAGAATAGTTCTTGGCCTACCAGGGACGCAAAGCGGATGCTGGAGGGGCTTCTGAGGCTGCAGGGGACAGGGTGTGGAGGGGCTGGTGGGTCAGGCTGCACCAGGGTGTCCCAGTCTGGTTCGGAAAGGGCCAGGGTGCAAGACAGCTGGCCCAGGGCTTCGGGTCCCGAGCAGCCTGCCTCAATAATGGACCTGCGCTCGCTCACTGTGTCCTGGGCTTATGAAGTAACGTGGTGGCTTGCGTTCATGATTGGGAAATGTGAAGATGTCTAACAAAGAAGAGCTGTTGTCTGGGGAACTGGTAGCAAATTAGGTATAATTCTGCCACCTCGCAGAACCAGCACATGCACAGGTCCTTGAAAGATACAGATAAAGGCCTCACATACATCCCTAAGTTGTTTTTACAGGAAGCAGGTCCCCCTTCAGATGAAAACTGCTGACCACGGGCACGTAGACCCTAGGACTGGTTGAAACCAGGAGGGTGATGATGCTTGAAATGTCACCTTGATGCCAGCCGATCCGAGACTGCTCCGTGAGCTGACCACACCCGGCTCCTCGCACAGGATAAACTCCTCTCCACCCCCTCCACGGGGCGCCACACAGTCTTGAGGGCAGGAGCCTGCTGTGACCCCCATTGCCTGGCAAAGCAAGGAAAGCTTTTCTTTTCTACTGCACCCAACACTGTCTCCACGTTTCTATTCAGCACGGGTGAGCAAAGGCTGTGTCGACAACGGAAATTTGGGGACTTGTCTGGGATGGACTCGTGGGCAGGCAGCCCCACAGGGCCCCTTGACTTGATCAGACACTCTGAGGTTTCTCCCCAAGCCAGCCTCCTTTGGGAGAGTGGAGGGTTGGAGGACCCCTCTGCAGGCCAGATCGCCAGGGATCCCCCGCCGTAGGGCTGTGCCTGGATCATACCCGGACTGCCGTCTCTGTACTTGGAGCTCTGGGGCAGGTATGGAAGATAGGGGACGGGCTGCCCTAGCAGCTGCCAAGGCCACCTTTGCCTTGAGGACACCCCCCTCTCCTTCTGCCCACACCGGTCCGGACTTCCTGCTCTGAGAAAATATTGTGGGGAAGAAAAACAGTAGCATTTGGGACATTGAGACACCTCTGCCAGCACTTCAGTAAGTCGCCCAGCATGCACTCCCAGGCCCTCCCCGTCCATTTGGGGAAACTTACGTTCCCATTGTGTGATTTTTGATTTTTTAGATCTCATTTTGAAGGCGTCACGTGGACTAAGGTCACGGGCTTAGTGGGACTTGGAAGCCAATTTGAGCCTTGGGCTGCTTGGGTTTTTTTGGTTTGTGGCTTTCCTTTGGGTGGTGAGGATTTGGTCTGCCTTTGGTTTTGCCGGCGAGTGTTTAATCTGACTCAACAAGGGAAGCACTTCTTCTCTGATTCCATCTGACAGCCCCCTGGGGAATATTTTGGCAGACTGGTTGACCTATAAACCAATACACAGGGACTTCCTAGGTGGCGCAGTGGTTAAGAATCCGCCTGCCAATGCAGGGGACACGGGTTCGAGCCCTTCTCTGGGAAGATTCCACATGCCACGGAGCAACTAAGCCCGTGAGCCACAACTATTGAGCCCATATGCCATAACTATTGAAGCCCATGCGCCTGGAGCCCATGCTCCACAACAAGACCCGTGCTTCACAAGAGAAGCCACTACAATGAGCAGCCCGCACACCACAATGAAGAGTAGCAACTAGAGAAAGCCCATGTGCAGCAGCGAAGACCCAATGCAGCCAATAAATAAATAAAATTAAAAAAATAAACCGATACATAAGGAAAAAATAATTTAACACCATGTGGTCACAATATTCTTTAGATTTTGGAATAAATTGGTTGAGGTGAAACTCTTTTGAAATTCCCAAACTGGTCCTCTTTGCATGTACAGTTAGAGAAAGCTGCCTTGATAAAATCCTTTTTTTTTTCTTCCAGAACACTGACCCCGAGAGAACAAAAATATTCTTAGGATAAAACTTGAGGTTAACTCTTATCCTGTCCTTGAAGTACAAACACAGCCCGCTTTGCCTGGGACTTCAGCCTTGGGTTAATTAGTGCAACTTTTATCCAAGAAAAAGAAAAAAAAAAGAGGGAAGGAAAAGAAGCCTTTTGAAATTAAATGTTGAAATTTCACTATTCTGACTGATATTCCTAAATGGATAAGTTTAATTGCAATGCCTGGTTCATGGATTATAAAAACACGAAACAGAGAGATCTCTGTCTGTCTGGATGTATGTATGTCTCAGTGTGTATCTTTGTCCTTGGATGATATTGCTGAGGTACATTTGTAAATGAGGTCTATTTAATTGGCGTAAAGAAAAGTGATCACAAATGAAACAAGTCTAAATTTACCTACTTTTGTCTACTTGCAAGAGGGAAACTAAAGATGTTTGCGTTTATTAGACACATGTCTTGTGCCACTTTGAGAAAAGCAATTGTGCTTTGGGAAAATGCACGTTTTTAAAGGTTATAGAATTTGTCCTGAAGTTTGCTAATCAGAGAATGCCAACATGCCAGACCGTTCCCAATCGGTTTCTTCTTGGTTCTCACTATAGATTAAGGGGTTTGTATATGTGTGTATCAGTTTCTTTATCCATTCTTCCATCAGAGGACACTTAGGTTGTTTCCACATGTTGGCGATTGAATACAGAAAAGAACAGGGAGCGCAGATGTCTCTTAGAGGCAGCAGTTTTGTATCCTTTGGCTTTATACCCAGAGGTGGACTTGCTGGGTCACATGGCAGTTCTCTTTTTCACTCACTGAGGAATCCGCATCCTCTTTCCCTAGTAGCTGCCCGAATTTACATTCCCTGAATGTCTTCATGATACCTGGTAAACAAGCACTGTATTAGTTTCCTGAGGCTGCTGTAACAAGGTACCACCAACTGGGTGGCTCAGCACAGCTGATTTTCTTCTTTCACATCCTGGAAGCTCAAAGTCCCAGATCCAGGTGCTGGCAGGGTTGGCTCCTCTGCGGTTGGCAGGGAGAGTCTGTTCTATGCCTCGGCCCCAGCCTGTGGCAGTCTCAGGCCGCGCTTGGCTTGGAGACGGCTGCCTTCTCTCGGTGTCTTCGTAGCGACTTCCATGTGTGTCTTTCTCTGTGTCCACAGGCCTGCTTTTTGGAAGGACCTCAGACATACAGGACTAGGGCCCACCCTAGTACCCTAGTACCCTCGCATCTTATTTCCAAACGAAGTCACATTCACAGGTGCTGGCAGGTAGGACTTCAACCTCTTTCAGGAATCGGGATTCCCCCAGTCACAGGCGTCCGCCTGTTTTCTGTAGGACAACCATTCATTCGAAAACAGATGCTGCTTTCCCTGATTAATCCCACCGGCCGCCCAGCATCATGTGATGTTCTTCCAACATCCTTCTTAGATTCCCTAAGTACTGAGATGGCCATTCTGCATTCCTGGAGTCCTAGTGAGCTCACCACGTTCCTCCACGTGCTTTCTGGAACCAACCGCCAAAGAAATAGCTTCTAGAGGTAGCTGGAAAGGAACACAGGGACAGGCGTCAATTGCATGCCTTGGGAGGGACTGGAGATAAAATACATAAAGGAATAGAAAGCCCCAGAGACTGGGTCTGAGGCTGAGTCGGCAGAGACGGCGGCCAGAGCAGCGCCTCTCTGCCTGCCTGCCCCCATCCCACCCCCGGCCACTAGGTCAAGGCCAGGGGTGCAGGAGCAAGTGGGGCATGTCCCTCTGGCCCCAGGTACGTGAAGAGTGAGGGTTAGGAGCTGCGGTGGGGATTAGAGGGTAGAGAGTCAGTTCAACGTGCAGAGACTGTAATGGAGACAAATGCATAATGATGTGTGCCCACCCAGCCACTGGTCTGGCCACACTTGCCACCTATTTTATCAAAACCAACCATGCAGTTTCTTCTCTGATGGAAATGAATGTACAAGGGTGAGTCAAAACTTATCCGCTCTCCGGTTATGTTAAAACTTCTGTCGGCTGCACTGTCTTATCAGTGCTTTCCGGTCAAGGCTACTGTCTCCCGAGTCACTGCTGTGCAGGTGTGAACGTGTTACATCAGTTCATATGTAACTGTGGTGCGAGCAACAGTGGATGCCCCATTTGTGACTTGCACGAGAGAAGAGCAGCGTGCAGTGATTGGTTTTATGTGGTCTGAGGGTGTACCTGGTGCCATTATTTATCGAAGACTTTGTGCGCAGTATGGAGAAAGTGTTCTGTCGTGAAGAAGTATGAATGGATACAGAAGTTCAAGGCAGGACCCACAAGTGTTAGCCATCAAGAAGGAGCTGGACACCCATCCACATCCACAGCTGACGTCAACATTGAGCGTACACATGAAATGATTCTGTTGAACAGACAAGTGACAGTCTTCTGGGATTCTCAAGGGCCAGTATTGGAATGTTATCAGGAAAAACGTTCAACAGTCAACAGTGCACATTACAGTGAGATGCTTAGGAAAGAGCTGAAGCCTAAACTTCGGATTAAACGCAGAGGGCTGCTATCCAAGGGCGCTGTGATCTTGTGTGACAATGCATGTCCGCATTCTACCCCCCACCTCCCCCGTCGACACTCTGAAAAGACTTCGTTTTGAGGTGTTAAAGCATCCTCCCTATAGACCTGATCTTGCTCCATCAGAATTTCACCTGTTTGGTCCCCTGAAAGCAGCCCTACGAGGACGAAGTTTCACTTCTAAAGAAGAAGTGAAGACACTGCACTCGCAGGCAGCAGCTCAGCCTAAAACATGTTTTAATGAGGGAATATGAAAGCTTGTTGACACATGGACAACGTGTATTAGAAAGCAAGGAGGTTATGTTGAAAAATGATGTATCTGTCTTTTTCTAAAAGTTAATGTAATGCCAGAGTGAGGATAATTTTTGACTCACCCTCATATCATGGAAGAGGCAGTATTCACTTAAAACAATAATAACACTTTACACGGTATTACTCCACTGTTCTTTTTTTTCTTTTTTCAACGTTTTATTATTTTTTTATTTTTTACAATAAACTGCATATATTTAGAGTGTACAATTTGGTATCCCAATCTCCCAATTCATTCCCCCCCCAAACCTCCCCGCTTTCCCCACTTGGTGTCCATATGTTTGTTCTCTACATCTGTGTCTCTATTTCTGCCTTGCAAACCAGTTGATTTGTACCATTTTTCTATAGTCCACATATATGTGTTAATATACAGTATTTGTTTTTCTCTTTCTGACTCACTTCACTCTGTATGACAGTCTCTAGGTCCAACCATGTCTCTAAAAATGTCCCAGTTTCATTGCTTTTTACATCTGAGTAATATTCCATTATACCACATCTTCTTTATCCATTCACCTGTTGATGGACATTTAGGTTGCTTCCATGTCCTGGCTATTGTAAATAGTGCTGCAATGAACACTGGAGTGCATGTGTCTTTTTGAATGATGGTGTTCTCTGGGTATATGCCCAGTAGTGGGACTGCTGGGTCATATGGTAGTTCTATTTTTAGTTTTGCAAGGAACCTCCATACTGTTCTCCATAGTGGCTGTATCAATTTACATTCCCACCAGCAATGCAAGAGCATTCCTTTTTCTCCACACGCTCTCCAGCATTTACTGTTTGTAGATTTTCTGATGATGCCCATTCTAACTGGTGTGAGTTGATACCTCCTTGTAGTTTTGATTTGCCTTTCTCTAATAATTAGTGATGTTCAGCAGCTTTTCATGTGCCTCTCGGCCATCCGTATGTCGTCTTTGGAGAAATGCCTATTTAGGTCTTCTGCCCTTTTTTGATGGGGTTGCTTGTTTTTTTGATATTGAGCTGGATGAACTGTTTATATATTTTGGAGATTAGTCCTTTGTCTGTTGACTCGTTTGCAAATATTTTCTCCCATTCTGAGGGTTGTCTTTTCGTCTTGCTTATAGTTTCCTTTGCTGTGCAGAAGCTTTGAAGTTTCATTAGGTCCCACTAATTTATTTTTGTTTTTATTTCCATTATTCTAGGGGGTCGATCAAAAAAGATCTTGCTGTTATTTACGTCGAAGAGTGTTCTTCCTATGTTTTCCTCTAGGAGTTTTATAGTGTCTGGCCTTACATTTAGGTCTTTTATCCATTTTGAGTTTATTTTTGTGTATGGTGTTAGGAAGTGTTCTCATTTCATTCTTTGACATGTAGCTGTCTAGTTTTCCCAGCACCACTTATTGAAGAGGCTGCCTTTTCTCCATTGTATATCCTTGCCTCCTTTGTCATAGATGAGTTGACCATAGTTTATCTCTGGGCTTTCTATCCTGTTGCATTGATCTATATTTCTGTTTCTGTGCCAGTACCATACTGTCTTGATCACTGTAGCCTTGTAGTATAGCCTGAAGTCAGGAAGCCTGATTCCACCAGCTCCGTCTTTCCTTCTCAAGATTGCTTTGGCTATTCGGGGTCTTTTGCGTTTCCATACAAATCATAAAATTTCTTGTTCTAGTTCTGTGAAAAATGCCATTGGTAATTTGATGGGGATTGCACTGAATCTGTAAATTGCTTTCAGTAACATAGTCATTTTCACAATGTTGATTCTTCCAATCCAAGAAAATGGTATGTCCCTCCATCTGTTTGTGTCATCTTTGATTTCTTTCATGAGCGTCTTATAGTTTTCTGAGTATAGGTCTTTTACCTCCTTGGTTAGGTTTAATCCTAGGTATTTTATTCTGATTTTTGCAGTGGTGAAAGGAATTGTTTCCTTAATTTCTCTTTCTGATCTTTCATTGTTGGTGTATAGAAATGCAAGAGATTTCTGTGTGTTAATTTTGTATCCTGCAACTTTACCAAATTCATTGATTAGCTCGAGTAGTTTTCTGGTGGCATCTTTAGGATTTTCTATGTATAGTATCATGTTATCTGCAAACAGTGACAGTTTTACTTCTTCTTTTCCAATTTGGATTCCTTTTCTTTCTTTTTCTTCTCTGATTGCTGTGGCAAGGACTTCCCAAACTATGTTGAATAGTAGTGGCGAGAGTGGACATCCTTGTCTTGTTCCTGATCTTAGAGGGAATGCTTCCAGTTTTTCACCATTGAGAATGATGTTTGCTGTGGGTTTGTCATATATGGCCTTTATTATGTTGAGGTAGGTTCCCTCTATGCCCACCTTCTGGAGAGTTTTTATCATAAACGGTTGTTGAATTTTGTCAAAAGCTTTTTCTGCATCTATTGAGATGATCATGTGGTTTTTATCCTTCAGTTTGTTAATATGGTGTATCACATTGAGTGATTTGTGTATATTGAAGAATCCTTGCATTCCAGGGATACACCCCACTTGATCATGGTGTATGATCCTTTTAATGTGCTGTTGGATTCTGTTGGCTAGTATTTTGTTGAGGATTTTTGCATCTAAATTCATCAGTGATATTGGTCTGTAGTTTTCTTTATTTGTAGCATCTTTGTCTGGTTTTGGTATCAGGGTGATGGTGGCTTCATAAAATGAGTTTGGAAGTGTTCCTTCCTCTGCAATCTTTTGGAAGAGTTTGAGAAGGATGGGTGTTAGCTCTTCTCTAAATGTTTGATAAAATTCACCTGTGAATCTATCTTGGTCCTGGACTTTTGTTTGTTGGGAGATTTTTAATCACAGTTTCAATTTCATTACTTGTGATTGGTCTGTTCATATTTTCTGTGTCTTCCTGATTCAGTCTTGGAAGGTTATACCTTTCTAAGAATCTGTCCATTTCATCCAGGTTGTCCATTTTATTGGCATATAGCTGCTTGTAGTAATCTCTTATGGTGCTTTTTATTTCTGTGGTGTCTGTTGTAACTTCTCCTGTTTCATTTCTAATTTTATTGATTTGAGTCCTCTCCCTCTTTTTCTTGATGAGTCTTGCTAGAGGTTTATCAATTTTATTTATCTTCTCAAAGAACAAGCTTTTAGTTTTATTGATTTTTGCTATTGTTTTCTTTGTCTCTATTTCATTTATTTCTGCTCTGAACTTTATGATTCCTCTCCATCTACTCACTTTGGGTTTTGTTTGCTCTTCTTTCTCTAGTTTCTTTAGGTGTAAGGTTAGATTGGTTATTTGGGATTTTTCTTGTTTCTTGAGGTAGGATTGTATTGCTATAAACTTCCCTCTTAGAACTGCCTTTGCTGCATCCCATAGGTTTTGGACCGTTGTGTTTTCATTGTCATTTGTCTCTAGGTATTTTTTGATTTCCTCTTTGATTTCTTCAGTGATCTGTTGGTTATTTAGTAGTGTATTGTTTAGTCTCCATGTGATTGTGTTTTTTACAGTTTTTTTCCTGTAATTGATTTCTAATCTCATAGTGTTGTGGTCAGAAAAGATGCTTGATACAATTTCAATTTTCTTGAATTTACCAAGGCTTGATTTATGACCCAAAATGTGATCTATCCTGGAGAATGTTCCATGTGCACTTGAGGAGAATGTGTAATCTGCTGGTTTTGGATGTAATCAAGCTGATTGATTGTGTCATTTAAAGCTTGTGTTTCCTTATTAATTTTCTGTCTGGATGATCTGTCCATTGGTGTAAGTGGGGTGTTAAAGTCGATTGTGTTACTGTCGATTTCCTCTTTCATAGTTGTTAGCATTTGCCTTGTGTATTGAGGTGCTCCTATTTTGGGTGCATATATATTTATAATTGTAATCTCCTCTTCTTGGATGGATCCCTCAGTCTTTATGTAGTGTCCTTTCTTGTCTCTTGTAACATTTTTTATTTTAAAGTCTATTTTATCTGATATGAGTATTGCTACTCCAGCTTTCTTTTGATTTCCATTTGCATGGAATATCTTTTTCCATCCCCTCACTTTCCGTCTGTATGTGTCCCTAGGTCTGAAGTGAGTCTCTTGGAGACAGCATATATATGGGTCTTGATTTTGTATCCATTCAGCCAGTCTGTCTTTTGGTTGGGGCATTTAGTCCATTTACATTCAAGGTAATTATTGATATGTATGTTCTTATTACCATTTTCTTAATTGTTTTGTTTATGTTTTTGTAGGTCCTTTTCTTCTGTTATGTTTCCCACTTAGAGAAGTTCCTTGAGCATTTGTTGTAGGGCTGGTTTGGTGGTGCTGAATTCTCTTAGCTGTTGCTTGTCTGTAAAGCTTTTGATTTCTCCATTGAATCTGAATGAGATCCTTGCTGGGTAGAGTATTCTTGGTTGTAGGTTCTTCTGTTTCATCACTTGAAGTATATCATGCCACTCCCTTCTGGCTTGCAGAGTTTCTGCTGAGAAATCAGCTGTTAACCTTATGGGAATTCCCTTGTATGTTATTTGTCATTTTTCCCTTGTTGCTTTTAATAACTTTTCTCTGTCTTTAATTTTTGTCAGTTTGACTACTATGTCTTGGTGTGCTTTTCCTTGGGTATATCCTGCCTGGGACTCTCTGCACTTCCTGGACTTGGGTAGCTACTTCCTTTCCCATGTTAGGGAAATTTTCAACTATAATCTCTTCCAGTATTTTCTCAGGTCCTTTGTCTCTCTCTTCTCCTTCTGCAACCCCTATAATGCGAATGTTGGTGTGTTTAACATTGTCCCAGAGGTCTCTTAGGCTGTCTTCAGTTCTTTTCATTCTTTTTTCTTTATTCTTTTCCACATCAGTGATTATCACCATTCTGTCTTCCAGGTCACTTATTCGTCCTTCTGCCTCAGTTAATCTGCTGTTGGTTCCTTCTAGTGTATTTTTCATTTCAGTTATTGTGTTGCCTATCTCTGTTTGTTTGTTCTTTAATTCTTCTAGGTCTTTGGTAAACTTTTCTTGCAACTTTTCGATCTTTGCATCCAGTCTTTTTTCAAAGTCCTGGATCATCCTCAGCATCATTATTCTGAATTCTTTTTCCAGAAGAGTGCCTATCTCTTCTTCATTTAGTTGTTTTTCTGCTGTTTTATCTTGTCCCTTCATCTGGTACAAAGTCTTTTGCCTCTTCATTTTCTGTATCTTTCTGTGGCTGTGATTTTCAGTTCCACAAGATGAAGTACTGCTGATACTGCTTGATTCTGCTGTCTGCCCTCTTGTGGAGGAAGCTGTCTAGGAGGCTCATGGGTGCTTCCTGATGGGAGGGACTGATGATGGGTTGGGCTGGGTGGGTGAAGCTCAGTAAAACTTTAATTCGATTTGGTGGGTGGAGCTCAGTGATACTTTAATCTGCTTGTCTGCCAAAGGGTGGAGCTGTGTTCCCACCCTGGTGGTCGTTTGGCCTGAGGCGACCCAGCACTGGAGCTTACAGGCTCTTTGGTGGAGCTAATGGTGGACTCTGGAAGGGCTCACGCCAATGAGCACTTCCCAGAACCCCCGCTGCCAGTCCCCCTGTCTCCTTAGTGAGCCACATCTGCCCCCTACCTCTGCAAGCAACCCTCCAACACCAGCAGGTAGGTCTGGTTCAGTCTCCTGTGTGATCACTGCTCCTTCCCCCTGGGTCCTGGTGAGCACACTTTTTTGTGTGCCCTCCAAGAGTGGAGTCTCCGTTCCCCCCAGTCCTGTGGAGGTCCTGCAATCAAATCCCACTGGCTTTCAAAGTCTGATTCTCTGGGGATTCCTCCTCCTGTTGGTGGACCCCCAGGTTAGGAAGCCTGACGTGGGGCTCAGAACCTTCAGGGCTTCTGCAGTATAACTGTTCTCCAGCTTGTGAGTCACCCACTCAGCATTTATGGGATTTGATTTTAACGTGATTGCGCCCCTCCTACCGTCTCATTGAGGCTTCTCCTTTGTCTCTGGATGTGGGGTGGTTTTTTTTGGTGAGTTCCAGTGTCCTTCTGTCTATGGTTGTTCAGCAGTTAGTTGTAATTCCAGTGCTCTTGCAAGAGGGAGTGAGCGCACGTCCTCCTACTCCACCATCTTGATTCTTCTCTCTACTCTACAGTTCTTAATGCATGCAAAATAGAGGGTGTCTGGAGCCCTCTGTAAAGCTGGCTGTGGGCCCACAGAAGTCCAGACACCCAATGTACAGCTGGATCCCTACCTCACTCTGTATACAGAGGGGAAGTCCATAGAAATCAAATATGCAACTGAGAAACATAAAGTTGTAAAGCTAAATGGGAAGACGGGGGCTTCTCTGGTGGCAAAGTGGTTAAGAATCTGCCTGCCTGTGCAGGGCACTCGGGTTCGGGCCCTGGTCAGGGAAGATCCCACATGCTGTGGAGCAACTAAGCCCGTGTGCCACCACTACCGAGCCTGCGCTCTAGAGCCAGTGAGCCACAACTACTCAGCCCACGTGCTGCAAGTACTGAAGCCTGTGTGTTAGAGCCCATGCTCCACAACAGAGAAGCCACAGAATTGAGAAGCCTGCGCACCACAAGGAAGAGTAGCTCCCACTCTCTGCAACTAGGGAAAGCCTGCACACAGTCACGAAGACCCAAGACAATAAATAAAAATAAAATAAATAAATAAATTTTAAAAATAAATAAATAAATGGGAAGACACAGAACAATATTATGTACCTGTGACTTTGATATGGGATGGACTTCTTGAACAAGACGTAAACCTACAACTCCGAAGGTTGAAAAGCTGATGGACCCGATTCCATGGAGATCAAGATTTCTTTTCACAAAAGGATACGACCGACAAAGTCACACAGACCACAGAATAGAAGAGATCCTGTACAATATGTACAGTGATTGCTTTTAGAACATATCACCCCAGACTGAGTGGCTTAAAATTTCACCAATTAATGCACAAGGAGAGGAGAGAGTCACACAGAGAGTCACGGAGAACAGGAGGTCACGGGATGACAGAGGCAGAGACTGGAGCAATGTGTCCATAAGCCAAGGGTTGTGGGCATCACCGGAAGCTGGCACAGGGCAGTAAGGAGCCTCTTGGAGCCTCAGAGGGAGCAGGTCTGTGCCACCCTGATCTTGGACTTCTGGCCTCCAGACTATGAGACATTACATTTCTGTGGTTTTATGCCGCCCACTTTATAGCAATGTTTGATGGTGGCCAAGGCAACGGGCACCCTGCCTTTGCCACCTGTCCCTGGCACAGAGGGATGGCTCCTGGAGGACTGGTTGCGGGACAGTCCACGTGCCCCATTGCGGGAGGACGTCTGGTGCACATGTGGCCTCCGGGTCCAGCTCTGTGCTGACCAGTGGTGGGTAGGGCCAGGACAGGTGACCTCTTCATACTTTGGGTCCTTACCTGAAATCGGGGTGTGGTTCCCCCAGGGGTTTCCCTGACAACTAAACACAGGGATGGAAGCCTCACCAGGACAGACGTTGTTGATGTTGTTACTATTACTCTTCAGACTCAGAAACATCCTCCTACCTGCTGCAGATCCACTGGGAGCTCAGGTTCAGACGGGGCAGAGGGCATGGGCTGTGGGGTCCGGCCTCTTTCACCTGCCGCAGCCTGTGGGCCATTGACACCCGCCAGGCTCTCCAGGGTCCTGGTGGCGGTTGGGGCCTCAGACATGACGTCCAAGCTGTCTTTGGATGGGCTGAAATTTTCCATCATGTGGACTGCAGACTGTGCACCTCTGTCCTGGTTTGCGGGCAAGCTGCACACCGAGTGCTCAGGCAACTAAAGAAGCAAGCAAATATTTTGAGATGGGCGATCAAGCACGTGCCCCCCTCCCCCGCCCCCAGGAGGACCAGGGCCTGCGGAGGCTCAGGCAGGGCAGGTGTGGCGAGAACACAGTGGAGTCAGTGGGGCTGACTCTGGTCCCAGCTCCGCCCTGACCTGTGGCCGGGCTGCCTGCAGCCAAGACCCTGGAGGCCTCGGGAGCCTCAGGTTCCCGTCGCGAATGGCATCCTCCAGGGTCTGAGGCTCCCGCTGGGCACAGAACAATCAGGGTGATGCCCAGGCCTCAGGAGGCTCCTTGGCGGGTGGGCTCGGCCCGGGAGAGGAAGCTGGGCCGGCCTCATGAGCTGGAGCTGTGGCTGTAGAAGCCCCGCCCGGGCCCAGGACTGCACTAACCATGCTCTGTCTGTGGTCGCCGACTCCTGTGAAGACAGACGGCAGATCCGTGGTTAATGGGTGGCAGGAGCTTCCACTCTGGGACCCAAAGCCTCGGGAAGCCATCACACCCCCTCCCCAGCCCAGGGATTGGTGGGGGAGGCGCAGGAATGAGCCTGGCCTGCCTCCCTTCCCGCAGCCTTCTGGGCCCACCATCTCTGGGACCTTCCCAGAGGCAGCAGCCTCCACCTGGCACCTGAGACATGCTCGTCCCCACGGAGCCAGCTCCGCACGGAGCCAGCTCCGCACGCAGCCTGGCCCAGCCAGGTGTGCCCCGAGGTGGACCTGGGCCTCGTCAGCTGCTGCCTGGGGGACCCGTGTGGCTGCGGCCTCTCCCTCAGCCTCGGAGGCCAGGCTCAGCTGCTGACAGCCCTGTGCTGACTTCCAGGCAGGGGCTCGGTCGGGGTGCAGCAAGCATCAGGTCATGGGGACCAGGTGCCCACGAGAAAGGGTGGGGCCGGTGGAACTCAGCCTCCCCCAGGTCGTCACTGTCCCCTCCAGAGGCTCTGACGTGGATGCTTTTTGATACCGTTAGACAGGCCAGGGTGCGCAGACATGCATCCAGTTGGTTTCTTCGAAAGCCAGAAAAAGAGGGTCACTACGACTGAGACAAAGAGAAAGCTTCCGATCAAAGACCACCAGTGTCTCCTCTCTAAAAGGGGGGAAAGCAGGACAGTTTCGGTCAGGTCAGCAGCCTCAGGATAAAAGACCAATACACCCAGCAATTGCACCTCCGGGCGCACACCCTAAAGAAACAGACCTCGATGCGGAGAGGTCCCTGCATCCCAGGTGCTCCCAGCCTTGCTCTCCCACGGAAGCGCTTACTGAAAAGATGGCCCTGCCTTCAGTGGTCTTTTCTGGAGGGTTTATTTCCCTCTTTATTTTAAACTGAGAAGTCCACTAGCAGAGGAATGAGTAATGAAATGTGGTACCTTCCTATTGTAGCCACATGTTACCACCTGAACATTATGGAGCCACGAAAAGGAACGGAGCCCCGTCCAGGCGACGAGAAGGATGGACCCTGAGGACGTGATGCTGCGCGAGAGAGTCCAGACACAGAAGGCACGCGTAACACACATGCACGCATGTGAAATGTCCAGAATAGGCCACCCTACAGACGGCAAGCAGGCTAGTGTTGGCAAGGGCTGAGCAAAGAGAAGACAGCCGGTCCTTTCGAGGTTTGGAACTTGATAGAGATGGTACTAAACGCCACTAAACTGTTCACTTTAAAATGCTTGGGACGTCCCTGGTGGCGCAGTGGTTAAGAATCCGCCTGCCAATGCAGGGAGGCGGGTTCCATCCCTGGTCCGGGAAGATCCCACATGCCGCGGAGCAACTAAGCCCATGAGCCACAACTACTGAGCCTGCCCGCCTAAAGCCTGTGCTCCGCAACAAGAGAAGCCACCACAATGAGAAGCCCGCGCACCACAACAAAGAGTAGTCCCTGCTCACCGCAACTGGAAAAAGCCTGTGCACAGCAACGAAGACCCAATGTAGGCAATAAATAAATAAATTTATTAAAATATTTCATGTTATGTGAATTCTGTCTCAGTGAAAAAGACACGGGTTAGATAAAAAACCCTCTTACCTAGACCAGGAAAGCTGCACACCGTGTCCTCAGTAGTGTTGCATCTTTGGACAACGACGTGCCCTTTGGGACACCTGGGTGGAGAGAGATGCCCTCAGGGTTCCTCCTACCACGTCTGCCCAGGCCCACCCCTGGTGCGCCTCACCACCAACAGAAGGGGGGCTCTGGGGCCTCTCCCTGTGCCCAGGCAGGGCCTGGCACCCAGCACCCGCTTTTGGGGAGCACTGCAGGGGCCCTGGGTACGCAGAGGGTGGAACCAACATCTCAGACAGCACAGCGCCGTTCTCACTGAGAGGACACTTTGCGTCCTTTCCTCCTCTATGGACGGGGAGGCCTTGCTGTCAGCATGTGGACTGAGGGAGAAAGCAGTGTATCCAGCTGTTAACAAAGGCTCAGGAACTGAGAGGCGCCTTCCTAATGGCTGCAAGTTACAGGCTTATCATTCATTCTTATGAACTGTAGGGATTTTTCAGGAACAGGTGGGTTTGCTGAGATCGAGGATGAGTTATTTACTTGCCAACGTGCCTCACAGCTCTGTGCACCGTACTGAGTGGTGACAGCCGTGGGTTTCTCTAGAAGTCACGTCCTGGGCCCATGCATTCTACCATCACCCAGGCTCCCCACCCTCTTCTGGGAATAATGAGGTTTATTCTTTGACCCTAAACTGCAGAATCACAGAGCGGAAAACACTGGCGAAATCTCCAGGCGAGGATGCCCTTTAAGGAGCCGAAATGCCTTCCAGGCTGTCACTTCTGCTTCCTGTGACTGAACCCAGCCTTGCCAATGGCAGGCACGTGAGTCCTGCATCCCGGGTCAGGCACTGGCAGCTCACCAGCACCTCGCAGGCCAGAGCCCCCTGGAGCGACTCCCCAGGACTCGGAGGGGGAGATACTGCCCCTCCAAGGATGGTGCACACAGCCCACCAGCCAAACGTGACGTTGGAGAAAGGCCTTCCTCACAGGCAACCATCCCACCTGTCCCTACATCCTTTCCTCGGCTGTGACGGGAGGATGCGCTCCAGCCACTCAGTGGAGCAGAGCAGGCGGGGCAGGTGGGGGCAGAACCCAGGAGGGCGGGTGCCGGCCTTCAGCGCGGTGAGTGCAGCTGATGACCCAGGGATCATGACGGGTGACAGACAGAGGGTGATGGAGAGAGAGCTCAGAGAAAGTGAGTGCGAAACGGCAAGGGAGGCATTAAACTGGGGAAAGGCAATCACAGAACTCTAGGAAGAAGGAAAGAATCACGTAAAACAGAACTTGCCCCAACAGGCAATACATTGGAAATGGGGACGATTCCACAGACCAGGGGGAGACAAGAGAAGAGGAGAGAGAAGCCCCCGGCTGGAGTCTGCACGGTTGGCGGGCGGGGGTTGGGCCGCACTCACCCAGTGGAAGCTGACGCATCGTACATGGGACGTCCTACTAAAGCGGAACCCACGCGAGCCCGGACCAGGCCCCCCTCACCCCGCCCAGGGCACCCACGCAGAGTCACCCACCTGCTACACCGGCTGCAGATTTCAGAGGATCCCGGGTGGAGGTAGAAATGGCCCGGTCGGCACTGGCACACCCGGTCTCGGGTCAGCGTGCACCCCGCCACCTCCTCCTCGTCTGCAGGCAGGGAAGGCTGGGTCACGGAAGGGCAGGCTCTGGGGACCCACATCACCCTTAGAAGGGACACCCCGAGAAGGTCCCGGTGCGGCTGAGCCCTGAACCCGGCCGTGGGCGTGCTTCCCACGTCTACACCCACCTCCCCCGGGGCAGATGCCCAGAACTGTGGCGCTGCTGAGCAGGTTTGCCAGACAGAGCAAAGCCCCCCGCAGGCCTGCACCCACGGTGGTCCCGACGTGCAGGCCCACCACCAGGGCACCAGGGCCGACCTGCCACCGCCCCCTCCAGGGGCCCAGGAATGTTGAACGCACATTGTCATTTGCTCCCTTAAGCTCCTGGGGACTCGAACCCTTCCTCTCGCACTTAAAGAGGCCCCTGGGAAGGGTCCCTGGCAGGAGCCCTCTGCGTGGGGTGTTCCCTTGTTTAAACAGACTTGCCAGGCTTCTCCACTCGATCAGGACTGCAGCCCTTTGTGGTGGAGAAAACAACTTACAAATGCTTTTCCTACCGGGCTGTTCATTTTTTAACCGTGTTTACGGAAACTGGTACCAACAAGCGCACTGGGGTTCTAGTGCAGCCCTGAGCCTAGGGAATTGTCTCATTGCGTGCCACAGAAACATCCAGCCTCAGTTAAACCCTTGGGAGTAAGTCCTGGGGGGCCCCATGGAGGCAGAGTTTTCTGCCTTGTTCTCTGCAGATGAACAAGGGCAAAGAAACATGGGGTCCCAGTAACTTTGAAAACAGACCGACTGTTAGAGAATTACTCTTCGTTTTCCTGGATGTGATCACAGCGTGTGGTTCTGGAAGGGAAAGCCTTCCCTGTCAGGAAATGCCTGCTGCAGGGTTTGGGGTTATACGATTACATCTGCAGCTTATTTGGAAATGGTGCACACACACCTGCCTCCTGTTCTGTTCTTTCAACTTTTCTATGCGTTTGAAAATTTTCATCATAAAAACTTGCTTCTTCCCTGAGGGGTCACTTTTATCTTATTACTTTGTGTGTATTTTGAAAGTTTTCTAGATTAAATTTATTGAATCTGCAGTCTGAAAAAAAAATGATTAAAATTGAAAAAGAATTGCTGAGAATTTCAGATCTGAGTAGGACTACGGTTTTTGCCATGTCTCCCCCTCATTCTCACCATACATGAGGAATAGTCTTTTATGCCAATAAAAATCCTCCAGCCAATTCCTTCTGGTGAGCACTTAACACCGGGTTTTGTGACCATATCTTCCCTTCCTTACCCAGATGATGGGGCAATAGGCATTGGGTTTTCCCAAATGTTCGTGGTTAAACAGTGACCATTCTGTGGCTGAGTATTGAGGCTGAACTGTAATGACTTTTCAGGGCACATTCTTGGCCTGGCCACAGCTGGGTCAAATGGCTGCAGACTCACCCTTGGTGCAGGTGGAGCACTTGAAGCAGGCTTCCAGTCCGTTGGGAAACTTCATGAATGTCCCACTGACGCACATCACACACCGTCCCCGGGTGTGGGAGCTCCTGCAGTGCTCACTGACGTGCTGGCCTGCGCAGGAGGTCAGGGGCTGTGTCAGGTCCCACAGCAGGGTCCGGCCAGGGGCCCAGCTCTGCTGCCCCCCACCCAGGCCCTGGGGCTTTCCTCTCCAATGAGGACAGGGAAATATCAAGACTTGGGTCTTGGCATTTCCGATCCAAATAATCTGAATTGTATCAGCTTCTTGGAAACGATGGAGCCAAGTGCCAGGCTGCCTGGGTGGCCTCCAAGGGACTTGAAGTCTGACACATGTTCCCTTCAGTCTCCTGCAAACACTTCCCTTGGGCAACCTGAGTCTCCTTTGTCAAGCTGGCTAAGGACAGGCCAGTCCTGCCTTCGAGAAGGTTTTCCGCGGGACCATTTCCTACCTCATCACTCTCTGCCAGTCTCCCCTGCTGCAGCGTTGGAGGAATTTAGGTGGCCCTGGGGATTTCCTTTCACGGTGACTTGTGTTTGTGCTGTTGTACAGCCGGGAAAAACCAGCACAGGGACATGCAACCCCATGGAGAGCTGTGCTCGGGACGAGGCTGCAGGAGGTCGTGCGGTGGTTTATCCATCTCTGCAGGTGGTGGGAGTTACAGGTGCAGGAAGCACCTGAGCCCACCTACCAGACCTTCCATAGCAGAACCTTCCCCTCACCCTCTCAAGCCCGGCCCTCGGGAACTGGCTGAATGGGGGTGTGACACCCAAATCCTGGGGACCCACTCGTGGTGCAGTACTGTTTCCAGTGGCCTCAAAGGTCCCTTCCCGAAGCTGACAGTTGTGTGACACGCAAAGTCCATGGGAGAATAGAGACCTGGGGGGGAATGGTCCCAAGGTCTGGCTATCAGCTGTCAGAAACAGGACTCTGGGAGCGAGAAGGGGGAACTGGAAGTGGAATTGTGATGAGGCGGACGCGCCTCTTCCGTGGGTCCCAAGCGGATGGAGGGGACACCTCTTCTGATGCTCAGCTTATGTCTCTTGTCTCTTTACGCTTGTGGCGCTGAGCTGTTTACAGCGGCCACAGACATCTTTTTTTTTTTTTTGGCGCACGGGCTTAGTTGCTCCGCGGCATGTGGGATCTTCCTGGAGCAGGGATTGAACTCATGTCCTCTACATTGGCAGGCGGATTCCCAACCACTGCGCCACCTAGGAAGCCCACATCTTCTTTTTGAAACATACTGGTTTAAAGTTTAAATGGAATTCAAGCTGAAGAACAACCTTGCGATCATTCCCTGAAAGCCAGAACCCGGGGGCTATGGTGGGCCAGCTTTCAGGGGCAGGGAGCAGTGTCCGTGTGCGTGATGGATCCCCAAAGGATGTGCCGTGTCCAGGGCCTGTGTTCACAGCCTGAGGGTCCATCAGGGCTGGCACGCCTGCTTCTCTTTACAGCCGAGGACAGGATGTTGATGGTGGAGTGGGGCGTGGGACACGCCCAAGTCACCCGGCCAGTGAGTGGCCATGATGGGGCTGGCTGGGGTCTGAGGCTGTCCTCTTGTGACAGGAGAGGGCGGCAGCCGGGAGGACTGGACTCAGAGCCAAGCCAGGCCCAGGCTCTTCCATGTCCCTCAGGACACTGGCTCCTTGAAGCTCGGGAGCCTCAGTCTTGGGCCTCCCGCTGCGTCCAGTGCTGCGCCCATAATAGTTTCACCCTCTTCCCTGGGAAGCGGAAACTATCATACGACCTCTTCAGAGGAGGGAGCGGGCACCCGTGGCTCTCCCAGGGTGACCCAGCAGGGCCAGAGTAGGAGCGGGAGGCCTGGCTCCAGGCCTCATGTCCTCAACTGCAGGGTGGGCCCACGAAGGGAAGGGTTACCTCGGCGAGCTGGCCGTGCATACACCCTGCCGGGCCGTAAGGTCTTCAGCACGAGCCCCTGAGGGGCTCCTGGGAAGTGACCCCTGATCCCACGGGCTAAGAGTGCCTTTATCTACCGGGGGCCTTGCTCCACGGCCGAGAGTCCAGGCTGACACCATGGTGTAAGGTGAATGCCTGTGCCCAGGGCCACCCTGTACCAGCCTGACCTAGAGGCTTCCAGGTCAGCCACGTGGGCAGTTTGGCCACGTGGGCGAGCAGCCGTGCCTGTGTGACCCCTGCAAGAGAAACCCTACACACCAGGCTCGGGTGAGCCGTACTGCACGCGTGTCACACACGGTTGTGGGAGCATCCAGGGCTGGCCGTCCACGTGCTCCCCGGGGAGAGGACGGCAGGAAGCTGGGGCCCAGTCTCCTGGACCCTGCCCCACCAGCCTCTACCCTGACCGTGGCATCTGTGGCCAAAATCAACCGTAAGGGTGGACAAAACAGCTTTTCCAGATCCTGGGAACTCTTGTAAGCAACCACCCGGCTGGGGGACGCCCTACCCGGGGACGCGCGCCCTCTGCTGGCAGCGTGCCAGGATGGGGCCGCATTGCTCAGCGCAGGGCGGGTGGGAGGACCCCAGTCTGGGCGGGGCCGCAGGGGGCCCTGGCCACTCAGTACAGACAGACACACAGCCCCGCTCTGCAGGCCAGGGTAGGGCTTGGGGATGGGGGATGGGAGCCACCCGCCCGGGCGCTGGGTCTGAGCCAAGACTCACCGGCGGGGCAGCCCTTGCAGCAGCGGCCGGAGGACCAGTATTCGTCGGGGCCGCAGGACTCAGAGCTTGGCGTCACCCAGCTCTGCCTGAGAAGCAAGCTGATCGCAGTGGTCATCTTCAGGTGGAAAAGGACAAGAAACTTTTACTAAGAGCCCATGCCTACTGTCCGTTCTGATGAGGTGGGTCGTTTTCTCAGCTACGTCAGTCATAGTGCAATTAATCTTTTTTAGAAAAATATTTATTTATTTATTTAGGCTGTCACAGGTCTTCGTTGGGGCATGTGGAATCTTTAGCTGCAGCATTCGGACTCAATTGCGGGACATGAACTCCTAATTGCGGCATGCATGTGGGAAGTACTTCTCCGCCCAGGGATCAAACCCCGGCGCCCTGCATGGGAGCGTGGAGTCTTACTCACTGCACCACCAGGGAGGTCCCCTAGCTCAATTCATCTTGAAGTCAACCCCAAGAGCCACGTGCTATTAAAAGCCCAATTAGGTGAGAGGTCGGATGACATGCCCAAGGTCCAAGCTGGGTGCTGCTGGGCCTGGACACCGGGCCTGGACACCGGGCCAGACACTCTCACTCCGGAGCTGGGCTCCTCATCAAACATGGCCCGCCTGCAAAGGAGACAACCCCACCCTGTAGGCCCCGAACTCCCCCCTTCCCCCCCGGTGTTTGTCCCCCAGGAAATGAGACAGGACTCATTCCAAACCCAGGGGCTGAACGTGTCACAATGTTACAGGTGTTACAGTAACAAGACGTTTGTAACAGTAACATCAACACTGGCAAAGAAGCATCTGGGCTGTGGAAACACAGGACTTGGCACAGCAGCCACCCCATCAGGCCAGGATGTGCAAAATGGCAGGGTTCTCCTGAGGGAGCAGGGGCTGGCCCGGACAGGCCAGAAATAGACTGAACTGTCCTGAGCTGGTCAGAGGGGCCCCTTCCCCCTGCAGAGAACAGCACCCCGGGGTATGTGTGGGGCTCCTGACGGATGGAGTCAAGGGCAGCAACAGCAAATTGGGCTGCAGCCTCTGAGCATCCAGAGGGTGTATGTTTGGGGTTGTGATAATATTGGGGGGGAGCGGGGAGAAGGTGATGGGGGGAGGGTGAACCCCCAAAGCTGCTGGTCTCCTGAGGTTATCGCACAGCACGGCATGTAAAATAAGTGCCTGGCATTTAATGAGTATTACTCCATGGGGTAATAGGGCCAAGTGATGCCATCTGGAATACTAATGAAGCTGGTTCAGTGATGCACGGTTCCTATCACAGTCTTGACCTACACCTAGTTTCCTGACCAGGTGCAAACCCCTGGCCTCAGCAGTGGAAGTGAGGAGTGCTAACTACTGGACCGCCAGGGAATTCCCCAGACGTGTGTACTGTCAGAATCAGTATGATGTGACCACTGTGAAACTCTGAAAGCGACTTCAAGGCTTGCAGCTTCCAGGGGAAGGCTCCACAGGTAAATCTCAGTGAATCTGGGTCAGTTTCAGCTCTTCACACAGTAGCTGCTACCCAACACCTGCCTTCTCATTGGCCCTGAGCAGGCAGCCCTGCACCAGTTCCCAGAGCAGCTTGTGGGAGCCAGGGTGGGCAGTAAGGACCTGGCCACCCAAGGATCTGGGATCTGTGTTCTGACTGCAGGGGTGCACACACAGAGGCGTGCATATGATGCTGTAACCCCCATGTGCTGAAGTGGCTGCCGAGGGAATTAAAGAGCCAGAGCCTGTTTTCCTCCCCCTCCCTGCTTCATTTTTTTCTTCCTTTTGGGAACCAGACACCAAGGGCTATGGACATGACACCAAAGGCACAGGCAAGAAAAGAGAAAAACTAAACAAACAGGACTTCACCAACATCTAGTCACCAGGTTACACACTCCTCTCATCCCCTGTCCATAGATACCTTAGGTGAATTTCTAAACAATGAGCTTGGACCTCATCACATGTAAGGGATGCTTGTCTTTAGGACAGAGATTCTTTGACAGCAGACTGTGTATTGTGTCTCTTTGACTTTACACACAGGGAGGGTGAAAGGTTCTCACAACCCATGAAGTAGATCCGTTGGTAGAAAGGCATACCCAGGAGAAGGAACACTCTGAAGAGCCCTCGAACAGGTGATGAGGCTGAAATGGTAACGAAAACGTTACCCACAAAGAAAAGCCAAGGCCCAGGTGACTTTGCTGCTGAAATCCACCAAAAATAAATAAATGAAGACATTAATAAATAAATCAATACTTAGTTCTTCAGAAACTCCTCCAAAACCAGAAGAGATGGGAACACGTCCCAACTTATTCCACGAAGCCAGAATTAGTCTGATACCCAAACCAGGCAAAGACATCATGAAAGACTGCAAATCACTATGTCTTATGAGTATGGACACAAAATTCCTCAAAAATGCTAGCAAACCATACCTAGCAATATGTCAAAAGAATGATACTCCATGACCAAGTGGGATTTAGCCCGAGAGTGCAAGGTTGGTTTAACATCCAAAAATCCGTTCATGGAAGGCACCATGGCAACGCCAGGTGGGTGGGTCCTCAAAACGATAAACATAGAATTAGCACATTCCCAGCAATTCCACTCCAAGGTATGAACCCCAAAGAACTGAAAACAAGGGCTCGAGCAAATGTTCCCCCACAGCATTCACACACGGATGTTCAAAGCAGCACTACAGAAATAGCCAAACGGTGGAAGTACCACATATGTCAGTCACTTGATGAGTGGATAAACCAGCAGTGGTACACCCATACAATGGAATAGTGCTCAGCCACAAAAAGAATGAAGCACTGATGCTTGCTACGTTGTCAGTGAACCGCAACAAAAGCTAAGTGCAAGCAGCCAGACACAAACAGTCACATACTGCAGATTCCAGGTACGTGAAGCATCTACGCGAGGCACACCCACAGAAGTAGGAACCCGAGTGCGGCTTACCAGGCACTGCAGCAGGAGGGGAATGGGGAGCGGCCGGGTGCTCAATGGGCACAGAGTTTGATTTTGGAGTGATGAAAATCTTGGGACAAGATGGTGGTGCTCGAGCAACACTGTTAATGTAATAAATGCCACTGAATTATTCACTTCAAAATGGCTAATTTTATGTCACATAAACCTCATATCAAGAAAGTTTTTATTTTTTTAATTAAAAAAATGGATTCATTTATTGGGCTGCGCTGGGTCTCAGTTGCAGCACGCGGAATCTTCGTTGCCACGTGCGAGATTTTTTTTTTAAGTTGTGGCATGTGGGATCTAGTGCCCTGAGCAGGGCTGGAACCCGGGCCCCCTGCATTGGGAGCGCACAGTCTTAACCACTGGACCATCGGGGGAGTCCCAAGACACAATTTTTTTAATGGATCAAAGGCTTACATATAAGAGCTAAAATTATAAAATCTTTTGAAGAACACATAGAAGGGACTTCTCTGGTGGTTAAGACTCCCTAATTCAACTGGAGGGTGCCTAGGTTCAGGGAATTAAATCCCTCATGCTTTGAGGGGCCAGCCAAAAACAAAAAAAGAAAAAAAAAGACAAAAACATAGATGTAAATCTTCGACTTGGTGATGGATTCTTAGATATGATACCAAAAGCACAGGCCACAAAAATAAATAAATAAATAAACTAGGTTCATAAAGATGGAACCTTCATCCTGTGCTTCAAAGGAAAAGTGAAAAGATACCCCACAGAACGGGAGAATATATTTGCAAATCATATCTCCGGTAAGCAACTCGTATCTAGAACATATAATGAATGCCTACAAGTCAATAATAAAAAGACAACCTGTGCTAAGGGGGTGTTCAGCAACAGCTGTGTGGATTTGGGATGTTGGAGGTATTTGATGTTGTAGGAAGTCTGGCTCAAAAATGGTTTCTCACTGTCCAGAAATAATCCCCCCCATATATATATATAGACAATTGACTGTGACAAAGGCCCAAGGCATCACAGTGGAGAAAGCACAGCCTTTTCAATAAACGTGCCGGAACAAATGGATACCCACAAGCGAAAAAATGAACGTTTCACCATATAAAAAAATTAACTCACAGGGCTTCCTCGTTGGCACAGTGGTTGGGAATCCACCTGCCAATGCAAGGGGCACGGGTTTGATCCCTAGCTGGGGAAGACCCCACATGTTGAGGAGCAACTAAGACCATGTGCCACAATTACTGAGCCCAAGTGCCACAACTACTGACGCCCATGCGCCTAGAGCCCGTACTCCACAACAAGAGAAGCCACCGCACTGAGAAGCCCACGCACCACAATGAAGAGCAGCCCCCGCTCACCACAACTAGAGAAAGCCCTTATGCAGCAAAACGAAGACCCAACACAGCCAATTAACTAATTAAAAATAAACAAAAACAAAGAATTTTCATATTTAAAAAAACAGTTCTTTTAATTGTTGTTTATAAAAACAATATCTTTGGCAGCACATATCCTAAAATTGGGATGAAACAGAGAAAATTAGCATGGCTGATGCACAAGGACAACATGCAAATTCTGTGAAGTGTTCCACATTTAAAAAAAAACCACTATGATAACATCTCACACCCATTAGGATGACCACTATCAGAAAAACAGAAAATAACAAGTGTTGACAAGGCTATGGGGAATTTAGTGCACAGTTGGGAATATAAAATGGTACAGCCATACTGTGGAAAACAAAAAATTTAAAATAGAACTACCTCAAAAAATTAAAAATAGGACTACCATATGATCCAGCAATTCCACTTCTGGGTATATACCCAAAAGAAGTGAAAGCAGGGTCACAAAGAGATATTTGAACACCCATGTTTCTAGCAACATTACTCACAACAAGTAAAATGTGGAAGCAACCCAAGCGTTCATCAACAGATGAATGGATAAGCAAAATATGGTCTATACTTACAATGTAATATTATTCAGCCTTTAAAAGGAAGGAAATTCTGACATAAGCTACAACGTGGATGAACCTTGAGGACATTATGCTAAGTGAAATCAACCAGTCACAAAAAAGACAAATACTGTACGATTCTACATATATGTGCTACTTAGAGTAGCCAAAATCACAGAGATGGAAAATAGAATGATGGTTGCCAGGGGCTGGAGGGAATGGGTGAAGAGGGAATTATTGTTTAATGGGTACAGAGTTTCAGTTCTGTAAAAGGAAGACTTCTGAAGATGGATGGTGATGGTTGCACAACATGAATGTACTTAATACCACTGAACTGTACATGTAAAAACAGTTAAGATGGAATTTTTATGTGTTTTTTACCTACGTTTTAAAAAAACTGGAAAAATTACGTATTGGGAAATGTTTGGTTTCTTAAGAACTTTTATTCAGATATAATTGACATACAATAAACTGCATATATTTAAAGTGTAAAAAAAAAAAAAAAAATTAACTCACAGGGCTTCCTTGGTGGCACAGTGGTTGGGAATCCGCCTGCCAATACAAGGGGCACGGGTTCGATCCCTGCTCCAGGAAGATCCCACATGCTGCGGAGCAACTAAGCCCGTGTGCCACAACTATTGAGCCTGCGCTTTAGAGCCCGTGACCCAACACAGCCAATAAATAAATTAATTAATTAAAAAAATTAACTCAGAATGGATCATAGGCCAAAATGTAGAACCTAACACGATAAAAACTCCTAGAAGAAAACCGAGGAGAAAACCTTTGTGCCCTTGGATACAACACCATCCTTAGATAGGAGGCCAAAAGCTCAGTCCACAGAAGACAAAATCATAAACTGGACTTCATCAAAACAGAAGGTTTTCTACAAACAATACTGTGAGCAGAATGAAAACACAAGCCAGAAACTGGGACAAAACCTTTGAAAGACATACATCTGACCAAAGAGTTACATTCAAAGTACATAAAGAATTCTTAAATTCAACCACGATTAAAGCAACAACTTAAGTTAAAAAATGAACGTACACGTCCACACACAAATGTATGAGTGGCAAATAAGCACGGGAAAAGACCCCAAACATCAATACTCAACAAGGGACACTCTAAAGGAAGCCACAAGGAGACACCACGGCACACACACAAGGATGACTAAACTTAAGTCCCAACATACAAAGTGTTGAGGACGTGGAGGGGCTGGACAATTGCTGGGGGGGACCCACACGGCAGGACTACTTTGAACACCAGTTTACTGTTTCTTAAAAAGTTGGACCTAGGGCTTCCTAGGTGGCGCAGTGGTTGAGAATCCGCCTGCCAATGCAGGGAACACGGGTTCCATCCCTGCTCCAGGAAGATCCCACATGCCGCAGAGCAACTAAGCCTGTGTGCCACAACTATTGAGCCTGTGCGCCACAATTATTGAGCCCATGTGCTGCAACTACTGAAGCCCACGCGCCTAGAGCCCGAGCTGCCCAACAAGAGCAGCCACGGCACTGAGGAGCCTGCGCACCACAACGAAGAGTAGCCCCCTCTTACAACTAAAAAGAAAGGCCGCGCACAGCAACGAAGACCCAACACAGCCAATAAAATAAATAAATAAATTAATTAATTAATTAAAAAAAAAGTTGAACCTACACCCACCACCGGACCCAGCCAGTGCACTCCATCCCCGACATGTACCTGAGAGGAAAGGAAATCCCTGTCCCGACAAAGACTCACACAGACATGTTCACGCAGCTACCCTGGTAAGAGCCCCAAACTGGAATCACCCCACTGCCCACCCACAGAGAAACGGACGCACAAAGGTGGAACCTGATGCCGTGGGAGACGGTCACAGGGGAAGAGCACACCTGCCACCGGCTGAACGTGCCTCCTCCCTCATTTCTTAGCTCCTGCTTTCTGTGCCTTCAGCCCCAACCCCCAAGAGCTAAAGAGACGCGGTGCCGGCGTTCCCTCCGGGGCTGTTTCCGGCGGAGGAGCGGGGCGGGCCGGGCGGTCACGCGAGCCCCCGACAGCGACAGGAGCAGCAGGTGCGGCCGCGCTCACCTCCCGCTGCGCCCGGTTCCTAACGGCGGCCCGGGGGGCGGGGACCCCGAAGAAAGCGGGTGGCCTCCCTGGCGGGGATCACGTCCCAGCGGGGAGGAAGACCCGCTCTGCCCAGCGTCCCCGCGCCATCCCCGGGGCGGCTCCCTCCCAGCCTTCGGGGCAGGTCCCGGGCAGAGGCGGCCCCGGGGACCCAGCCCGCCCGCGCGCCCGCCCCGCCCCTCAGCGCCGGGCTCCCCCGCCCCTCCCCCGCCCGCCGGGCCCGCGCCTCCCTCCGCTCCGGTTCCCCGCATCCCCCCTCCGCCCGCGCCGCCCGGCCACCCACCCCCTGCTCCGCCGGGCGCGCACCAGCACCCCGGCTCCCCGCGCGCCCCACGTCTGCAGCCGCCGGCTCCCCGCGCTGCACTGCTGGCCGCGGGGGCGCAGCGGGCTCGGCGCCGCCTGGGGCTCCGCTGGAGACGTTCCCCGCGACCATCCGCTCGGGCTGGGAATCCGGTCGCGCGGTGTTGCCGGCTCCCTTCCCACTGGCAGGACGCAGGCTCCATCCGAGCGCGTTCGCGACGCTGCCGCCTCCGCCGTCATGCCCGCTCCCGACGCGCGCCCCGGGCACGGCCCCCTCCCCGATCTCCGGATCCCCCCTCCCCCGAGCCCCGCCGCCGCCCCACCTGTGCCGCCAGCAGCAGCAGCAGCAGCACCGCCAGCACCGCCAGCACCAGGTTCCGCGGGGACATCGCCAGGGCGCGCTTCTCTGCGCCTGGCCGCAGTTATAGCAGGAGGGAGGGGCGCGGTGGCTGACCCTACCTAGAGCATGTGACCAGGGCCACGCAATCCGGGGGCAGACCTCCGCCCGCCCCGCCCACGAGAACCGCTGGGGTGACTCCCTTCCCGCCCACCTGGCAGCCTCTGGAAGCGAAGTTGTTTCTGATTCGCCCGGTTCCGGGTTGGCCCCGCCCTTCCCAGCGGGTGAGACACCCAGAGAGGTACTGGCAATCCCCGGCCCTGCCCGCCACCGCCGGAGAGGTTTCCAGGAAGTCAACACGCGCGACAAGTGTGTCTTTATTTCAGGGGACGGAGCACAGACGTGTCCCCAGCTGGGGGAGGGGCAACAACATGGGGACATAAAGTGGACAGTCAGCTCAGATGGCACTGCCACCACATAGTTTAGGCTCCGTGTGTATCTACATGTGCGCGCGCACACACACACACACACACACACACACACACACACACCCCCCAACCTGACACAGGAACGGAGGCCAGACACCAGGCGCTGTTCGCAGCCTGCCTGAAATACTGCAATTGCGTTTATTAAAAACACGTGGGAAGGGAAGACCGTGCATCAATCAGTCTGGGCAAAGTGTCCACCTCGGGCTCCGGTCTGGGGAAGCCGCCCCCAGCCTCGCCGTCCTCACGTGTGCCTGCCCCAGCTTGGCACGTCCCGGCGCGGAGGGAGGTGAGGCGGGTTCATAGGAATATGAACTGGGCTCCGTCCACACAGCACAAGGGCAGAAGGAAGCGCCCTCTCCAGCCGGTGCCTGAAGCCCACCTGTGACCCATCTAGGGCAACGTGGGCAGGGTCTCGGGAAGGGATGGCCTGTGTGTTAGGCCCAAGGAGGACCTGGGGTGCTGGCTTCCTTCCGGCTCACCCCTGCTGGGGAGGAACACCCACAGGCTAGCAGGCCCTCCTGACCCTCCGCCATCAGTCCCCTGAGGCTGATGGGGGACGAGGCGTCGAGGTCGCCAGGGAACACTGTGCACCACGAATGCGACATTTGGCTTCAGCATGAAGGCCAGCGCCTCCCCAGGAGGACCCTGTGTGCCCCCTGCCCCCAGGTCCCTCCTGCTGTCCTGCCACCGTGGCCCCTCTGTCCACAGAGGCCGAGCTCGCGGGGTCTCTGCCTCCACAGGGCTGGTGTAAAGTGCTAGGTGCCCGGGAGGGAGGCTGGGGCTGCCCGGGTTCTGCAGGTGATGCCCACGCCGTCCCCAAAGGGCTCTTATTTGAGGGTGTAGTTGATGAGCAGCTGACATGCCAAGAACAAGCACAGCAGGAACCAAGAGCGGGGGCTGTGCAGGAGGCCCGGGGCCGGTGCCTGCCTGGCCCGGGCCGTGGAGCTCAGCATGGCCGAGAGATGCCTGGAACGACAGGGCCCAGCGGTTCACCCAAGGCCACCCAGGCAGGGTGCCCAGCCCTGCCCTCGGGTGCAACAGGTGGAGCGGTCGTTCGCAGGAGGGTCCCAGGGCACAGCTGCACCAGATTCCAGGGCACACGTTTCGGGGGTGGGGCAGGGGAGCTGAGTCTCTTACATCCTCCCTCCCCCCTCCACTGCTACATGCTGAACTGTGTCCCCCAAAGTCCTCTGTTGGAATCCTGACCCCCCAGCAGCCTAGAATGTGACTGTATTTGGAAATGTGACCTTTAAAGAGGTGAATAAAGGAAAATGAGGTCACTGGGATGGGCCCTAATCCCGCACGAATGACTGGTGTCCTTATAAGAAGATAGGCCAGGACACAGACAGACACGGAGGGATGACCCTGTGAGGAACAGGGAGGAGACGGCCGGCTGCACGCAGAGGAGAGAGGCCTCGGGAGGACCCAGCCCTGCCCTGACCTTGGGTTTCCGCCTCCAGGACTGGGAGAGGGAAATGTCTGGGGCTGAAGCTGCTTCCCAGTGGTCCTCTGTATGGCAGCCCAGGAAACCCACAGCCCTGCCCTGGATTCTGACGTCAGCGTGTCTGGACCTCTGCAGAAGCCTCAGGCTGTCTCCCGGCCACCTGCCTGGCAGCTAGCCTCCTTTGATGGTGCCAGACGCCGCCCGGAGCCTCCCGGCTCCCATGGCCTCAGCTCCACCACCTCGGGCCCCTCCCCTCGACTGGCCCTCCTCCCAGCAGTGGCCCATCCGTGCTGCCTTCTGCTCTCAGCACTGACCTCTGCTTTCCCCCTTTCCAGCTCCTCCCTGTCCACCTGCATCCTCCTCCTGGAAATCCTCCCTGTCCATGGAGACGGCATTCCTCTCCCACTCTTACAAAGTGCCAATCTCCCTCTCTCTTGGCCCCACACAGCCTCACGATGGAGCAGGTTACTAAAATGGTGTGAAACGCCTCTGTGCCACTGGTTGGGTGACCACAGGCGTGAAATTCTAGGCTTCCAGGGGCCGCTCACAACTGCCGAGTGCTCGCTGGGTGCCAGGCGTGGAGCTCAGCCCTCTGCTCCACCTTCCTCCCTCCCAGGGACACTGCTGTCACCCCAGGTCACAGATGGGGAGACTGAGGCATGGACAGCCGAGATCCCACAGCTCGGGAGTCCTGCAGCCCTGCCGGAGCCAGAGTCTGGCTCTGGGGCCGAGCAGCAAGCATGGCTCTACCTCCAGGTGCTGGACGCGTGTTTCCAGTCTTCCCGGACATGCCTCACCCAGCTCTTCTGGAGGACATTGTATTCTTGGATGTGGGGCTACTGGGGGGTGCTAGAAGACACCCTCGGGGGAGCCAGTGCCGGCAGCACCTCTTTTCCAGCTGCCATCTGCCCCACCCACCAGCAGCATGGACAGCCCTGCCCTGGTTCCCCTGGGCTCCATACAGCCCCCTCCAGGCCCCGCGTCCTCCTAGCAAGCTCAGCCTGTTCACATCCCCCCTCCTCCTGCCCACCTCTCACAGAGGCCAGAACCCAGGAGGTCCCTTGTTGTCGCCCAGCAGCCAGACCTTTTGAAGTCCTGAGGGTTCTAGCCCGAGTGACAGTCCAGGTGAACACTGCTCCCCCCACCCCTCCGCCGGCTCGGGCTCCCCTGATCTCTGACCTGGAGCCTTGGCTGGACCCCCAGCATGTCCCACCTGTGCAGCTCCTGCTGGGCCTCCCGGATGGACAGGATCGCCTCGTGCAGCACCTGCAGCCACCGCGCCTCCTTCCCACACCGAGGGCATGGGCTCTCGCAGCCTAGGATGCAGGACCGGGGGGCAGGGGTGGGGGGGGGGAGGGCATAGTGAGGATGAGCTGGGACGCCTGGGGAACTGGCAGACGGGGCCGTGCCCCACTGCACAGGAGCCTTCAGGTGGTGGTGGTGCTGAGGGATGCTTCCAGAGGGAACCCCGGGCTCAGCTGGCCTCTGATGAGACCAGAGGCAGGGACCAAGGCGGGGAGACAGGCAACCCCTGCGGGCAGGGGCAGAGGGGCAGGAGCTGACCCAGGAAGTCACAGACAGATGGACAGGGCACAGCCCCGCCCCTCGCACAGGCCCCGCCCTCTGCCCGCCCCCCACCCCATCTGCCCTTGGGCTCCCGTGTCTTCCCACCCTTCAGAGGGGCTGACCCAGGTGGGCTCACCGAGAGTGAAGTCGCCGTCCTCCTCCTCGTCAGAGAGCTCGGGACAGGACTCGGGCGTGGAGCCGCTGCTCTCGGTGACCTGGCTGTGGCCGGACGGCTGGTCGCTGGCCTTGCGGAGCCGCCGGTCGGGGCCAGACCCCTGGTGGGAGATGGAGCGGCCGCGGCTGGGAGCCCACCCACACCCCCCCACCCCGCACCCTCGGGGGGCCTCGAGCGCCAGCTGTGCCTTCGGGGACCTGCTGGGGTGTCGCTGGCGTTGGGGACGTGGCGGTGGGTTTATGCCAGGGCAGCTCTTAGAGGGGGCGGCGGGAAGAGTGGGAAACCGCGGCCCTGGTGCACAGAGGGGCTCTGGCCCCGCCCTGCCCTGACCGGAGTCTCGCTGCCCGCTGGGCCTCAGTATTCTTGGGGGTGACGCAGAGTGCCGGCCCCTCTGCTCTGCGGCGTCGGCCTGGGGACCGTCACAAGGTCCTGCCCGATACAGGCGGAGATGACGGGGGTGGGGCCGGGGACCCAATCAACGTGTGAGCTGACAGCTAGGGCTTCCCCAACGTGGAGGGGCCCCCAGGCTGGCCGGCCTCAAGCAAGTCCCCTGAGTACAGGAGTGGCCATGTGACAGCAGACCTGTGTCCAACAGAGGGGCCTGGACGGTGCCTGTACGCTCTGCATTAAGCCGCGTGGCCCTGATGCGCGTCAGGACTGGGGGCTGGGGTCAGCAGTGGGGGGTGGCGTCAGAGATGGGGTGGGGTCAGAGATGGGGGTGGGGTCAGATGGGGTGGGGTCAGAGATGGGGGTGGGGTCAGATGGGGTGGGGTCAGAGATGGGGGTGGGGTCAGATGGGGTGGGGTCAGAGATGGGGTGGTGTCAGCTATGGGGGGTGCGGTCAGAGATGGGGGTGGGGTCAGCTATGGGGGGTGGGGTCAGCTATGGGGAGTGGGGTCTGATAGGGTGGGGTCAGAGATAGGGTGGGATCAGAGATGGGGGTGGGGTCAGAGATGAGGGTGGGGTCAGCTATGGGGGGTGCGGTCAGAAATGGAGGGTGGGGTCAGATGGGGGTGGGGTCAGCTATGGGGGGTGGGGTCAGAGATAGAGGTGGGGTCAGCTATGGGGGTGGGATCAGGTGGGGTCAGATGGGGGTGGGGTCAGATGGGGTGGGGTCAGTTATGGGGGTGGGATCAGATGGGGTGGGGTCAGAGATGGGGGTGGGGTCAGAGATGGGGTGGGGTCAGCTATGGGGGGTGGGGTCAGAGATGGGGGTGGGGTCAGCTATGGGGGTGCAGTCAGAAATGGAGGGTGAGGTCAGATGGGGGTGGGGTCAGCTGTGGTGGGTGGGGTCAGCTATGGGGGGTGGGGTCTGATAGGGTGGGGTCAGAGATGGGGTGGGATCAGATGGGGTGGGGTCAGCTATGGGGGGTGCGGTCAGAGTTGACGGGTGGGGTCAGAGCCTGGACAGGTGGACGTCACCGCAGGGGCAGGTTTTGGGATGTGGTGGGGCCCCAGCCGACTGGAAAGGCTAAAGAGAGGAAGATGCAGAGGGGCATCAGGTGGACACGTGTGCGAGGGGCTGGGGCCATCTGGCCTAGGCTGAGGGGCTGTGGGATATGGGGGAAGGAGGGGGTGGGACACACGTGGCTGGTGAGATACTGCGGCCCCTGTGTGCTGGGGAAATTGGGGCTCCTGGGCAAGATGAGGAGCCTGCCCCTCCACTGTGTGCACAGTGGGCGCCCAGCTGGTGCAGTGGGTGCCATTCCACACATGGAAGCTGCCCATGTGGGCGGGGCCCCTGCAGGCTTCCCTCCAAAGGCACCTCTGTCTGGAGTTCTCCTTCCTCCTGCCTCCTGGAGCCTCCGGCCTGCCCTCCCCCTCCCCTTCCCACCCTCTCTCCCACACTTTGTAGGCCCAGGCACCTGGGTAAATGCCGCAGCCCCCTCCTCCTACTTGGGCAAGTCCCTGGGCTGCCCTAAGCCTCAGTGTTTTCATCTGTGGAATGGGGTAAGGTGCAGAGGGCAGCTCTGGGGAGTGATGGGCTGAGACCACACACCCTGCAACAGTGCCCTGAATACTGGGGTGCCCCAGGAACCGAGTGTCCTGCAAATCCAGGCATCCAGGCCCCAAGCTGAGCAGGGAAGGGCAGGGCAGGGATGCGGAGGGACGCCAGAGGAGACCCTGCTAGGATGTGGGTCAGAGTGTGCCAGGGTGGGGGAGCCAGAGGAAGGGGGCCAGGCAGGTGGGTGTGAGGGAGGGCGCAGGGCCATACCTGGAGGAAGCCAGCAGGGGCCCTGGGGGTGGTGCTGACCTGGTGCCGGGGCTCTGGGCTGCCCAGGAAGGTGGTCTGGCGGGCCATGGTCTCCCGCTGCAGGGTGTGCAGGACCCCGTCTTGCTCAAACTGGGCAATGTCCTTCAGGGGGTCCCAGGGGCTGTGGCTGGAGAGTCCAGAGAGCATCTGTTGGCAGGGGCGGTGGCCCTCGGAGTGAGGGGGCCCCATCCTGGCTCAGCCCGCAGCCTCCCGGCAGGACTGGAGACCCCCAGGGGAGAGACCGCTGCCTGCCCCTGTGTGCAGCCCCCATGTGACCCTCCCTCCCCATCACCCAGGGCCAGGAGGGTGGGGGGCTGCTGCCCAGCCCACGTGGGGCGCAGGCACCGTCCGCCGGCACTCACTTCTCGTATCGGTAGCGCCACTCCTGGGTGGCCGGGTCCAGGTGGAACAGCTGCGGCGTCCAGGGCACCAGGTGCTGCTGGCGCTCTCGGGCCCGCTGCCGCTGCGCCTCCTCCAGGGAGGACTTCTCCTGTGTGGCCTTGTGCTGGTCACCCTCACTGATGGCCCTGGTGACGTGCCGCCAGAGCCTACGAGCAGGGCACACGCTCTGAGCTGGGGGACCCGGGCAGCTCCGGCCCCTCCTGCTAGAGGGGATGCTCAGAGCAACCTCCACTTGATTGCCTCCAGCAACAGGGAGCTCACTGCCTCTTGGGGTGCCCGGGTCTCCTGGGCACTGTTTATTTACCATGAGACGGTTCTTTCTTATGCTGGACACACACCTGCCACCAGCAGGGCCCCTCCCTGTGGAGCCACAGTCACCCGCCCTGGAGCCTGCTCCTCCCCAGGCCTCCCCCATCTCCCTCCAGCTGCCCACAGCGGATGTGTCCTCTGCCATGTGGGGTCCACTCAGGTACGCCCTCCCTGCCAGGGACATCCAGTGCACATGCATCCAGGGGAGAGCAGCAGCCCGCCAGGCCACGCCGGCCAGGGTCAGGGGTCCCGCGGCGCCTGGGTGGGCCTCACCTCTCCGATTCCAGCTCCGTCTGCTCCTCCAACAGCACTGTGTGCCGCTTCAGCCGCTGCCCGCGGACCTCCTCGCTCGGGTTCCAGAAGAGCTCGGTGCCTCCTCTGCCCTCCTCCTTGATGAACACTTCCCTGTCCTGCCCCAGACGGCCAGGCGGGTCAGAGGTATGGGCTGTGGCCTCCGCTGCCCCCGGGCCCACCTGCGCCTGCCCGCCCGCAGCCTCTCACCCAGTGTCCCGTGAGCCGCGCCAGGACCTCCTCGCCCGATGTGATCTTCCCCGAGATCTGGTTGATGCTCGCGCTGCCACCGAAGAAAGGCTGTGGAGACACACCCGAGACGATGCCGGTGCCACCCTTGCGGAGCTGGGGAGCAGGGGGGCCCCCTTCCTCACGGGGGTGCGAGCTCCCAGCCCCAGTGCACAGGGGCCGGCTGGGACGGGACTGAAGCTGGAGACAGCCACACTCGCCCACAGCCCAGCCTGAGCTCGAGGATGCTGGGTTCCTGCCAGGCCTTCGTGCCCCGCGGTGGGGCAGGGGCCTGGGCCCGTCCTGGCTCTGCTGTGTGGCCTGTGGGCAGCCCCTTCCCCTCTCTGGGCCCACTGTGCTACAGGGAGGCCAGGAGCTGCTGGTCCATGTGCACCTGCTCAGGAAACCATCCCTGGGGCACAGAGAAGGCAAGAGGGGGACTCCCGAAAGCCTTGCCTCTCCCCTACCTGAACCCCACACCCCCCCAAGGCCCCTGGGTGGCCAAGGTGCTGCAGCCAGTGCTACCTTGAGCTTGAATTCCAGCTCAGCCTGGAAGTTGTTCTTCGCACACTCGATGGTCACTCTGCCACCCAGCTCCATGGTCATGGTGCCGTAGAGGATGCCTGGAACACAGCCGCATCGGGGGTCAGGGCCACCCCTGGGCCAGCCGAGTCCCCAGGCCTCTGCCGAGTCCTGACCCAGCAACACTGAGCCCAGGAGGCCCCTGTCAGGCTCTGGAGGGTGAGACGGGAGTGGGGAGGGAGCAGGTGCTCCGGGGGCAGTGCTGCCAGGCGGGAGGGAATCTCGTCAGGCGAGCAGAGCCCGTGGGGGCCGCTGGGTTCCTCAGTGACCAGCTCCCCTCAGTGAGAACGGGGTCTCTGCCCCCAGGGCCTTTGCTCATGTGAGTTGCTAAGTCTAGGAGACACCACCACCCTTTACTGGGTCACCTCCTCCAGGAGGCCCCTGTTCCAGGCTCCCAGGAGCCCCACTGCCCCTGGGAAACCCTCATCACTGTCTGTCACTTGGCTCTGCAGTTCCTGTCCCCAAGTGGGTGCCTGTGTATTCCCTGCTCACTGCTGCTCCCAGGATGGGCCTGCATTTTTTTTTTTATATATACTTAATACGTGTATTTTTTAATTAGTGAAGGATAGCATGAGTATTCTATTTATGGTCTTACGGAGGGCTTACTCTGAAAGAAAAAAAGAAATGTGGGAAAGAAGGAAGGAAGAAGGTAAGAGAAGGAAGAAAGAGAGGACTATTCTCACATGAAAACACTTAGAAATGTGGGATAAAATATGGCTTTCAAAAATTTAAAAAAAAAAAGACAAGCTAATTGAAATAGCAAAATGGCTGCAATCACCCCCCAGTCCTCCTGTGCACACGATGGAAAAGCTACACAGAAGGGAGTCAGGCCTCTGAGCTGCTCCTGCGTTTCTGCAGGACACACGGACCTGGAGTCAGAGAAGCGGCTACAGGGCCGTGTGTGCAGGGCCCGATTCTCTACTGCGGGGGTTTGGGGAGGAGGTCTGAGAGATCCTGGAACTGTCTATACCTCGTTGTGTAGTTTTGACTTTGGAACCAGGTACATATTTCATTTACAAAATTATTTTAAAAATGAAGTTAAAAAGCAGTTCCTAAAAACCCAAAGTGAAATGAAACAAAAGACCAGAGTGAGTGTCCCTCGGTGGTGTGATCCCAGAGGGGAATATTCGATGACTTTACAGGTCCCAGGGGGATCTACTTAGGGCAAGAACGAGCACAAAAGCACAAAAGGTCGCAGCCCGCGCTGTGTGCAGCCAGCGCCCTGCTGGTGGCAGGGCTGAGTGTTGTTCCCAGTGCTGTGTGTGCGGCGTATGACAGAGAGTGAGCGTGGTGGGGTCACGGGAAGGAGCCTTCTGGCGTGAGGGGTGGGGAAGGCATTTCACATGTGAGGTGAACGGGGCATAAAAAGACCTGCTGTCTTGAACCTGGATTGGAAATGTAAGTGTAAAGTCATCTGTTTTAACCTTAAAAAAATAAACAAAGATTCTATCTTGTGCAACAATGACCAAACTACTTGCAGAAGCAGACCTCCCCTCCAGACCATGGTGTCTGAACACCACTTCCTGCTGGAAGTCACCCAGGGCTCCCTGGAGAATTGGCGGATTCAAGGTCTAGAGCAGGAAACGTCAGGCAGAAGCAGGCAGGCCACCCAGGCTGGGTACAGATGACAAATGGAATATTTATAAATGGAATATTTCCTGCCATATCAATGATCAAAGGATGTCACAGTCACCAAGGACGGCAGCCCTCGCTGAAAAGAATACCTGCCATCAGACTTGAGTCTCTCCCTGCGGGGGGTCCTGAGAACACTCAGGCCCCAGATAGCTAAGGTACCGGTCAAAGGAATGATGTCGGTGAGCCCAAAGCTTGCATCTTCCCATACGTAGAAAAGAGCTAAATTCCTGAACTTGAGATATCTGGCTTCCTTTAATTAACAATAATCTCTTGACTTCCTGACTACCTGTCCTTTGTTGCAAAACCTCTGTATACCCTGGCTCCTCCCCTCAACTCCTTGGAGCAGTTCCTCAGGGCTCTCTGAGATGCTGCCTCCCGGGCTGCCGTCCTCATTTTGCCCCAAATAAAACTTAACTCGCAACTCTCACATTGTGTAGATATATATTTTTAAGTCAACACAGAGGACCCAGGGGCCAATCCGAGGGCTCCCGCCAGCCCACAGGGCACAAGGAGCAGCGGTAGCAAGTCTAACTGGAACATACTGTGTCGATCATGCATATTCTGATCAAATAATTCTCAAATTGTTGCAATGCAAATAGAAGTGACTGTCCCTTTTTCCGTTTGAGAGCAAGGGAAACAGCGAACAGGCTAGAGGAGAAGGATGACCCCGCCTGAAAGAATTAGTCACTCAATGTTTTGCTGTAACTATCACTGATCGCCTCAGATTCAAAGCGAGATTCACACTTGGCTGAACTCACTCCCGGTTACTATGTAAATTACATTCTATCACCCTTAGCTCTGTATCATTCTGTGTCTCACTTCCTAGCCCTGTTACTCCCCAGGTACCAAATACAGCTATTGTAACAAAATCATTCCTATAGTTTGTTTTGCATTTCAGAAAGAAGGTCTCCAGCAGACACACCAGAGACAACAATCAACAAACTTCCAGACCCCAGTCACCGGGTGGCCTGACACCAGCAATGACTGTTTTGAAATATTGCAAAAGAAAAAGAAGACTAATGCAAAGGAAAAAGAATGCAAGACCTCCACCGAGCCCCACGTATAAAATCTCCCCTGATTCCCGGGGTGGGGGGGGGGGCACAGTTCTTGAGGTGCTAGGCTGCTGTGTCTTCCCTTCTGCCTGGCAGAAAAATATAGCCATCTCTCTCTTCCTCCCAAATCTCTGTCTCCCTATTTCTGTTAGGTCTTGGTGTACAGAGTAGCCATTATTATGGTAACAAAAGCAACCACGACCTCACCAAGGATCCCCTTTGGAGAAGACGGGGCGGGGGAGGGAAACTCAGTACAATTTTGAAAAACTCTGGCATTTATCCTACAGGTATGGGCCCTAGTGGGTAAACACATGGCAGGCGAAGGGGAGCTTCTCTTTGCAGGAGGCTGCCCGCTGGCTGCATGAAGGAGTGACAGACCGTGAGCACCTCGCAGTGGCTCCCAGGTTAGCAGAACCGGGAGCTGAGAACCCGGGTCCCTAACATCACAGAGATGGAGACCACCTGATGTCCAGAACCTCCCAGCAGGAAGATGGCAAGCCACCTCCTGCTGTCTTATTGGAAACACTGTGCCTGAAAGTGATCAAACCTCCAAAGATGAGGTCAGCTTCCTCTTTACAGAGAGTACATAGGTTCAACCTCACCCCACCTCACCCCACACACGTCACCACAGGAAACCCCACAACAAACACACTGCAAGGGAAAAAAGGTGAAGGGTTACCGCAAGCACAAAGTGTGACCCTTATCAGGAATCCTGCTCAAACGAATGAGTCATAACATATGTGTGTATGTACATATATAAACATACATTTATTTATGACAATCAGGGAACTCTGAACACTGACTGTACATCGGATGGTATTAAGGAAAGAGCCTTGATTTTTAAATTTTTAAAATTTTTGGTGTAATGATAGTCTTGTGCTTGTGTTTAAGAAGGGGAATCCTGGGGACTTCCCTGGTGGCCCAGTGGTTAAGGATCTGCCTGCCAATGCAGGGGACGTGGGTTCAAGCCCTGGTCCAGGAAGATCCCATATGCCGAGGAGCAACTAAGCACTGTGTGCCACAACTATTGAGCCTGCACTCTAGAGCATGAGCCACAACTACTGAGCCCACGTGCCACAACTACTGAAGCCTACGCACCTAGAGCCTGTGCTCCACAGCAAGAGAAGCCACTGCAATGAGAAGCCCACACGCCACAATGAAGAGTAGCCCCTGCTCACTGCAACTAGAGAAAGCCCATGTGCAGCAACAAAGACCCAACGCAGCCAATAAATAAAAAATAAAATTAATTAATTAATTAAAAAAAAAGATCAGCGGTTACCAGGGTTGGGGGGAGGAGGGAGGGGATGAATTGGGGAACTCATCTATTCTCCTCTAACCATACCAGATTTTTCGTGTGGTGAAACTATTCTGTGATACTGTAATGGTAGAAACATGCATTTATCCAAATCCACATAATTATACAACACAAAACAAACTGAACCCTACTGTAAACTATGGACTTAATAATAATGTGTCAATGTCAGCTAACCAATTGTAGCAAATGTAGCAACACATTAGTAGTAGGGTACCTGTGGTGAGGATGTGTGTGTGTGTGTGTGTGTGTGTGTGTGTGTGTTGTGTTGGGATAGAGGGGGTGTATGGAGCTCTCTGCACTTTCTGCTAAAATTTTTGTAAACCTAAAACCACTGTAAAAAAGAAAGCCTGTTAATTAAAAAATAAAAAAGAAATCCTATAACTGAATCACTTTGCTGTATACCAGAAATTAATACAACATTGTAGGAAAAAAAAAAAGAAATTCAAACCTTGAACCACTACAGTGGGATTACCGAACACCAAAGACGAGAGACCATCTTAAAAGCAACTACAGAGAAAAGCAGGTCATGTAATCAATAGGCCAACAGCTGATTGATCACCAAATATGATGGAGATTAGAAGGTGGTAACAAGCTTTCAGAGACGAGAAGGATAGCCCGCCTGGAATTCCTTACCCAACTAAGAAGCCATGGAAGAGTGAAGGTGAAATAAAAATACCTTCAAACAGACAAGAACCAGGGCGTCCTCCCCTAGGGAGCTGGCCGGGCTCTACCCTCCGGGGTCGGGGTGCCACGGCCTCTCACCTTTGCAGTGGGCGTAGGGCATGGTAAGGGTGTAATCTTCTGCCCGGTTCAGGAAGGTGAGGGTGGCTTTGCCGTCCAGCAGAGCTGACAGTGAGTTCCCTGAAGAGATGGGGCAGTGGGAACAGTGAGTGGAGACGGATCCTCGGGCCCCGGGCCCCCATCCTGACCCCAAGTCACAGGACCTGAGCTCCTTTCCAACAGGTGGAAAGAGTCCCAGGTACCTCCAGCTGTGTGACTGCGGAGGGGTCACTTAACCTCTCTGAGCCTCAGATTCTGTAACAGCCCCGTCCAGGTGGCACACGTCTTTCATCCTGAGGAGTTATTTCGGTTGCCATGTGTTCCTGTTTATTTCAGCAGGGATTCTTAAGGTGGAGGCTTCCAAACTTTTCAAACTAGGGCCCCTGCTCTGATTTTAAACACCCTGGAGGGGGGGGAATGTCCCGCTCAGGGCTGGGAGTCATGGCCACAGTCAGTGATGGGAACACAGGGGTGGAAGAGGTGGGCTGAGCCTGTACAGCCTCTGTGGTCTGCTGGGCACACAGAGGCACTCAGGGTGCACCTGCCCAGCAGTGAGGACGGTATGAAGGTCGACAGGACACAAAAATGCAGACAAACCCACAGTGCCAGGCTCTCGAGGGGCGCTGCCTGATGGAATGTCCTGTGGTGACAACACTGTTCTATCCTGTGCTGTGTCACACGGTGGCCACTGGCCGCATGTGGCTGCTTGCACCGTGGCCAGAGCCACTGAGGAGCTGCCTTTTAAGTTTTATTTCACTTGAATCAATTAAAATACCTAAGTGTGGCCAGTGGTGCTGAATTGCACAGCCAGCTCTAGATGCACCTTTTCACGTGGTTCTTTCTGGCAACCGTCCTGGCCTCCCTGTAAATTCTAAGGCTGAGGGATGAGAGGCCCGGGGAAGCAGGCGAGGTCTTAGGGACCACCAAATCCAAGAGCTCAGTCCTCCCCCCACCATTTCCTCCAGGCCCTGGGGAGCTCCCCTCACCGTAGAACCGGGACTTGGCCGTGATGCTGCCACTGATGCAGAAGCCGTCCTTCCGGTTGCTGACGTGGAAGGCGGACACGGGTGGGTGGTGGGACACCTGTAGGCAGAGAGGCGGCTCCTGTGACGGCCCCAGCAGCAGGCAGCCCTGGCTCCCCCACCACATCCCTCCCGGCCCCAGGAGCAGGCGTGAGGGCAGTCCCATCTCTCACCCCTGATGCCCAGGGAAGCCAGGCCTGAGCCCTGGGGCCTGGGGGGACTGACTGAAATTTCCGGGTGTCCCCAGGAAAATAGGCATGCTGTCCCCCTCCCTGAGGAAACACTTTCCGCAGTCTCAGCAGAGGTGGTGTCTGTGCCTCCTGGGAGAATCCCCGCCAGCAGCAGTGAGGCCAGAGCTCCTCCGATGGTCGATGATTGAAGGTGGGGCCACCCAGAAACATGCACGGGGGTCAGACATGCCCTGCCCACGGCCAGGGCCCCGCCTACTGCAGAGCCCAGCGTCCGGGCCCTGGGGCAGCTGGGGCGCTTGCCTGCTCGGCTAGGTAGAAGGTGTGGCTGTTGGTCTGGGGGTGGAACCAGCAGCAGCGGAAGGTTTCCCCCAGGATGGGGTTGTAGGGCTTCTTGATCCCCTGCAGGCAACGAACAAAGAGGCTTGTATGAGAAACTGGGGTGGGGGGGCATAGATGCCATCTGGAGTGGGGTGTGGACCGAGGGACAACAAGGGGGGCTGCCCGCTGCCCACAGCCCGGGCACCTGCAGGGAGGAGGTCTCTAGAAGAGAGGCCTGGTTTCCCAGCAGCATCTGGAAACAGCACCCCACTCCTGATCTGGGGAGACTGTGCCTGACCCGTGGTTTACATTCTGGGGGGCCCGCCTACGCGGTGTCCTGTCCACTTCTTGGCTCTGAGGCGCATGAGAGCCTGACCACGTCACCCTCTCCCTGGACATCAGGGGAAGCCAGTGCACAGCCCACTCAAAGCCCCCAGTGGCGTCTAATGACCTTTCAAGTTAAATCCCAAATCCTCCCGCCCTGCCCCAGACTCTGTTTCAGCCACTGCCCTGGGTGGGAAGTCAGGCCTGGTCCCCCATCTCTGAGGACCTGGGACCCCTGTGGGAACTATTGGGATCCCTCAGGGTCATGCGGGGTAGGGGGTGGCCCCGGACTGTGGGCGGGGTCAGGTGCCAGGGGGCGGGGAGGGGCCACAGCCCCACGCTCCCCAGCCTGTGCTTCTCACCTTGGGCTTCTTGTAGAAGCCGGACAGGTACCACTGCAGGACGAGCTTGATGCGGCTGTAGGCGTCCTCCTCCAGCACAGCCCTGCAACAAGGTGGGGGAACGCCCTCACTCCAGGTCGGGGCACCTGGGCCGCCCTCCGCCCTTTCCCAGCGCCCTCCCTCCTTCCGTTTCAATCTCCATCCACCCCAGGGAATTGGGCTCGCCACAAAACTGGAAAATGTCAGGGCGGCTCCAGTGGTGGGGCAGAGAGGGCACTGCTGGCTCGAGGCTGGCAGGGTGCCGCCTCCAGGAAGCCCCCCGGGATGCTCTCGCCCTCATCCAGCTCCCTCTGCGTGGGTTCTTGAGCCTGCAGACCCCCTTCCAACCTCATCCTTGTTCAGCTTGAGGGCAACAATGCCAGGGCTCAGGGGCACAGAGGTGCCGGGCTCACCTGGGATGGAGGCCCTGACCGGACGTGGGACTGCCCCGCCCTCCCCGTCCACCAGCTCCTCTGGTGGAGACTGGGCCCCTCGGAGGCAGAGCCTGCAGGGACAGTTTCCTGGGGGCCCTCTGGATCCTCGGCGGGGCAGGCAGGGGCTGAGGGAGGCTGGGGTGGGGGGGATCTCTGGGCACCCACACTGGGCTCAGGTGGGCCGGGCACCGCCCCGTGGTGCACCTGGAGAGCAGGTCGGCGTGGCAGTAGTAGTCGGAGAGCTTGCTGAGGAAGGAGCAGGGCTCCAGCACGAAGGTAGGCAGCACCACGCGGGACAGGTCCATGCCCGGCCGCAGCTGCTTCAGCAGCAGCCACATCAGGCTCCTGTGCTCCTCCGACACGGTCTCCACCTGCGACGCCTCGCCCAGCTGCCGGCACAGGGGCGCGGTCAGCGTGGGGAGCCGCGCTGCCCGGGGGAGCCCCGAGGGGCAGGGGGGTGGGGGTGGGGCAGCTCCGCCCGCCGCCCCGTCAGGTGTACCCCCAGCCTGGTCCCCATGTCCAGCGAGCCTGTCCCGGCCCCATCTGAGCCCTGCATTTCCCAACACGGGTCCCCCAGGCCCCGGGGCAGCTGCTGGCCCAGGCCGGCTCCCGTCTGCCTCCGTTCCTGGCCAGCCCGGCCGCCCGGGCCCTCCCCATAGTCAGTGCACAGCCACCCTGGCTGCCGACACCTGTCTGTGGACTTGGCACGATTCTGTGCCCTGGTAGCAGGTGCCACGTGCTCGAGGAGACCTCCTCTCACCCCAGCCCGTCTTGTCCTCACTGGGTGGCACAGATGCTTTGCGCCTGCAGCCCCTCTAGCAGGGGGCCTTCGCTTGTCCAGAGTCACATGGCTGGTGCTCCTCCCTAGCGGGTCCCTGGTCCACCTCTGCCCCTCGACCTCCTGAAAGTCTCACCTGGACCCTGGCAGGCCGCCACCTGAAACTCCCCTGTGGCCTTCCTGATACCCTCACCTGAGCCCCGCGGCCCTCCCCGTCTCTCCCCGGGTCCCGACCATCCTGACCTTCCTGTCCCCCCGGGCCTCCGGATGCAGCAGACCCTGCAAGCTCTCCCCGAGGGGACGGCCAGGAGTCGCCTCCACTGCTTCAGGGATGCGGGGCCCGGTGAGTGCAGGGCGGCACCGGAGCTCCAGGCGGGGCAGGCTCTCACCTCCCCCAGCTCCTCGTGGTCCTGCACCACGTACGTGGTCCCTCTGCGCACAGGGCCCACCGGGGCCTCCGACTGGTCACTCCCGCTCTCCGTCTTCCGGCTGTGGTCCTGGGTTTCATTATCTGACTCCTCGGCGTTCTCTCTCTCTGACTTGTCTGAGAAAGCATCGTTCTCCAGGTGGTTCTCCAGGGAGGACCCGTTCAGTCTGGAAGGTGGATGGTGCCCGTGGGTTGCCGGTCACGGGTGAGGCCTAGGCACCTCCACCGCTGGGCACACCCCCAGCACCATCACCTGGGACACCCCTCACCACTGGGCACCTCACTCCCATTCCTGTGCTTAAAAGCCTCGGTGATTGGGCATTTGACACTATTGGCCCCGGTTCACAGACAGACAGACGGAGGCTGCCTCCTGGGTCCACCTGCTTCCTGGCCTGGGGTTTGGGAGGCCAGCCCTCTATGGCATTTGCTCCCTGTCCTCCCCCCACGTACAAGGAGACCCTGCGTGGTGCTGCTGGGAGAGCCCGGGCCCAGGAGTCGCCAGCAGGCAGGAGACCCGGACTCCAGGGCGGGGCTGGCCCCCACCCGTCATGCCCCTGCTCACGGGAACAGGTCCTGGTCGTGGATGGTGGCCGAGGGGGGCAGCCCACACAGCGAGGAGGGCGACGCGTCCGGCGAGGACCCGGGCTCCCCGTCACGGCCCTGCTTGCACGTGCTGAGTCGCAGGAGGCTGGAGCAGCGCAGCGCCAGCTCCAGGGCGTCCAGCCAGCAGCGGCCTGCGGGGGTGGGGGCAGCGGGGAGTGTGGGATGAAGAGCCCCAGCCAGCGAGGCGCCCACGGCACACCGGGAGCCCCCTGCCCCTCTGCCGGAGAGCCTGCCCAACCCATCCCGCCCTTCCTCTACAAGGAGCCCCCCACAGGACCCCCACTTCCAGCATTGTCATTGGCCCATGTTACAGACAAGGGCTGAGGCCAGGATGGGTGAGTGACCCCCTCAAGGTCATACACGTAGCAAGACTCAGGCCACTCTGGACCCAGAGGTCCTGCCAGTTCCCACCTATGGAGTGCGGACGACGGCCCTCCCTGATGGAAACTGGCCCCCACAGGTCAGGGTGGGGCAGGAGCTGGCCTCCAGGGCTGAGGGCTTTTGCCGGCCTGGAGGACAAGGCAGGAGGATGGGTGGCAGGCTGGGGAGGGGCTGCTGAACCAAGGCCTCCTGGTGTTCGAACAGCTCCAGGAGGAGGGGAGGGCCGGCGGGGGTGGGGGGCGGGGTAGGCAGGGTGGCTAGGGGTGGACAGAGTCAGCCGCCTCCACCCTCCAGCTCTTGTCCCCAGCCCCCTGCAGCCCTTCTGGTGGAGGCCACCCGTGGGTTAGACCTGGGATTAAAGGACCTTGAACTCGCTTCTTTACTTCTCTAAGCCTTTAAAGTGTGACCCTCTTGGAGACAATGAGTTTCCTTCCTTAACTCTCTGTGGTGCATCCCTGAGGCTTGGCATTGGAAGGGCCACACTGGGGATGGTGGCTCCTGGCTCTTATGGGGACACCCGGGGTCCTGCGGGGGGTGGGGGGTTCACTTGGCTGGATACCGAGCCTTCTAGCCTGGTCGGGGGAAGATGGGGAGTTCATGGGAGCAGAACCCGCAGGCGAGAGCTGGGAAACCCACACCTGCTGAGTGGGGCTTGGGGCCCTGACGTGTGTGCTCTGCGGTTGCCACAAGGGATTAGACATCCTGAACAGTATGCCTCCTTCGAGTGCATTCCTCCTCCTCCTCCTCCAGGAAGCCCGCCCTGATACCCACAGGGGCTGTGGATGCCCTTCCTCCCTGGCCGTGGTCCCTGGGGACCCCACTGGGGACTCAGCTCATGCTTCAGCCCAGTTGGCTTTGTCTGATGGTCCACTGATGGTCTCCCTCACCGGATCGCGGGCTCTGTGAGAGCACTGGCCGCCCTGCCCATCTCAGGGCCCATGAGAGGCCTGGCACCGAGTGGGGGGCTGGGGAATGAGGTGGCATTTATGAGACTCAGGACAGCCCCCAGAAGCGTGGATGCGGCGTCTGGCCCAGGGGGTGGCGTGGCACCTGCGGGACAGGACGACCACCTGCCCTAGACTCCCAGCCGGGAGGGCGGAGCCCAGTGGTCAGGCCAGGTTGTCTCGGGCAGGGCCTTGCCCACCCTGGACCACTGGCGGGGTGGGAGCCTTTCACCACATCCTGGGAGGCGCCCTCCCGCTCAGGGCTTGGGGCTGGGCAGCGGGCAGTGGGGGGGGGGGGGGGGGGGGGGCAGCTGCATTTGCTCAGGGTAGCCACTAGAGGGCGCTCCAGCGATTCCTCACGGCTCCATCAGGTCCTCGCCTGCAGTTCACCCAGCCTGTCTCCCCATCTGTCAAAGGTGGATGCAACAGTAGCACCTGTTGACTCAATGCTGCCTGGCGCGTGGTTGGCACCTGGTAACTGTTCTCTGCTGGCTTTTAAATAAGGTCATCCGATTCTCATAGCCACTGGGGAGACAGTGTTACTATTTACCTTTTGCCCACAGGGGAGACTGAGGCTCGGAGAGGGGGCTGGTGAGTGGCACGCTTGTCCCCTAATGACAGGCTGCCTCCTTGGATGGCGGTGGAAGTGTCCTAACTGGGGCCCCATACACCTGGCCTAAACCCCACCAAGGGGAGGGGTGCTTCAGGTGAGGTCCAGGTGGAGACCTGCAAAGCAGGCAGGTACTCACCATCCGACTCGGAGGCGGCCCTGAAGATCAGGTAGCTGCTGGGGAGAGGCTGCGTGATGGAGCCCACGCTCTCACCTTTGGGGCCCTGGAGAGGCAGAGACCCGGCGTCACCCGAGGGATCCGCCAGGAACGGGTGGAAACACAGGGCGTGTGGTCACGGGGACCCACACTCAGACATGTGAGGACACTTCCAGGGCCTCAGGACCCCCAGGCGGGGTCAGGCACCTGGCCACGCAGACACGGCGGGCAGCAAGAGAGGTGAATGGGTGGGGTGCTCTGTCCCCCTTCTTAGCTGATGTTTAGCTGGTGGCCCCACCCTCAGCTTTCCAGCTCTGAGGCCCCCACTCTTTAGAGTGGCCAGATTCAGGATTTAGGGTGCAAATCCAGGACGCCCAGGTAAATTTGAATCTCAGAAAATTTACGTATATAGAGTATAAGTATATCCCACACAATATTTGGGATATACCTATCCTAAAAACACTTTTTGATCTTCCTCTGAAATCCAAATTTAACTGGGCATTCAGGAGTTCACCTGGCAACCTGACCCCCTTTGGTCCTGGGCTGGGCAGCCCCCAGGTTGTGAAGGGTGAGATCTGGGCTTGGAGCAGGTGCCCTCACATGGCCTCACTCCTCAGCCTCTAGACAGGGCTCGAGGTGTGATCTGATCCCATCTGGTCCCCAGGGCCTAAGCGCCCCTCAAGCCTGCTGTGTGTTCCACATGGAAGACCAGTGACCACATCTGATCCCCCAGCCAGTGAGTGACTTAACCTTGTGACTTAACCCTGGGAACCGTCAGCCCATTTCTGGATTCCTTGCCACTGGGGCCCCACGATGAGCCTCCTGACTGCCCACCTGTGCCCTCCTCCCACATGGCCCCTGCCCCATGGGGCTCTCTCCTCGCCTGGCCCTCCCAAGCCCCGGGGCTCACACTGTGGTACCTTCACGGCCCAGACAGACTGGTCCAGTGGGTGGAAGAGCTTGAAGCAGAAGCCGTCCTTCTTGGAGGGCCTCTCGATGAGCTCACAGCAGTGCAGCAGGACTGTGCCCACCCACTGGCCCACCTTGGGCGTCTTGTAGATGAGCAGCACCCCCGGCTTCAGCACGCACCACAGCTTGGTCCAGCTCTTCAGGGTCCCGCGGATCTGGGGAGAGGGGTGCTGCCGTCCATGCCTGCCCAGGACCCAGGGGCATCTGGATGGCTGGGGGAGGGGCAGATGGACGGGACTCTGGGCAGAGTTCTCCTTTAGTTTTTAACAGGAGCTCTAAATGATGGTGAACCCAAAGGAAGATGCTACAGCCAGATTTACTGGTGAAGTTCATGGAGCTCAAGTTCAAGTTCAAGGTCAAATTCAAGGCCCTGCCAGGGCCCTGAAAGGAACTAGCAATCCGATGTGACTGTTGTAATTGTCAGCTTTGTGATTTTGAAACTTGTGATCATTTCTTTTCTCATCCTAAATATTCACTTTTGTATTTAATTTTTTGTTCATAATTTTGTGGAGCAGAAGAAAGGAGCCCACATGAGCCAAGGGCTCTGCAGACACCCAGGCTCCCTGGTCCTCTTGTCTCCTCTGCCCCTCACGGCAGCCCCAGGATTCGGCAGCTTTATCCCCACTGTATGGAGGGGGAAACTGAGGCTTGGGGGCTGAGAGGATCGCTCGCTGCCTCAGTGAGGTCTAAACACAGGCCTCTGACCCCAGCCCTGGTCCTTTCCCCTGAAGCCGGAGCTTCATCTCCCTCCCGTGTCCCCAGCACAGGGCTCCGCAGGCACTCTGGCACCCCTGCCAGCGGGTCAGGGCCCCCCACCTTAATTAGAAATAGGGTCTCTGCAGATGTGACCGAGTGCAGGTGAGGCCGCACTGGAGCAGGGTGGGCCCTGGTCCGATGACTGTGTCCTTGTAAGAGTAGAACAGGACACGGAGACACAGGAGGAGACCAGGTGACCACAGAGGCAGAGGCTGGAGGGATGTGGCCACAAGTCCAGGGACCCCTGGGGCCCCCAGAAGCTGGGAGGGGCAGGAAGAACACTCCTTTAGAGCCCTGGGGGGGAACCAGGCCCTGCCAGGGCCTTGCCCTGTTCCCCTTGGCCGCGTCGCGTGTCTTGTGGGATCTTAGCTCCCTGACCAGAGACTGAACCTGGCCCCCAGCAGTGAAAAGGCTGAGTCCTAAGCACTGGACTGCCAGGGAATTCCCTAAGACCCTCGTTTTGGACTTCGGCGTCTGGACCTGAGAATCGTTTTTGGCTGTTGTAAGCTCCCAGCCTGCGGCCATCTGTTAGGGCCGCCCTGGGACACACACAGTGTGCAGCAGCCACCACGCCTAACCATCCCCCTGAGTGGCTGGTGACCCTGCACGGTCCCTCGGGGGGGGCTCCCGATGGAGCCGCGGCTGACGCGGGGACGCACGCTCACCTTCAGGCTGTCGGCCATGATGACCACGCTGGGGTCCGTCAGGGCGCTGAGCAGCTGCTTGGTGGCACGCTTCTTCTCCTGGCGGTAGCTCTCCTTCTGCGCCTGGGCCCAGGGCACCGCAGGTGGGTCAGGGGAGAAGTCCCCGGGCTGGCCCTCTTCCAGGGCCTCCCACTCGTGGGGGCCCCCACCATCCAGCAGGGGGCCGAGGACGGGGGCAGGGAGAGGGCCGGAAGGAGGGTGTGGAGGTGGCCTGGGTGCAGTCTGTCCCCCCCCCTTTGGCAGGCTGGGTGGGGGGTGGTTTCACTGGCCCGGGTGCCCATGCATCCAACAAACGACACACCCTCCCGACCCCTCCCTGGGCCCGGGCCCACCTTGAGAGTTTCCTTCTTGGTGACCTTGGCTGTCGGGGACACACATTCCCTGTCAGACCCATTGCACAGCCTGTATTCCGCCTGCAAGAGAGACTCAGGTTGTGGACAGGGGAAGAAGACAGGTGTGGGGCAGGGGAAGAAGACAGGTGTGGGGCAGGGGAGGGGGTAGTGCTGGGGGCGCAGGAAGCAGGAGGTGGGAGAAAGGCGCTTCTCCTCCTCCGTGCTTGGGGAAGACTGAGGAAACAGGCCTCTGAAGTGAGCACGTCAACGAGAGCTGGGGGGGCCACGCCGGGTGGTGTTTGAGGCACGCACCTTCCCTAGGGGCCTGCGCTGGGCAAATGGCAATGACCCTCCCCGTGGTGCCCAGGAGGTGTCCATCTCAGCCACCGCCGTGCGCCCAGCCTCTGGGCAGGAAGGGCCCACATGTACAGTGGGGACCATCCCTGGTGCGCTGACAGCAGCTGCTAGGGTGGGGGGAGGCTGTGGGAGGAGGGAGGGAGGAGGAGGGAGGGCAGAGCCGGGAGAAGGCGCAGACAGCCAGGCCCACTGGACAGCTGCCTCCAGGGATGTGGGAGCGGATGGGGCCTTGGTCCTTTTACAGACAGAGAAACGGAGGCTGGGGTGGGGGAGTGGGGAGAAAAAGCCAGGACTAAAGGCTATGGCCCGCGCCTGCTTCTGTGGAGGCTGCGAGCCCAGAATGGGTTTTACATTTTTCTTTTTGGCCACGCCGCGCAGCTTGCAGGATCTTAGTTCCCGGACCAGGGATTCAACCCATGCCCCCTGCAGTGGAAGCGTGGAGTCCTAACCATTGGATTGCCAGGGAAGTCCCGGGTTTTACATTTTTAAGGGGTTGGGGGAAAAAAATCAATGTAAGATGTGAAAATCATGAAATTCAGCATCCACCCATCAGGCTGTCTTGGCACCTGGCCACGCCCACTGTTTGCACGCTGTCCTGGCTGTGTTCCCTGTAACGGGCGCATCAGGTTCTTGCAGTGGAGCCTGTGTGGCCGCCCAGCCTAAAACGCTCCCTCTCTGGTCCTTTGCAGAAGTGTGCCTACCCTGCTCTGTCCTCTGGGCTGAATGCCTCCACCCTGAGCCTCCAGGCAAGGGAGAGAGGCCCGGAGGCCGGGAGGCGGGCGGCCCTTGGCCCCCACCCTGCGTGAGGAGAGCAGCCCCCGCAGTGCTCTTGACCGCTTGGCCGGTGCTGGGGCCTCTCAGGCCTTCACTGCCTTCACTCACCTGGTTCTCACGACCACCCAGGAGGTGGGCCCAGTTGCTACCCCATTCCATGGGTGAAGAAACTGAGGCACAGAGAGGTGCAATGACCTCCGAGTCTGCAGAGCCAGTGGCAGGGCTGCGGCCTGAACTGTCCAGTGGACTGGCTGTACCATGTGCCACACGTGGCGTCAGGGGCTGCCCTTAGAATGGATGGACAGGCCATCCCCCAGGATGGAGAGAGCCAGAGCGCGGGGGTGGGGGTGGGGTGGGGGTGTGGAGAGCCTGTCTATGTGAGGCGGCTGTGGCACAGAGAGGCTCAGAACCTGCCTGAGGTCACACAGCTCGTGAGGGGCCGAGCTGGGGCTGAACTCAGGCGGTCTTACTCTGAGCGCACTCTCTGAGACAAGTAAGGACATTCGAGATCCCAGGAAGACAGGACACGGAATGGGGTGCCTGGGGGACTCTGCTGTAGAAGCAGCCTCTGAGTTGGAGCAGGAGTGGTGAGAAGGGGCTGGGGACAGGCCTCTGGGCGCCAGGCTGACGCTCCATCCAGCTCCTGGGGACCCGGGATTCTTGTGCCTGGTGCCCCAGCTCCCCTGGCACATGCTGTTCCCCCAGCCTCAATGCTCTTCCCTGCTGCTGAGCAACCCCCGCTCCTTCCTCGGGCCCCGCTGAGCTGCTTCCCCAGGAGGAGGACGGCTCTGACCACCCTGCTGGCCTCAGACCCCGGTGACACCAGCCACCCCGGCTGGCCCAGCACCTCCTGCAGTTACAGCCACATGGACGTTTCTGCTTACTGTTGAGAGCTCCACTGGGGCTGTTCCCCCAGCACCCCGTTGGCACCAGCAGCCGGGAGCTCGGTGGGCATCTTGGATGAATGAATGAAAGAACCTTTGCCAGTTCCCCACCACCCAGCTTTTCACCAGTTGCGGCTGATAGGAGTTTGGGGCAACAGCGGAAGAGAGACGTGAGATTGGAGATAGCAGGGCTGGGGGGTGGACAGGAGGGGGCGTCTGCCTAGCACTGCAGACAGTGCCCCGACGCCTCCGTCCTAGGGCCACGCTGGGGACCCTGCCCAGGCCCTCCAGGCCCTCCTGCTCGCTCCCGAGGGCCGAGGCACATCAAGGCACAGAGGGCGATAACACAGCACCCCCAGGAGTGACAGGCGCTGCTCGGAACCATGAACGCGGGAGTCTGACCAGATAATTCCTTTAAAAGAGTGACTTAGAATGACCTGCAGAAGGGGAGAAGGTTTTTGCAATCATATATATAGTGTCTAGAATATACAGAAAGGACTCTCACACCTCAACAACTAAAAGACAACAGTCTGGGACTTCCCTGGTGGCGCAGTGGTTAAGAATCTGCCTGCCAAGGCAGGGGACATGGGTTCGATCCCTGGGCCAGGAAGATCCCACATGCCGCAGAGCAGCTAAGCCCGTGTGCCACAACTACTGAAACCTGTGCCCCTAGAGCCCGTGCTCTGCAACAAGAGAAGCCACCACAATGAGGAGCCCGTGCACCAACACGAAAGAGGAACCCTCACTCTCTGCAGGTCAGTGGTAAAGTAAACGGGCAGCCACCGTGGAACACGGTACGGCACGTCCCCAAAAAGTCAAATATAGAATTTTCTAGGCTTCCACCTTGCCACAGAATTACCACATGGCCCTGCAATTCCACTCTGAGGTATAAATCCAAAGAACTGAAAACGGGGACTCAAACAGATCTTTGTCCACGCATGTCCACTGCAGCTCTGTTCCCAACAGCCAGAAAGTGGAAATGGCCCAGGTCTCCCCCACTGCTGAGTGGACAGGCCGGCTGCGGTCCCTCTAGCCAGAGGCAGTGACACCTGCCACAGCCTCAATGGGGCTCAGGGAGAGAAGTCCGTCACAAAACCCCACACGTCGCACGGCTGCGTATTCATGTGAGATGCCCACAGCAGGCAAGTCCGTAGAGACGGAAAGCGGAGTGTGGGCTGCACGGGTGCTGGCTGCTATGAGGGTGTCCGTTTGGGGTGACGTAAATGTTGCAGAACTAGACACAGGTGGCAGGCGCACAATATTGTCAGTGCACGAAATGCCACTGAATTGTTCACTTAAATTGGTTACTTTTATGTCATTTGAATTTTACCTCATGGAAAAACGATGTAATATGTGTGTGTGTACATAAAAAGCTGCTTGTATGTTACATATCTAGTATGTTATTATACGCTATTACACATTATACTGTTTTATGCTATATGATGTAGTACATAATATCTAATATTAGTATATTAAATGTTACATTTATCATATATACATTAGAGTTTGTATCTTTCCCCAAGCTGTGCCCTTTGTAACAGTCCCAAGATGCTCATAAGAATCTGGGGTGGGACTTCCCTGGTGGCGCAGTGGTTAAGAACCCGGCTGCCAATGCAGGGGACACGGGTTCCAGCCCTGGTCCGGGAAGATGCCACATGCCTTGGAGCAACGAAGCCCGTGTGCCACAACTACTGAGCCTGCGCTCTAGAGCCCACGAGCCACAACTATTGAAGCCCGCGCGCCTGGAGCCTGTGCTCCGCAACAAGAGAAGCCACCGCAATGAGAAGCCCGCTCACGGCAACGAAGAGCAGCCCCGCTCTCCACAACTAGAGAAAACCCGTGCGCAGCAACGAAGACCCAATGCCGCCAATAAATAAATAAATAAATAAATAAATAAATAAATTTATATATATATAAAAAAAAAAAGAATCTGGGGGTGTCCAGAGCCGTCCTTTCTTTCCTCCCACAGCCTCTTACATGTTCCAGACTTACTTGTTTGTCTGGTGCCTGTCTTCCCTCTAGAACATAAGCTCCAGGAGAGCAGGGCTTTGTTCTCTCCACGTCCATCCCCAGCACCTACAGCAGTGCGGGCCCTGCCCTAGAGAATGCCCAAGCACCATGACTGAGTGAGTGAAATCTGAAATTTGAACCGAGTGTTCCTGACAACACTTGACGTGGCTTTACTGGGTTTAATGTTTTATCAAGTTGTAGAAAGAACCATGTTTTCAATGTCTTTATGAAATAAATCTGTATCTCAAAAAAAAATTGACAGATGATTGGATAAACAAAGTGCGGTCTAACTACACAATGGACTATTATTCAGCCTGAAAAAGGAAGAAAATTCTGACATGACCACAGCCTGGATGAACTTGAGGACATTACACTAAGTGAAAGAGGCAGACATCAAAGGACAGATACTACGTGATTCCACTCATAGGAGGTCCCCAGAGGAGCCAAATTCACAGCAACAGAAAGTAGACGGTGGGGCCAGGGCTGGGGGTGGGATGGAGAGTCAGTGTTTAATGGGGACACAGTGCCAGTTTCACAAGATGAAAAAGTTCTCGGGATGCATGGAGGTGATGGTTACACAACAGTGTGAATGTACTTAATGCCACTGAGCTGGGCACTTAAAAACAGTCAGGATGGTAAATTCTGTTGTGTGTATTTTACTGTAATTAAAAAGATTGTTTTTAAATTAAAAGAATTCCACACACACAAATGTAGGCGCTCCGACCGCTCTCCCAGCAGCCAGCAGCCCTGGAGGCCGAGGGGAGAAACGCCAGCTTGGGGGGGACCCATGAAAGGTCTGGCTTCTTCCTCGCCAGAGTCGGACACAGGGAAGACCATGAAGACCACCACTAACCCCTTGTTTGACAGAGGAGGGCGTGGGGTCCCAGAGGAGCCAGGCAGTTGTCACTCTGGGTCCTGTGGGGTGGCCAGGGTGGAGACAGCTGGCCTCTACGTGCCCCCAGGTCCTCAGCCCCACCGCCAGAACTGGGGTCTCCAATCCAGGGGCTGTGGATCCCCTAGCCTGAGACCTTCGGGGGGAAGGAAGGGTGTGTCTAAAACGCCGTACACACCCTCCCTGGACCAAAGCTTCCGCCTGGAGGGGCACAGCTGGGCCGCAGCTGAGAGGGGCTGGGCTGGGGAGCACGCGGGGTGTGTGTGTGCGCGTATGTGTGTATCCATGTGTGTGCACGTGCACTATCCCAGAACGTGGCGTTGCCTTAGAGAGGGTGCAAGGGTGGAGGGCACAGCACAGGCCAAGGCAGACGGAGGAAGCGTTCACACCCGTGGTGGGGTTCTCTATGACAGAAGAGCCCAGGGCCTCCTTTACCATGATTTTCTGTCCCTGAGGCCCCCTGGCAGCCCCAGCCTTCTCCAGGCCCTGCATCTCCAACCTGTGTTACTCAGGAAGGCAGCTTTGATAAACAGCTCACAAGCTCTGTGACTCCATCCCCAGCTCCAGCAGCCTCCCTGATTCAGAGCCGAGGACTGGGAACGGCGGGCTCGGCCGGTGGCCCCACTGTCCCCTCCCTTCAGCTACTTTCCGTCATCCCGGGGGCAGGCTCCCTGCCCCAGGTCCTCTCGTGGTCGGGCTCTTACCGGTGGCACCTTCGTGGCAGATCCTGGGGTTGGGGGCCCTTCATCCCTGGGCAGCGATGAGCCATTGGGCTCCATGTCCTTCCCTGCAAGAGAGCGGCCGGTGTGAGGACCGGGGACTTGGTGGCTGGGTGGCCCCTCCACGGCTGCCCCGTGTCTGGCAGGCGAGGTGTGGGCACGGGTGGCCTGGGCGGGGCAAGAAGCCAGCCCAGGCAGTGGCTGAGCGACCAGAGAGCTAACATCAGCCAGTGTCACGAAGGGGTGTCACCGCTGGGAGAGGCCCAGGTGCCCCGGATTCTGGCCCTTTGAGGGTCTGTAAGACAGGCCCCCCATTTTCAGTGCAGGGTACCTGGACCTCGCCTGGCCCTCCCATGCCCCAAAGCCTCTGGCTGGAGTTCCACTGCCCTGAGCGCAGGACTTTCGGAGGGAGGTGGTGGGACCGTGTTCCTGCGCCCCTCCCGGCAGGAGGGGAGGGACGGGGCATGAGGTGTCTGGATTCGATCCTGGGGGAGCGGCTGTCCCAGGCCTGGCTCCATTTGTTTTGAAGCGGGTTTCTAAAGCTCAGGCTCAAGGACAGGAAGAAGAGAGCATGGTCTCAGACGAGGCCTGAGGCCACATGACAGCCACTCCCACCCGCTTCCTATGCCAGGTCCCTGCGTGGAAGCAAAGGAGCAATGACTAGGGGAGGACCATCCTGACCGGGAGGGGAGGACAGGGGCCCACAGAGGGCAGGACCTCTGCAGACCCACATCCCTGGAGCGCTGGGAAGGGGCTGGGGGCTGGGGCCTGAGGGCCGTGCTCGGTGGAAAAGCCAGAGTGGTGACTGGGGGGCAGGGATGCCGTCCTGCGGGCCCAGGTGCACCTGCTAAAGGCCCACGGCATCCCTGCCATCTGCTCAGCATCCCTGAGCCCCTGACTCAAGGCCTGGGGCTGGGGCGTGAGCAGGGGCTTCCTCCCCTCCCAGGGGGCTCTGTCACCCAGGTGCTCTGGATTCAGGAGCTGTCGTGGGGGGCTTGGCCTGCGGCAGTCAATGTGGGCGCTGCCTCCTGGACCTGGAGGACTCGGGGGCCCTCAGAGCATCTGAGGGAGCAGGGCTGCCGGCCCCCTGGCAGTCAGAGGCCTCCTCGCCCTGTCCACAGGACCTGCCACCTGGTCCTGCACTGGGGACCAAATCCCTCTGAGACTGACGGCCAGCTGGGGCCCGTCCTTCCCCGCCTCCCCTGCTCCCGCGGGGGCCAGCGCGTGGCAGCAGGGAATGGGTGTGGGGTTTACTTTCCCGGGCGCCCCAGGGGAAGGTGGCCTCAGTTTCCCCATCTATTTGATGAGACTTTGGGTGGGGGGTCCTGGAAGCTCCTCAGGTCGACCTGATGCTCTCTCGGCCTCCTCCAGGGGCAGGACGGCTACTGTGGCCTGGAGGGGCTGGGGCCCCCTCCTCAGCCCCAACGCAGGAGCAGGGTGGGCGGGCCGGAGGAGGCCAGGCTGGGCCCTGGGGCGGGGGAGGCGGGAGTCCTCCCAGGGACCCTCTCTCACTTCCAAAGGGGCACCAGAAGGAAGGGCAGGGCTCTCTGGGGACGGTGGTCACAGATGTGGCAGAGAGAGCTCAGCTCAGACTGGCTGTGGGGTGGGGGTGGGGCGGCCTGGAGCCGTGAAGGCGGGGGCAGGTACAGGGCTTTATCCACAAGCTGCACGCGCAGCCTGGTCTGAATGGTTCCCTCCCAGAGCCCGGACTCCTCTGTAGGTAGAGCAGGTCCTAACACTCTCCTCTTTTACAAATGAGGAAACCAAGCCCCTGCAGCTGGCCCAGGGTCTCCCAGCCAGGAGGGCCAGGGCTGGGATCCGGCTGCCGGGACCACGGCACCACACTGCCTCTCCTGGAATGATGAGCTGCCCCTCCCCCCCGGGGCTGGACTTGGGGGGCCCCCTGCTTGACCTCCACGGCCAAATGGGCCTCACCAGGCCCTGCAGGTCGCGGCGCTTTCCTGCCCTGCAAGCTGTCCATTCATGAACCCCACGCGGCTCCCACCACCGAGGGCACAGCAAGGCCGACGCCCTCCCTCCCCGGCTCCGGGGCAACACAGAGAGGGGAAGGGGCCTGCCCGAGGCCACACAGCCGGGCCACGACGCCGGGGAGGGCCCAGGCTCGGCAGCTGCCCCCGCCCCGCCCTGTGGCCCACGTGCCAGGTGACCGGGTCCCCGGGCAGGCACTGACCTGGACCCAGAGGGTCGAGCTCATTCTCTCCACCCAGGAGCAGGTTCCGGCTGAGCTTCCGGGGGTCGATTTTCTGAGGGGTAGAGGAGGGCGGACACAGTGAGAAGCGTCGTCGCAGAACGGCCTCCTCCTTCATGGCGTGGGCGCTGGGGGGCTTCTGCAAAGAAGGAGGGAGAGCGCGGGTCACACCTCACACCGAACCCGGGGCAGCCTGGGGCCTGGAGTGGGGCATCCTCCACCCGCCCCGGCCAGGGGACCAGAGTCATGCCAGAGAGTCAGAGCCGAGAGCCAGGGCACCCCGTCTCACAGTCAGCTCACCACTCAGGGGACATCTCAGAAATGGGACAAGGGCCCGAGGGGTCTCTGGGCCACCCAAGAAGGCTGCACGGCCAATCTCAGCCTTTCCAGGGCCCGTGTCAGAAGTCAGGCACAGACCAGCCCCGCCAGAAGTTTGGCTGTCACAGGCGTGGCAGGACCCCCTGCCCCCCAGGCCTGGCGCTAAATCGGCTCCGTAGGACCCTGGGCACGGTGAAGGAGAGCTGAGGTGGGCCCCTGACCCATGCCAGGCCCCCAGACTCCCCCTCCCCCCCCAGGGGATGGAGCTCTGTGATAGGGAGATGGCCACTGGTGCACCCAGGGGAGGGGGTAAGAGCTGCCCAGAGAGGGGACGAGACAGGCAGCCCCAGAGTGCCAGGGGGAGCTGGCATGGGGCGGGGGCCGGCCCTGAACGTGGCCTGCCCACCCCGCCTAAGGACGCCGCAAGAACCCCCCCTCCCGCCCTCCCCTGCTTCAGCTCCTTGGCTGAGCTTCTCACACACGCACCCAAAGTGCCTTAACTTGGAGAGGAAGTACACCTTCATCCGAGCTCAAACTCAAACCAAGACCTCACCTTCCCGCCTCACAGCACTGCCCAAGCTAGAGCCCGGTCCCAACAGAAGCAGCAGCCCCGGGGAAGCCGACGGCCAGTCCTCCAGTGCCTGCCGCGCCCTCCTAGGCCCTGCCACTGCCCAGACAGGGAAAGAGGCGGCCCCCTCTCTCTCCCGCCCCCTCGCAGCCCCACCCTGAGCGGGGCCAGGCCAGCAGTTCACAGTGGACGGAACCATGCCACGACGTCAGCCCATTTTATAGATGAGAAAATCGTGGCTCCAAGAGCTACAGGCCTGGTCCTGGGGTCACGGCCTGGCAGGTGTTGGCAGAGCGGGGACTCCAGCTCTGAATCCTGGGCTCTGTCCACTCCCTGAGGACATGCTGCGTAAAGGCCCAGGGACCGAGCTCTCTTCCGGGCCCAGGGGTGCCGCATGCTGCCTCCCCGGGTGGGCCGGTGGCTTCCTGCCAAGCCCAGGACAAAGGCCTCACTTTCTCCCACGGCCCTGGGCCTTCCTGGGCAGGAGGGAGGCGGGGGCAGATACACAGAGCCTTTCCTGCTGTGACAGGTGGGCGAGTGGACCCGGGTGGGGGGCTTCAGGAGTGGGCAGAGTGGCCCAGGGTTCCGTCAGCAGCCCCAGAACCCCCCAGGGGTCAGCATGGGGGGCCCCACGGCTGCAGCTGGCCCAGCGGCCCCTCCCTTCCTAATCACTACCTCGTCACCTGGCTACGCTTGCGACCTCTGCCATCTGACAGACGGGGAAACTGGTTTCAGAGAGGTGGATGGTTTCTTTCTTTTTTTTTTTTTCCTTTTTTTGAGAATCGTCTCACACCTGGCCCCTGAGTGGCCCCCTCACGGGTTCCGCTTAGCTTCTAGTAAACCCACCGCCGGGGAGGAGAGGGCAGGTGTCCGGAAGCCCAGCCCCCGCTTGTCAGAGTCCCAGTGGACACTCACGGCCTGTGCAGGTGTGTCTCAGGCCAGGGAGCCAGCACCTGAGAGGGGGCCCGGCCTTCTCACTCACGCAGCTGAGACCTGAGCACCCACCTGGCAGCCAAGGTGAGTCAGACAGGCGCCTGCCCTGGGGGATGACACGGGTAGGCCTCCCTCGCCTGGAGCCTCATGTCTGTCTCACAGGGGCTGAGTCTTGCAGACTTGGGGCAGCGAGAGGGGCCCCGGCCCGCACAGCTCAGCTCCCTCCCCTGGCCATGGCCCTGACTCCACCAGGGGAGGGTGGGGAGGACAAAGAGGCCACCAGCTGCCTTTCTTCTCAGATCCTACTGCGTGTCTTCTCCCAGCACAGCCAACGACCAGCGACCAGCAGGACTCAGTCTGTGAGCCCCCCCATCTGCTGGTCTACACCATCCTCCCTTCCGCCTTCCCTCCCTTCCTTCCTTCCATCCACCCATCTTCCCACCTGCCTATCTGTCCGTCCATGTAACCACCTAGCCATCCGTCCATCTAAACATCCAATCGTCCGTCCGTCCACTCATCCATCCATCCATCCATCCTTCATCCATCCATCCAATCTCTCCTCCCTCTCTCCCTCCTCTGTGACTCTCTCCAGACAGTCAGCCGAGCAGCTTGATTTCCCCTCCACCTTCTTTCCTACTTGCCCACTCATCGGACACACCAGAGGCGACATCCAAATGACGGAACTGCTGGTCCAGAGCAGACACCCACCAATCCGAGTGCAGTGCTGGCGTGCACCCATGGATTCTCCCTCTGTGTCCTGACACCCCAAGCCAGGCGCCGGCCCCTGCAGGTCCCCTCTGACCTGCTTAGACAGCGAGGGCAGCCCCTCCCCTCCGGCAGGGCCTCAGGGTCTACACGCAGCCCCTTGGTCTTCCCAGTGCCCACCCCCAGCTGCCGACCATGGCCTCGGTTGGGGTCAAGGAGGGTGAGATGCTGCTTTGTTCACTTCAGAGCTAAATCCAGGCCCCTCTCCCCGGGTCTCCTCACTGCATTTAGAACACAGTCTGGCCTCTCTCTCCTCGTCAGGCCGTCCAGGACCCCTGCCTGCTCCTCCCACCTCATTCCCTGCCTGGCTCTGTCACCCACCTGCCCCAGCCACACTGGCCCCCTTTATGTTCCTCGGACACACTGAGCCCATGCCCACTGGGGCCTCTGCCCGGACATTCCCCCCGGACATCCTCACCCACATCTCTGTCCGTCCCTGTAGCTGGGTCCTTCTCGAATTCCACCCTCCACTCAAATGTCACTTCCCAGAAGGTTGCCACCCCTCTGCCTCACACAATGCCACGTCCCCGCCAAACACTCCAAGTCCCTGGAGTGTCAGTCCCGCATTCCTTCTTCTGTGTCAACTCACCCCCGCCCCCCGCCCCCGGGCAGGATGCAAGTTCCAAGAAAGGGGATAGCGCTGTCCCTCCCGTTTCCTGTGTCTCCCCAGGGCCGGGTGCAGGGACTTGCAGTGGGTGTGGGTGCCACTCAGCTCCAGGGCTTGGGGACCCCAGAGCCTTGGGGTGAATGAAGGCAGCAGTGCAAACACCCTGGGTTTCGTTCCTCCTTCTCTGTGGGTTGGGGGGCGGGGGGGAACCTCTGCCCAGGATTGGTTTGGGGGCCTATTTCCATGGTTACCCTGGTGAGGTTCTGTCCCAGGCCTCCTGCCATGCCTGATGCAGCTGAGGGATGACGGATGGGGCCCTGCCCTCCCCGCGCTCGCAGGAGGCAGGACGAATCCAGCGGCACTTGGCGGGTCTAAGAACCCTTGCAGGCTCCGAGCTGGGACGACCATCGACCTGATGCTGGGCTGACCACGCCCTGGGTCTGCTGCTCCCCACCTCCCAGAGGAAGCCGAAGGCTCGCAGCCTTGGCAGGGCAGACCCCTACGGGAGCCGGTCCATGAGGATGGAGGGAGGAGGGAGGGAAGGAGGAGGGAGGGGGAGGGAGGGAGGAGAGAGGGAGGATGGAGGGAGAAGGGAGGGAGGAGGGAGGGAGGAGGGAGGGAAAGAAGAATGGGTGGGTGAGGAAATAGATCCCAGCTGAGCCAGCAGCAACCAGGGACCGTGCCCACGGTGGGCGGCTCTCCCCCTCTGTCCCGCCCTGGACTCCAGCAGCCCAGAGGCTCAGGGTACACTCTCTCTGGGCCCAGCTCTGCGTCCCTGGAGCCTGGATTCTGCCCGCCTGAACCTCGCCCTCCCTGGCCTCCTTGACCTCTGATGGTGGCCTGTGCCCCCACGACAGTGACACCCCCTGCTACCCCTGGTTCCTGGGGTTCCTGGGGCGATGCGCGTCTGCACACAGCCGGCCCTCGGCTCGCGGTTGCCCAAATCCTCCCCCCGCCGCCCCGATGTAAATGAGGCCGATTCAACTTTCGGCTATAGCTTCACCTGGCCCTTTCACCATGAAGTCCAGGTCTCCCCACACGGAGGGACAGTCCCCGACACAGCACGTGGGGGGGCCTGAGTGTGAGGGGCCCCGACACCCCTATGTGGAGCCCTGGGCGTTTCTGCAAGAGGGGGACCCCAGCCCAGAGACCCTGGGCCCCCTAAGCGGGGCTCATAGTGGAGGCCAGGAAGCAGGAGGGGGCGGCGGCTGGGGAGGGGGTCGCCGAGCTCGGGGCAGGGGTTCGCAGGCCTGCAGCTCAGCAGGGAAGGCACTGCTGCGGCCCCTGCTCAGACCCAAGTCCAAGCCAGCCTCAGGCCTGGGAGGCCTTGGCAGCGTTTCCCACGCTGACCTGCAGGGTTTAGGGTGCAGGTGTGGCCGGCTTCCTGCAAGCTCAGGACGCTTTTCCTTCTGCCTCTGCCTCTGCTGGCGGACGGTGGGCTGAGGTTTGCCGCTGGAGCCCTCGTGGCCCACCCAGCAAGCAGGAATCCCAGCCCTGGAGGCACAGGTGCCTCTGGGAACCAGGCCCCCAGGGCCCCCTGCCGCTGGGAGCGCCAGGTTTGGGAGCTCCCTGCTGCGGGTGGGAGGCCGGGGGCCCACTCCTCCTTGGCCCACGAAGCTCCAGGTGAGGCAGGGCTGGCCTCCTACCCCTCCTCCTCCTGGCCGGTCCACACAGAGTGAACCCTGACCCTGGCTCAACCCGTTACTCTGTACAAAGTCTCAGCTGTTACTCTGTACAAAGTCAGACCTCAGGGGCCTTTTGGGAAGGAGGGAGGCAGGCACCAAACCTTTGGGAGGGAAACACTTAGAACTTGGGCCTGGGGTCGAGACTCACTGCCCGATGCCGCGCTTGGCTCTGGGCAGAGATGCCAGTCCCAGAACCCTCCCAGGGGCAGCGCGTCCGCCCGTCTTGGGGCCCAAGCACACGTCCCTCATGGTTTAGTTTGGTCCACGTGGTAACTCCCTGCTGGGCTGGGCTTCCACTGCGGGGCATGTCCCAGCTGCTTCCTCGACTGCTCGAACCCCAGGGTACCCACCCAGGCCAGGCACCTGTGGGGCCAATACAGCATTTCCAGAATGAATTAGCTCATGCCGGCAAGGGCGCTGCAGAGGGTCAGGGAGCAGCCCTGGGGCCCAGAGCAAGTAGAGCAGGGGCCCCGCCTTCAGCCCTACTCTGGGCAAGGTGGCGGCTGTCCAGGCATCCAGGGACAGACCCGCCTCCCTGGCCCCTCCGAGTCCCAGCACCCTCCTCGCAACCTGCTCCAGACTCCTATGCCCCGCCCACCCCCTGAGGATGCAGAACGCCCAGGCTCATGGGCACCACAGGGTCCTCAAGTGAAATGTCACTGCCAGTAGCCGTCAGGGTCCTGCAGCCACAGCTGGGACGCATCCATGGGTGGTGTCTGGGTGCAGCCCTGTCCGGCAGCAGGGGGCTGGACAAGCTGACCTGCACGTTCTACCCAGGCCCAGGAGCCTTCCTGTCAACCGCAGGTGTCCCCTAGTGTGCCCTGCCCAGGCCAGCCCCCTGTCCCTGAGTTCCAGCATGTGCTCGGGGACCTGGTGGGTGACAAGCTCTCTGTCCCAAGCCAAGGCTGACGGGCCACCAGCAAGGCCTGGAGAGTGGGCACAGAGCCCAGCCTGCCCTGCCCTGGAATCGGCCCCCTGCCCCTCCCCTCCCCCCAATGGAAGCTGCCTTCCAGTTATCTCCATCTAAGCGTGGTCCCCGCCCTCCACCACCAGACGCCCACCTTCAGACCAGAACAACGCGATCCTTGTAAAGAAAGGTCATTGGTGCCTTATTGGCCGCACAGCCCGCTCATCTGGGGCCAGAATCCGCTGAGCCTCAGCTCTGGGTGGGAAGGGCTGAGGCTCTGAGAAGGGATCCAGCAGAATCCTGGGACTTTACATCCCACCTGCAGGCGCGGAGGTGGCGGGGCGGATTCTGAGCACATTCCTACTGGTCAGAGCCGAGGGAACGTCCAGCCCTGCCTGTCATGGCTGTGTGTCCTCAGCGGGCCACATTTGTCGCCGAGTCCCTGTTTGTAAAAGGGAGTTACTCTGGGTCGGGGTGGCAAAGTCCCCATGCAGAGGCCGAGACGGTGAACCCAGTGTGAGTCCCCAGCTGCCTGGTTAGCTTCCTCACCAGTGGCCCAGGGTCACAACTGGCCCAGCTGGGCTGGAGGGGAAGAAGGCAATGGTTCCTGGGCAGGGGAGACGCGGCTTGGGCCACGAGGGGCTCTCCGCTCATTGGTGGGGGCAAGAGAAGCAGGCACGTGCAGCCCTGCCACCACCACCAACATGCCTGCACTCACAGTCCACTAGGTGAGGGGAACGATGCTCTGAAATCACACATAAGCTCAGGGATGAAGCAACGTGAGCCCACCTGCTTGGCTTTCTGTCCACACATCTAATGGAGAGGTCAGCAGATCCCGGGGAAGGACAGCGGCCATCAGTTAAAGGACAGCGACCATCAGGTCAACACCACACATTTGCATTCCAGAAACTTGCTAAGGTCCCAAGGCTAGTGACCACAAGGTGCCTGCCTGGAGGACCCACATGAAGGTCCAGAAACAGGTCCCAGCTACTGTCCCCTAGCTGGACCTAACATCTGGGACTCACACTGGGCAGCCTGAGCAGCCCCCGTGGGAGCAGCAGCCTCTTCAGAGCACCCTGGCACGCGGGCACATCCCTAACGGGTTCAGACCAGTGTTCAGAACTTTGGACCTGTGCTGACAGACCCCCGAATCACCCCAGGCCTTTTCATACGTATTATCCCACCTGATGTGATTCTCATGACATCTGAGAGGTGAAGGTAGTAGATCTCAGGATCCCATTTTCAAGATGCAGAAACCGAGGTTCCAAGAGCAGAAAAGACCAGCCTGAGTTCCAGTGGCTTGAATCAAGCCTGGGTGCCCTCAAGGTGGCGCAGCTTCAAGCCCCCAGTCCCCATGCACCCTGGAGATGGCTGAGGGCAGGGACAGAAAGGAATGGGAGGCGGGACCCTGGGGGAGGGGGTGGGAGCTGGGTCTTCGCCAGAGAGGGGAAGTGGCCTGCTGTGCTCAAGGCCTTGTCCGGGTGTTCTGGCTGACTCAGCTGGGTCACGTGGCCATGGATGGGTAGGGCTGGGCCCTGGCACCCGCCCACCTGGCCTCCTGACCGACACAGGGCCAACTGGCACACTCAGTGCCACGATCAGCTGGCCTGGGCACCGCCCCCTTGCTACTTCCTCTGCAGTAGATCCCTCCCACCCGGTTCTAGGAAACCCTGGCTACTGTGGCCTGATGGGATGTGGTCCCAGCTGCCAGCCTGACCCCACCCTGTCTGTCCGTCCTCCCCAGACCCTGCACCTGTCCCAAATGAGTTTGAGTTTCAGATGCAAATTGCATCCTGGTGGTGGTGCTCTGAGGAGGGGGGGTTGGGGGCTGTGCAACAAGGCAGGAGTGCAGGGCAGTGGGGAGGGGGGTGGCAGGAGCCCCCCAGGAGATGGGCCTTCGAGGGTCAGGGCCTGCCCACTCTCTGATCCAGCATCTGAACCAGGCAGGTGGGGAGTCCCTGAGTCACCGTCCCTGCTGTGGGGCTGCCTGCCAACAGGAAGTCCTCCTCACACTGGGGGGCTCTCCCAGGGGTGCCGATGTCTCCCGGACACCCCCCAACCCAGCTCTCCCACCAAGGCTCCTGCCTGCAGAGACGCCCCACAGGCCGCTGCCTGCCTGGGTGGTGGCAGCGGACGGACAGCAGTCAGGTACCCCGCCCTGCGGACCTCATGGCTGCCCATCTCCAATAAGAAAAGAACAAAGTGGGCTGGGGGCTGCTGTGGCCCAAACTCCCTCCCAGCAGGGAGGGCGTGGGGGTGGGGGTGGGAGGAAGAGGAGAAGTGGCGGGTCAGTGCTGACCCTGACCCTGACCCTGACCCTGGGTACCTGGGGGCTTCAAGCGAGCCTGCACTCCCCTCCAGGCCCCTCCAGCCTCAGCCTCTCCCCCTGCCCACCCCCTGCCCCCGCCATGGGACCTTCTGTAGCTGCTCCTGCCCTGGTGGCCCTGGGGTGGGCGCTGAATGGGCCTGACAACTGGGTAGGTAAGAGTGGCAGCCCCTGGAGGAGCAGTCGTCCGGCAAACAGATGGAACCATGGCCAGGAGGGCTGCCACTGGATGGGGTCCTGGGAGGGGGGGCCCGGCCCTCGGCTGTGTAGGGCGGGAGTGGGCACAGGCAGGGATCCACCTCCTGGCATCTCTGCCAAGGATCTCTCACCACAGAGGAGAATCTGGCCCAGGTTCCCTGAGCAGCAGCCACCATCTTGGACTGTATTAACAGAGGATGAGCCCTCAGAAAAAGGGAGGAGATGATTTAGGTGGACCCTCCCCGGTCAGACTGCTGGGTTCTGCTCTGTGCATCTCAGCGAGGGGTGGCCCACAGGAATGCTCTGTGAAGGGCCTGGGCGGTGCCGCCGGGGAGTGCTGCCACGGGGAGGGGCACACACAGCCCAGCCCTCCTCTGTGTCTCGTGATTGATGGTGTGAGCTCCGGGCAGGGCGGGGCTCACGTGGGGCTGAGAGCCGCCATCTGGGGAAGTGGAGCGTGGCACCCACAGCCCAGGAAAAGGCAGAGGACGTGCGGGGGCGGGGGTTGGGCTCCTTAAGGCCCCTGGAAACTCCTGAGGAGACTCAGCAATGTGGCCCCCCACAACTTGGGGTGGTGCCCCTGCTCCCCCCCAAAGGCTCACGTCTCCCACAGAGGTCACACTGGTGGATCCAGGGGTGTGGGCGCAGCTGAGGCTCCCTCTCCCCCACCCCCCCCACGCCCCAGCCCTGCAGGGTCCCGGGAATTGGGGCGGGCACCCCTGATCCAGCACCTCGGCCGCACCTGCGCGGGCATCCCTGTGGCTCCTACAGGGAGGTGGGCGCTCCTCACCTGCTGGCTGAGAACGCTGAAGCCCGGCACGGCAGGGCACCTCCAAACCTGCTCAGGACCCCACACGAACACCAGGAGCTCAGCCCCGTCGGGAAGGATGCGGCCTCCGTCTCCTCCCTCCCACCCCGGCCCAGCTGACCCAAGCCAGTTCTGCGTGCAGAGAAACCCTCCCTCTTGCCAAGAAAGGCACCTTCAGAGGCTCTCTGGTGGGTCACTTTAAATGCTGCTGGCCTGGCCCCCGGCTGCTCGTGCTGGGTGCAGGGGTACGCGGGCTCACTCAGGGGAGACAGGGTCCTGATCTCACAGGACCCTCTCAGCCCCTGGTCCTGCGTGCCTGGGTGCGTGGGGTCCGCGGAAATCTGACGCCCAGTTTTCCCACACGTCGCGCAAAGTATATCGCGGCTGGATGGTGCCCCAGGCTGGTTCTGGGACACAGGTGGCGTGTAATTCCCGCACGGTGTCCACCAGCTCGGCCTGGCCTCGGGGCCCTCCCCAACCAGAGAGGGGCACCGAGGACCCAGCACACCTGGACCCCCCGGGACGGGCAACGCCCCCCACCCACCCCGCTGCACGGCATCAAGCCAGCTACGGGGGACTGGCTGCGGGGCCCCGGCTTCCTGATCCCCCAGGCTTGCGGCAGCCCCGGGTTGGCTGTGGGCACCTCATTTCTGAGACCAACGGGGTCACAAGAAGGTCACCCGGGTAAGTTTATGCATCCACTTGACTGGGCCACACAGGGGCCCAGACATTTGGCCAAACGCGATTCTGGGTGTGTCTGGGAGGGTGTTTCTGGGTGAGCCTGACATCTGAATCAGTCGACTCAGTAAAGCTGATGGTCCTCTCCCCCTCCCCCGCCGTGTGGGTGGGCCTCGTCCAATCAGCTGAAGGCTTAAATAGCACAGAAGGCTGCGCCTCCCCGAGTAAGAGGGCACTGCTCCCGCCTGATGCCTTCCGACTGGGGTGTGGGATTTTTTTTCTGCCTTCAGACCCGAACTGAAGCATCGGCTCATTTCCCTGGTCTCGAGCCCGCTGGCTTAGGAGCGGAACTGAATCACTGCCCGCTCCCCGCCAGGTCTCCAGCTTGCCGACCCGTCACAGATCTTCAGACTGCTCAGCTTCGTGATGGTGCCAGCCAATCCCTTATAATAAGTCTCTCCCCCTCCCTACATATATGTGTTTATATATACGTCATATGTGTGTAGATACACACACTGATCGACACACCCGGAATGTCACGCCGCCCCCTCCTCCTGCTGTGACCACTGACAGCGCGGCACAGGGAGCCGTGATGAGAGCATAGGTGCAGCCGGCCGGGAGGCAGAACCCCAGGGGCAGGAGGGGACACGGGACCAGCCCCTCACCTACTCGGTGCCTCACCTTCCTCGTCTGTAACTGGCTGATAGCAGCACCCTGCGTAGGGTTACTGCGGGGACAAGGCTCATAGAGGGTTCAGAACAGCGGCACCCACAGACGTGAACTGCTACCATTCGCAGCACAGAGCCCTGAAGAGCTGCCTGGTGTCAGGAGCACAGGGATGCCTGGGGCTGGGTAAGGCTCGGGGCGGGGGCGGGAGGAGATGGTGCAGGCCCCTTCCCAGGGAGCCGTCTGCGGGGAAACCAAAACCCTCTGGGAAACTGAGGCTGGGAGGTGGGCTCCCGACGGAGCTGGGATGACCGGCGTGACGGCGGACACCGCCCCGGGGCCACGGAACAGAAGCGCGAGAGTCAGGCGTGCACGTGTGGGCCCGTGGCCAGCTCCCCAGAGGGTTTGCTCGACGGCCCTGCGGATCTGGGAGGGTGGACGCTCCGCGGTAATTATGCTCCGGTTTTGTCCCAGAACCCGCCTCGGCCACCCTGCAGGTGGGAAATACTTTACACAACATGCGGGCAAACTGGGCATCTGACCTCCGAGGACCCCCTCCCTGCTCCCCACGCTCTGTCGGATGTGCAGCCTGGCACGCGTCCGCCCCCTTTCGGTGTGGACGTTGCAGCCCTGGGAGGGCTGAGGCAGAGAAACGTGACCACGGGGTTAACATAACGGAACGTATGCCAAGAACCAACTATTTATAACACACGCTGTAACTCACAGACAGAAAACAAACTTACAGTTACCAGAGGGGAAAGGGGGGGAGGGATAAATTAGGAGCGTGGGATTAGCAGATACACAACTACTATATATAAAATAGATAAACAACAAGAACCTACTGTACAGCACAGGGAACTCGACACAATATCTTGTAATAACCTAGAATGCAAAAGAATCTGAAAAAAGAGTATATATACATATGCTTAACTGAACCACTCTGCTGTACACCTGAAACTAACACAACATTGTAAATCAACTATACTTCAATTCAAAAAAAATCTGAAATGAGAAAAGCAAAACAAAACAAGACTTACTACTGAAGCCACGCAACCTGCTTAACATACAATTCTGTTGCTTCCTCTTTGATGCCCAGACAGCTTTGGACTCTGCAAAACCCCTCCCTGGCCTCATCCGGGTGGAGGGTGAAGCCTCCTTTCCTAACAGTGCCCCCCGAACCTCTCCTTTGCAGGGAACGAGGCTCCAGATCCAGGGCCGGGGCCCCCTCTCTGCCCCGGACACAGCCCAGCACCCTCGGGCCGCCACCTCTGCTCCTCGAGGCTGGAGGGGGAAATGAGTCTCACTGGGAGTGACCCGTGCCTCGCGACCCTTAAGAGCCTTGGTCTCCCTCTGGTGTGCCCAGCCTGCTCACTTAGGGGAACAGCGCCGGCTTCCCCTTGAGCCTTCAGAGGGGTGGGTTTCCCTGCTCACCGGGAGCCCCGGGGGACTCGCTGTGTGGGAGGATGCCGCCCCTGTCATGACTGCTCCTGGTGAGGATGGGACATGGCTCTCAGGACCCAGGTTCTGGAAGACCCCGGGCTTTCTGCTCACCTGGGAGTGGCTGGCACCCAGCTTCCTCCAGGAGAATCTGCACTGGGGGAGGACGTGGACCCCTGACATCCTCCCACCCAGCACTGGGCCAGTGGGGTTTCCAGTAGGGCTGGAGCTCATTCTTACGTAGTCCTGGGGTGCAGGGCTCACCGAGGTTCCCAGGAGTTGGGTTTTAGGGGGTTTCATCACAGTGTGAGTGCATGGAGGGGGCAGGAGGGGGGCCTGGCTTCTCTGACATCCGGGACGAATCCTCACGCAAGCTGAACGCTCCCTCTCGCTGGCTAGTCCCAATCCTCACACAGCAGCAGCTCCCCTCCCAGGGTGCACGGAGCCCTGGAGCCCTGCGTAGGCAGGTGGGCGGCAGGCGCCATGCCCCTCTTCCCCTCCTATCTGCCTCCTGCCCTATCCAGGGGCTGGGAGGATCCTAGCTCCTGGAAGCAAAGAAGACCCCAGTGTTCCAGTGCTCCGTTTTCCCGCCTCCTCTCCATTTTACTGATGCAGTAACTGAGGCCTCTAGGGTGAGCTGATGAGCCCAGGGCCACGTGGCCGGGTTGGCACTGACCCCTGACTCCCAGCACTCGGGGCAGGCATGCTGGGCCCCCCGGGGTGTCACCCTGCAGGGGAGGGGCTGCCACGTCTGTGCGGACTGCCCTGAGAGCCAGGATAGGAACTCCGGAGAGAGAACGTTTATTGGGCTGCAGGTCCGTACGGCAGGGAAGCGTACTGCCTCCTTGCCACGTCCCCAGCCCTCCCGGCCCCATCGCCTGCAAGAGTCCAGGACCCCTCCCAGTGGACGGGCCGCCCTTCTCGCCGCGGGTCCTGTGCTCCTCCTGCCACTCCCCCTGCAGCCCTATCCACTCAGCACCTACTGTGTGCAGCCCAGCCTGCAGGTTTCAGCTCCGGGAGGGGCTGTCTGCACTTCTGGCTGGAGCCCACGGGGTCTTCCTGCACGGCTCCCTCCTGGCCCGCCTCCAGCCTCCAGCTCAAGGCCTCATTCACCGCTCACCGGCTCATTCACTCAGCAGCTCATTCACTCACCTCATTCACTCACCGGCTGGGCTGGGGCTGGGCTGGGCAGGCAGGGGCTGGGGCGGGAACGGAAGCCCTGCCTTCCAGGCCCTTCTGGGATAACCAATAGGGGCAGACCCCGCCCCCCGCCCCCGGTGACCCCAAGTCAGGTTGTGGGCCGCCCAGTCACAGCCTCCACCTGCCCCTCCCCGGTGGTTTCTGGGGAAACCAGTTCTGTCAGCTGTCATGCGCCTGGCAGAGAAAGTGGCCCTGCCAGTCTGGCGGGACCAGGCTGGCACTGTGCCGAGGGCCCCCTCCATGTCCTGCCACGGTAGGGACAGTCCAGGAAGGTGACTGACATCTCAGGGATGTGGTCACCAAGCCTGCGGGCCCCCTGGCCCTGCCTTAAGCCCCTTTGCTCACTGGACCCTCCAGCCTACCGTCTGGCCCCAAGCAAACCCCACTGGACGGTGCCCGGCTTCCTCGTGCCAAAGCGTCAGTGTGACAGCAGCCTGAGCCACGAGACATGGGGGGGTGGGGGACACACGTCAAGGGCCCCCAAAGAGACCAAAAGAGAAACGAGAAAGAAATGAAAATCTATGTCCACAAGCAACTTGCACACACATCCACGATGGCCAAAAAGCGGAAGCAGCCCAGACGTCCAGCAGCTCATCAATGGCTAAGCAAACTGTGGTCCATCTATACCACGGAATATTACTCGATGTGAAAAGGAACAGAGCGCTGAGCTGTAGCATTAAGAGGAACGGTCTAGCAGGCACTCTGCAGAAGTGATGATGGATGCTGTTTCTTTAAAAAAGAAAAGCCAGATTTTCAGGACTTCTCACATTTGCATTCACCATAATCGCAGTGGCCAGTGGCCCACGCCAGCCTCCAACCAATCTTGAGCTCCGTGGCGTGGACCCACAGCCCTCTCACCAGGCCTGTGGTCAGCACCCCCGACCCCTTCTCCAGACACCGAAGCAGCAGCTGCCCCGCCCAAGTCCTGCCACTGTGCCTTGTCCAGTGGAGGCACTGAGGCTTGGAGAAGGGTCCACAGACCCCCAACGACCCCCGAGGTCAGGGCTCCCCGGAGCCATCGGGGCTGAGAAACAGCCCCCCAGGGGAGGAGAGAAGGCAGGGCTTGTCCTCCAAGCCCTGAGACTTAAATCTGGGTCTGTCCCCTGACACACTGGTCACACCATGAAATGACAAGTTCTAAAGCACGAAGCTGTGCCGGGCACCTCGTGAGCAGAAGGTGACAGTGAAAAATAAGACACAGCAACCGCGTGGAGACCGGCCCGGGGTCAAACGTGTCCCTCCAGGCTGGGATGAGCTTTACGGATACCCTCCCGCCGGGCCGGGTCCAGACAGCCTGCTGCCCCTTCGTCTACACCTGCCTTCGGGGGTGCTCCAGCGAACCCAGCCCGCCAGTCAGTGCTCATCCCCTGGCCCCCTCATTCGCCCTGAAACGTCTTCCCTTGGTTTCAAGGGACAGCCCCATGCCAGCCCCGTGGGTGGTGCCCTTGCTAGTCCCACGAGGGGTCGGACTCCTGGATTATCTGATGTGTGGGAGGGGCCCACATGCTGAGACCACAGGGCCCCCCACTCCAGGCTGTCCTTTCTGCCTGGGGATGAGGTTGGACATCCCCCCTCCGCCTGCAGCCAGTGAAAGCCAGTCCGAGGGAACAGAGGGCCTGGTGGCTTCACCCGGCAGGGCCTTCCTCCTTCTGGAGGCCACAGCAGCCAGTGTCCCCTGTCACCTGCTGACTGCAGAGGTCGCCAGTGACAGTGGTGGCTTCACTGGGTCCTGAGGCTTTTTGGAGAGAAGGAACAGATTTCCTCCAAGAGGGGCTGTATTGGTGGGGTGGCCGGAACAGAGGACCACATGCTGAGCAGCTTAAACAACAGAAACAGATTCTCTCCCAGGTCTGGAGGCTGAAATCGAGGTGTCGGCAGGGCCACCCCCCTGGGGCTCCCTCCTGCCTCTTCCAGCTGCGGGGGGTCCCAGGCACCCCGTGACCTACAGAAGTATCCCTCCTGTCTCAGCCTCCGTCTTCCCGTGGCCTCCCCTGCGTGTCTGTGTCTCAGACCTCCCTCTCTTCCCCTTCCTCCTACATCACTGGACTTAGGGTCCACCAGGTAGTGCAGGATGACCTTGGCCAAGACCCTTCGCCTAACTACATCTACAAATTCCCAAATCCAAGTAAGGTCACATTCATGGGTTCTGGGGTTAGGAGTCAGACACATCTTTCTGGGATCACCATTCAACTCACTGCAGGGGGTTTCGGGGGCAACCAGCCCAGCAGAGACCTGGGTGGGGGTGGGGGTGCTGCCACGTGGCAGCCACCCATGGGAAGGTACGCAGCGCTCCCCTTGGCCTGCAGGAGCCCCTTCATCCCCTCCGCTTGCACATGGGCAGGTCCCTCCCGCTCACCTAGGTCAGGCCAACACCCACCAGCACCTCCCAGTGTCCCATCGTCCTCAGCAGAGCCACCTTTTTCCCCGTCACTCCTCTGCCTAACCTAGGGCGCCATCCCTGGATGAAGCCTCAGACCCTCCCGCCCCCGCCCCTCCACCATGGAGCCCCCAGGGAGCCCCTGAGGCCCCGGCACCAGGTCCCAAATGCCAGGCAGCTTCATGCATCCCTGCCTTTGGTCTCCTGGGTCCCTGGGCCAGCAGTGCCTCCCCGCTGCCCACACCCCTCTGCAGACCTGGTACCAGACCCAGCACTCAGCTTGGTGTCACCCTCCACCCTGAACCCTCCAGCGAGCCGGCCCTGCCCCCGGCTTCTTGAGAGCGGGGAGAGGGTCTGCTCTGGCTCTGGCCTGGCACCAGCTGCAGACCCCGAGGCTGGGAAGGGCCGTGTCCCCTGGAGCCTGTGCAGACCAGGGGTGTATTCTCGAGAGCTGACTTCTCGAGGAGGCATCACAGACTCGGGACCCCCCCCCCCACTCCGTCCCAGCAAGAATCGAGTGTCATTTAACAGGTGAGGCCAGGACAAGGAGGGGGCCTGAGGCTGAGCAGGTCTGGATGGAACCCAGGCCTGAGGACCTTCTGGAACGAGGAGGGGTCCATTACATACTTTCTTTATGCTGTCCCTGGGGAAAGTCACACCGTCCACAGGTGCCCCCGGACGATTCAGGTGGGTGGAGAGCTGCTCGGGGAGCCCCAGGTAGAGAACAGTACAGGGGACCACCTGCCGCCCTGCCTGGGTCATGCCAGCCCCGCGGCCTCGGCCCAGGAGCCCAGAGCACCCGACGCTTACATCGGCGAAACCCCGGACGGTCATCCAGAGCTCCTGGAGGCTGGGGAGGAGAGCAGTGAGCTCCGTGGGAGGGTGGACAGGGGTCTCTAAGGATCTGGGAGCCCTTGCGAGGGCGGGAAGGGGAGGGAAGCTGTGTGTGGAGACCCCAGCCCGAGAGGAGTCTGGGCTGCAGCAACCCGGTGGTCGGGGCCCCCCGACGGACACGGCTGCTGGAGCCAGGCATGGCAGTGTCTGGCTGGTTCCGACTGTCTGGCTGGTTTGGGCCCAGGGTTTCCGCTGCACTTTGGATCATGTGTCTTCAGCAGAACCTCTGGGCCGCCGGAGTGGGATGATGGGGAGCAGTGGGTTTCTCCTCGGGAAGAGGGGGATCCTGGGGTCCCTCCAGGGCCCGGAAGAGGACGGCGCTGGCCTCTGCAGGCCTGGCACAGAGAAGCAGGGACCGTGCGAGTGTCAGGGGTGTGAAGCCTGTTCACCGAGGGGGCCCGGTGCCTCTACTGCTCAAGTGCCCCCTGTGCCCCTGCCAGCCCTTCCTGTTTTGTGGGGGGGCTGGGAGGTTAGACGCGGCTCGGCTGAGGACAGAGGGGTCTTGGTGTCCAGTGCCCTCCAAAGCCCAGTGGTGAATACGGACCAGGCTCCCAAGCAGGGACCGTGCTCCCTGAGGGGACGGGCGTGCAGGGTGGGCCGGGCCTGGGGGAGGCCAGGCAGTGGGGGTGGGTCCAGGCCCCAGCCCTGCCCTGCGGAGCCTCCCCAGGCTTCAGTTTTCCCAGAGGCAGAACCAGGGAGACGGACTCCACAGGCTCAGCTCCCCCCAGCTCCAAAGTGAGAAGAACAAACCACGGGTCACAGGAAAGATGGCTTCATGCAGAGGCCGGGCGCATGTTATCAGCTGTACGACTCACTGGGTCCCCAGGGAGCAGGGGGCAGGTGTTGTCCTGCAGCTGAGTCTCGGGCAGTCTGCCCTCGGTGGGGCCTCAGCAGAGCCTTCTCCAGTGGCAAAGGCCTGTCCAGCCCAGCCAGGCCCTGTCTGGGGGCTGGGGCCGCACAGGGGTCTGGAGGGGCCCGGGCGATGCTCACAGACGCTACGGGAGGAGGGGGCGCACGGCGGCAGCCCCCAGGGTCCTATGTGTTTTACACTCTGTGTCCCCAAGCGCTGAGCACAGCTCCTGCCTCTGCTGGTCAAGCTGACCTGACTTCGAGCGCCCAGGCCGGGCCAGGCACAGACGGAGGCCGGCCCAGGGTGACGACTGCGGCCTGCCGATTGGCGGGACGTGCCCTGCTTTCAGGCTGCTCCTTTGGGCCCCACGGGTCAGCCCAGTGGACACCCCATGCACTCACAGCCCTGAGGATGGACGGACGGAGGGAGGGAGGGAGGGAGGGCAAAGCGCACGGCCTCCCTGGAGGGTAGTTTGTGAGCGTGAATCAAAGGGTCAAGCACACGTGTCCCCTGAGCCAATGATCCGACTTCAGGAAATTTACTACAGGGCATAACATCCGTATAATCATTGTACGTCGAGACGTGTGTGGGGATTCGCTCTGCAGCGCTATTTACAGGAGTGGAGATACCTGTCGACAGGCAGATGGCGAGTAAACGAAGGGACGCGGGTGCAGTGGATGCTAATTCTGGCCACGAGACCATGCTGCGGACGCAGCAGGGGTACCAAGGACTAGCTGAGCCACGGCGCCTCCAGGGCGTGGTGCCGGAGACCACCTGTCGCGAGTGTGTCAGTCAGCCAGCGAGACCTTCCCGGTCTCATCCGCATCTCCACGAAGGGCACGTGCCACTTTTACTGTGGAGAGCACCCCCAGCAGAGCCCTCACCAGACTGAAAATAAACAAGAAGTGAGAGATGCTGGGCCTCGAGGGGGACGGGAGGGGCTCTTGCCTGGGACTCCGGGGACTCGGGGGAGATGGTCTCGCAAGGGCAGATGGCCTGAGGGCCCTGGAGGGGCATGGGGAGGCCTGGGGTCCCTCCCGCTCGTCTGGACCCCGTCTTTGGGAGCCAGCACCCCTCCAAGCTCCCCCACTCGCACGTCCCCCCACCTCCAGGCCCGAGTGGGCCAGAGTCTGTTCTCCAGATGCTCACGGCCGCCCCAGCCTCACTGAGAGGCCCTCAGCCTTTCCCCTGGCCTGTTTCCCCATCCTAGCTCTTCACCTCCTGTTCTTCACAGACCCCCCCCCACCCCCCCCAGGTCTTAGAACCCCTGCGGTGGAATCTCCTCCATTTCTGGGGGCAGGATCCCGGGGTGGGGCACCCGCTGGTCCCTGCAGCCCCACTGCCCAGGCAGGATGCTTCCAGGCAGGAGGGGGGACTGACCAGGTAGGATGTGGATACAGGCAGGTGCTCTGACTGAGGAAGTGACCTCTCCACCTTCAGAGCTGCTCCGAGGGGCCAAGAGCAGACTTGGGTGGGCGGGACGCGGGGGAGCACTGCAGAGGCAGCAGCTGGGACGCACGGCCCAGAGGCCAGCCCGGGACTCCGCCAGTCATGGAGGAAACAGCGCCTGGAGTCTCTCCTGGGGGTCTTTGGGGAGAGTGCACTCGACCCCTCCAGGAGCTCCTCAAGGTCATGGGGTGTCGGGGTGTGACCTTCCAGAACCTTCCCCACTGCCTTCTGCTCTCCCGTGTGTGTGGATGGCCACGGGGCCCTGCCCTGGGAACCCTGCACAGACAGACCTGGAGGGGAACCTGGGGACCCCCTCCCCGACCCTGAACGCGCCCTGACAGCGGTTTTAAAGGCAGGCGACCAAAGAAGGAGAAAGAGGGGGTGAGGTGGTGGGTGAAGGGCAGGAGGTGAGCACAGAGGTCTATTTTAAACCCGAGCTCAGGGCCATGAGATGCGGCCACATCCGGGGTCGGCCTTGGCGACAGCAGGGCGTCCAGGGAGCCGCAGTTACACTGTCCTCTCCGCCTTTGTACTTCACACTTTCCATGATACAGAGGCAAAAAGGAGAGGCTCAAAGCTCTCTCTTGCAGGCTTAAAGGGAGAATTTAATAATAGCCTTGAAGCAAGAGAAGAAATTCACACAACATTAGAGTCCCATCTCTGCCCTCCCCGCCTCCCCTAAACAAGGCTCAGAGTTTAAAAAACTGAAAACAAGCCATGCGCCTCTGAGGACACTGGAAAGGGAACAGCCAGCTGGTCAGGGGCTGCACCCAGGGGAGAAGCCAGAGACGGGGAAGGTCAGAGACACAAGGTGATTCAGATGCGGAGTTAGCCAGGAGACCGAGGGTCACTGCGGAGGGTCCCCAGTGCCCACCGCTTGCTGGGCTGCAGCATCCAGAGAGCGTGGACCCCCAGAGGCTGGGCGCCTGGCCTCACGCAGTGCAGAGCAGCCCGGGGCCCTCCAGCCCTGCCCTAGGCCTTTCAGAGGCTCCAGCCTGACGACGCGGGCCTCTCGGCTGTCCAGGGCGTATCCCCTGATTCACAGCAGCCCCCCAAGGTCAACAACACCGCATCAGAGGCTCCAAGCCGGGAACCGGCAGAGGCTGGGAGCTGGAGCCTGGGTACCACCCTCAGCTCCCACAGGCCTGGGCTGGGGGCAGTCAGCCCTTGGAGACTACCTCTCCAGCGTGCTGCCTTGCCGGGTGGCCTGGACAGGACGGTGACACGTGCTGGGGCAGGTGACACTGGCAGCAAGCCCCTCATTGCCCGCCTTCCCACCACCACCACCACCACCACCGCTCCTCGGCCCTGCCTGCTGGGCTGCCGTGTGGCCAGACACCCAGCCTGAAGCCCATGCAGCTTGTGGGGATGGTTCACGGCCCAAGAGCACGCCTATACCCACTTTGCCGGGCTTGCCCGGCAGCCTCTCCCAGGCTCTGGGTTTTACATCCTCTGGGACCTCCTAGGAGGCAGCCCCACCAAGAGGTGAAGCCAGGTGCTGTCCAGAGCCGACGGCCAGGGGTCAGGTGGCTCAAGCCCTCGGCCCCTGCTCCAGCACACACCTGTGTGCCCCCGAGGCGAGGGCAGCCCCTTGCTCTCTCCCTTTCTTCCCTTTCGATCATCAAAATGACCCAGCTCTTGCTGACGTGTCAACGGGCAGTCACTGCCCTGGCCAGGAGCTGGACACTTGGAGCACCGCCAGCCTGGTCACTGGGCACTGCCAAGTGTGTCCTTAGTGCCAGGTACTGGCACACAACTGTGCGAGGTCCTTGTCTCCCTTTTCCACCCTGACTGCTCCCCACCCACAGACACGCGTGCTTGTACGCGCACCTGCACACACACACGATGACACAGGCCTCGGGACCCGATCAGCTGCCGTTTCCCCCGTTAGGGTCACCCCGGCCTCCCGAGTGGCCCCTGCTGCCCGGGGTGCCAGCGTCCCAGGTCTGGGCAGAAAGGGCTGCAGGACCAGGGAGGGCCGTGCCTGGGGCAGCTCCCCCCGCAGCCAGGCAGCCAGGAGTTGCCCTCAGGAACCGCAGTCCTGGGGCCCCAGGGAAGGAGCTGACACTTTGTTTCCCTTCTAAGATGGCTCTTTTGAAAGAGTGTTTTTTGGTTCCCAGGTAAACACAGGTGATGCAAGCACAGCTGCTCTCTCCGGGTTCACCCTCCAGGGCCAGGGACCCGCTGACAGCCTCACAGGCCAGGGAGGAACCAGGAGCCCTTGAGGGCGGAGTGATGATCCAGCCCGGAGGTGGGCATACCCGGTGCGCCCAGGCCTGGCTGCTTTAGCAGGACACAGGGAGCCGTGTGCCCGGAGACGTTCATGTCTCAGAAACAGGTCAGTGGCCAGGAGGTCAAGGACCACGGTGTCCCATCTCCAGATGCCGGGGCCAGCGGCCTGTGCCCAGCGGATGGGGGTACTGTGAGCTCACTGGACAAATGCTGGTCCAGGGGAAGCAGGACACATCCCATCCCTTGTTGGGGGAGGTCTTCCTAGCGGTCACTCCCAGCGCTCAGCTGGGCACCCGAGCGGTCCTTGCCTCTCCGGAGCCCAACGATCTCATCTGTATTTAAGACAGTCCCCTAACCCTACATCCAGGATGCCTGGAAGACAACGTGGCTGCATCCGTGATGTCACCCCTGTGTCCCCAGAGCACCATCCCCTCTCTCTCCCACCATGTGGTTAGTCAGAGCACGGCTCTTAACCATCACTTCTCTAGGAGTCTCAGCAAGCTCCTGGCCACTGCCCGCCATGGCCACCCTCTTCCGGTACGGCGGGTTGCATGATGGCCCCCCCAAAAGATACGTCAACATCCCAACCACTGGGGCTTGTGAAGGTGACCTGCTTTGGAAATAAGGTCTCTGCAGATGTGACTTGGTGAAGATGAGGCCACACTGGAGCAGGGTGGGCCCTGGTCCAACAACTGTGTCCTTATAAGAGGAGAACGGGACACAGAGACACAGAAGGAGACCAGGTGACCACAGAGACCGAGGCTGGAGGGACGTGGCCACAAGTCCAGGGATGCCCGGGGCCCCCAGAAGCTGGGAGAGGCAAGAAGCATCCTCCCCCAGAGCCCTCAGAGGGAGCACAGCCCTACCAACGCCTTGATTTCAGACTCTGGCCTCCAGAAGCGGGAGAGAACAAGTTTCTGTTGTTTTAAAGCTGCCCAGCAAGTGGTCCTTTGTTACAGCCACCCTGGACACTCACACTAGGGGTTCAAGACCGGGATTGAGACTGGCCTGAACCTAACGTGAGTGCGGATGCTCTGAGGATGCAGCTGAGGGACACCGTGCCCCTGGGCACTGCTGAGACTGCAGGAGAGGGACCACTCCATGCAGCAGATGGTGCAGACCTCGAATGAAGCTGACCCGGGCGCCTCTTCCCTGTTCCCGACCTGGGGCATGTCCACGCCAGTCCTACCCTGTCTGCCCCCACAAGACGTGGGGTTGAGGGTGAGCATAGCATCCTGGCACGAACCCAGCAGAGGAAGCCGGCGCTCCCTGGAGAAGGGCCCACGACTCAGTAGATGCCAGCCCGTCCCTGGGGAGGGGTCTCCAGGCAACATAGGATGCCGTGCTGGGCGGCCCCATCTCTGGGGTCACCCCCTAGTCTCCAAGCAGCAGGCTCTCCGCCCCACCCTGTCCATTCCTAGGGAAAAGCCGGCTCTCCAAGCTGCTGGAACTGGCCACTGAAGCCCCCTCTGCCTCCTGAGCCAGACCTGAAATGAGCACATCACACCTTCTTAAAATATGGGCAGACCCCGGATGCGACTGTGTGACACCAGGGTGCGTTAGTCGTCACTGGTCTCAGTGGGAAGCTCCTCTCTTTTCAGTTCTCCTTCCAGCCTCCTGACGGTGTCAAGGCAGAGGAGTCTGGGTCTTTACTGCGGCTCCATCACCACGAATCTCTCTACTTAAGCAGGGCAACCTCCGGCTCAAAGCCACTGCAGACAAAAGGGCTCAGCGCGACCGACGGTACGATTAGTGCCTCGCGCTCACTGTGTGCATGTTTACATCACCTGCTATTTATTACAGGTGAGAACGACTCTTAACTTCAACAATTTAAAGTTTCTTTTAGATACACCTTCATGTAAGTAAAAATAAGTGAGTGGGGTCTTCCCTGCTGGCGCAGCGGTTAAGACTCTGCGCTCCCAATGCAGGGGGCCCTATTTCGTTCTCTGGTCAGGGAACTAGATCCCACATGCATGCTGTAACTAAGAGTTCACATGCCACAGCTAAGGAGACAGCCTGCTGCAACTAAGGAGCCGGCCTGCTGCAACTAAGACCCGGCACAACCAAATAAAAATAAGTAAATAGGGGCTTCCCTGGTGGCGCAGTGGTTAAGAATCCGCCTGCCAATGCAGAGGACACGGGTTTGATCCCTGGTCCGGGAAGATCCCACATGCTGTGGAGCAAGTAAGCCCGTGCACCACAGCTACTGAGCCTGCATGCTACAACTACTGAAGTCTGCACGCCTAGAGCCCGTGCTCCATGACAAGAGAAGCCACTGCAATGAGAAGCCTGTACACCACAACAAAGAGCAGCCCCCGCTCGCCCCACTAGAGACAGCCTGTGTGTAGCAACAAAGACCCAACACAGACAAAACTAAATAAATACATTTTTTTAAAAGTACATAAATAAATACTTTTTTAAAAAGTGAGTGGACCTAACCATGTTCTAAAATTATAGTATAGATGGTGCTCGACTGCAGAGATGGAACTCAGGAAGCTGGCAGCTGCTCTGAGTGGGCCCATCCTGTCCATGAGGCCCCTGTGGTCCCTTCACCCAGAGCAGGGACCCAGCCTGGGTCATCACTGGTCCCGTTCCCATGGTTCCACCCAGAGCAGCTTCTTTTAGAAGCTTCATTTCCTATAAAATAAAACGTAAAGACAGAAAGCTACACGGACGTCCGGCTTCACAAGCTTCTCCAGAGACACACTCCGCAAGCATCACCTGGTCGAAGCCAGCTCGGCCCACTCACCCCAGGAGCCCGTCCGGCACGAGGTCCGGCCACAGCCCTGCCGCCCGCCCTCCCAGACCCTCACTGCCTTCTTCTTTATGATCTCATCCTCCAGGGTGCATCCCGAGCGGCCAACCATGAGCTCCCCTCCTAAGCCTCTTAATCTGCGCTCCCCCCCCATTCCCTTCCTTTGCCTTACAACTGACCCAGGGCACCCGATGTCCAACCGCGAGGGGCTTCTGGACTCACCAGCTGGCGGAGCGGGCAAGGCACGGACTGTCTCTGAGCCCCGGTTTCATGCCCAAAGCTGGCACTGCCCGGCCCCTCACTGCCTGTCCTGAGTGAACAGAGCGGGTGCCTGTACTGCACCCCGAAAGTCCGGGTTCGAGTGGGCAGTCGATACCCAGCGGCCGGTGCTAACCACCGGGAGGAGCCCTGCCGGGTCTGAACGAGATGTGGAGCACAGACAGAGGCAGCCTCTCGGCAGCCGAGGGGAGCATCACAGACCTCTCGGCCACGGTTTCGCTCGTGACTCCCTGACACACCTCGGCCTCCCCCTGGTTTGCACACATTTCTAACGACCTTCTTCATCTAGTCCATCCTACACAAGAGGGGACTGGAAACAGAAACAAGTTTTTTTAGAAAGGAAATAACTGACAACCCCTCCAACAGGGAGTTTAGGAAAAGGCGCCTGGGACCTTTGAGCACAGGGACAAACAGCCCTGCACGGGGCAGCGTCCCTCCAGGGTTCCAGTGTTACAGCACCAACATCAGGTGAGCTGGCCCCAACCCCAGCCTGTCGGGTACCACAGCGGGCGGGGCGGGGCGGGGCGGGGGGGGCACTTTGCCAGGCTTCCTCACCTCTCTGAGCCTCAGTGTTCCCGTCTGTGAAGTGGGGGTGGTAATAGAACTTACCACATACGGTGGTTTTAAAGATTAAAGGAGGCCTCTCTCGCCTTCTGAGATGGCCTGTGGAGTGTGTTTCTCTCTAAATAAATCCACTTCTTACCTGTAACTCTGTCTCTCACTGAATTCTTTCTGTGATGAAACATCAAGAACCTGAGCCTCATTAAGTCTTGAGACCAGGTGTGATCTTAGTTAAAAGACTGTGTGTGGGTTTGCCTCTTGCACTGCTGGTGGGAATGTAAATTGGTACAGCCACTATGGAGGACAGTATGGGGGTTCCTTGCAAAACTAAAAATAGAGTTACCACATGACCCAGCAATCTCATTGCTGGGCGTATACCCAGAGAACACCATAATTCAAAAAGACACATGCACCCAAATGTTCGTTACAGCACCATTTACAATAGCCAGGACATGGAAGCAACCTAAACGTCCATCAACAGATGAATGGATAAAGAAGATGTGGTACATATATACAATGGAATATTACTCAGCTGTAAAAAGGAATGAAATTGGGACATTTGTAGAGACATGGATGGACCTAGAGACTGTCATACACAGTGAAGTGAGTCAGAAAGAGAAAAACAAACATCGTATATTAACACATATACGCGGACTATAGAAAAATGGTACAAATCAACCAGTTTGCAAGGCAGAAATAGAGATACAGATGTAGAGAACAAACTTATAGACACCAAGGGAGGAAAGTGGGGGGCTGGGGAGGTGGGATGAATTGGGAGATTGGGATTGCCATATATACATTACTAATGAGAAAAAAAAAATCAAATTGTACACTTTAAATATATGCAGTTTATTGTATGTCAATTGTATCTCAATAAAAGTTCTTAAAAAAAACAAAAGACTGGGGGTTCAGACTTCCCTGGTGGCTCAGTGGTTAAGAATCCACCTGCCAATGCAGGGGACACGGGTTCAAGCCCTGGTCCTGGATGATTCCACTTACCTCGGAGCAACTAAGCCGTGTGCCACAACTACTGAGCCTGTACTCTAGAGCCCGAAAGCCACAACTACTGAGCCCACGTGCCACAACTACTGAAGTCTGTGCACCTAGAGCCCATGCTCCACAATAAGAGAAGCCACCGGAATGAGAAGCCCGTGCACCACGACGAAAAGTAGCCCCTGCTCACCGCAACTAGCGAAAGCCCGTGTGCAGCAACGAAGACCCAACACAGCCAATAAATAAATAAATAAAATAAATTCAAAAGAAAAATATTAAAGGAGTTAGGTCGTTTCAAGAGCCTTCAACAAAATGTTAATCATTATTAAAAATTAATCACCGTGATGCCCCAAGCTGCCAGGAAAAGGGTTTCATTATTTCTCACTTATATGTTAAGGTTGCAAGACGTGCGCAAAGCATTGTAGAAAGACTTCTCCTGGACACGGTAAGGTTTTTAAAGGTCTGGTGCTGAGCGGGGGAGGCTGCCCTGGTCGGGGGAAGGCCCGCATGGCCTGAAGGAGCAGGTGTCCGGGGGCCAGGGGTTCCATGGGGTCATCCCTGCCCAGCAGGCCGACCGGACCCAGCCCGAGGCGGGATGCTCCAGGCCCAGGCGGGAGGGGATGAATGGCCACACTGGGGGGAACAGGCTCGCTGGAGACAAACAGCATGTTCTTTGTGCTTTCAAGATTTAAAAATAAACCGAAAAGCAGACACAGTTTAAAAATAATGAACAGGCGGGAGGACAGTCATTTGCCTGTGTGTCTTCCTCCCGTAATTTGTTAAACCGCAGTTTAAAAACTGAACGCCAGCCTGGCCTGCAGCTCCGGTGGATGGCGGGGGCACAGGCCGGCGGGGCCCTCAGCGGGGCCAGCGGTGGCCCCACGTGGGGGAAGCTCCTCAGGGACCCACTTGGTGTGGAAGAAGTCTTTTTTCCCCTTTGCTGCTGCATTTGGAGATCTCAGTAGGAAGCCCATCAGGTCAGCCCTACTAGGTACCTTGGGGACCACATCCTGACACAGCGTCTGCTACCAGCAGCTGAGTACTTCCTCCTCCTCCTGCGTTCCGGGTGGAGCTCTCCACGGGCCCCACGCCGCACCCAGCGGGCACCATCAGGTCTGGCAATAGGGAGGGGCAGGGGACCCCTGGGGAAGGCCACCGCCAGCACTGCAGAGAACTGGGCAGGAGCGCAGACTCGGTCGGCTCTCAGGGCTCTGCACACAGCTGCTGGCACAGGAAGGTCTGTGAGTGTGGAGACGAATGGCCCACTGCTGCAGCGTCCCCTGGTCCCCCCAGCCCGAAGGAAAGGCCGCCTTTGGTTTCCCAAGGGCCACGCAGAGGGTGTCTGCTGGACTGAGCAGAGGGCAATGGTGATGGGGAAGCGGATGCGGGCCTGGGATGATGTGGCCGGGAGAGGATGGCCCAGCAGGTGGGGAGGCCGGGGGCAGCAGGAGCTGATGGCCGCAGGCATGCTGACCCTGCAAACACCCATGACTCGCCTCACTGGACTTCCCGCCCACGGGTGGTGCTCAGACCCAGGGAAGTGTGACTAGGTCTGCGAGTATGCATCTCATACGGTGTCAGCCTCTGGCTCCATCCCAGGCGCAGGCCCTGGAAATCCTGGCCAAGGGCGCCCGGGCGGAGATAAAACAGTCAGGATCCGAGGGAGTGAAATCTGAAAATATTTCCACACATTTATGGGTGTAAAAGGCTCTGATCGCCTCAAAGTCTTCCTCCCTGCAAACATTTCGGCCTCATAGGAAGTAAAAATAGAATCTCAGCCCAGGAATCTGCTGATGAGCCCTACTACTGTGCTGGCGGCCCAAGATTATGGCCACCCCATCACCCACTGTAAGGGCTGAACTGTGTCCCCAAAATTCATATACTGGAGTCCTAACCGTCAGTATCTCAGAATGTGGCTGTGTTTGGAGATGGGGTCTTTAAAGAGGTGATCCAGGTAAAATGAGGCCACTAGGGTGGGTCCTAATCCCACAGGGCTGGTGTCCTCATAAGAAGAGGAGATCAGGACACAGACACACACAGAGGGACGGCTCTGTGAGGACACAGGGAGGAGACGGCCGTCTACATGCCGCGGAGAGAGGCCTCAGGAGGACCCAGCCCCGCCCACCCGAGTCTGGGATTCCAGCCTCCAGGACAGGAGACAGTGAATTCGGCTGTTGAAGGTGCCCCGAGTGTGGTGTTTGTTACAGCAGCCCTGGCTGACCGTCACACCCACACAAGCAGGCTTTGCTGAGAGGGATGGGCCAGCACCCTTGGGAGAAGGGGCATCTCCCTGGCCACACCTGGGGGACGGAGGAGATGAAGCCTCTCTCCTGGGATGGACACCAGGCACAGGGGCCCAGTCCTGCCTGGGCCACTTCCCAGCTGGTGGCTGTGGACCAGAGTGACCCGAGAACCCAAAGGGCTGGTGCACCAGTGTCACCAATGGTCTTTGCATCCAGGCCCCAGGAGACCTGACAACAGGGCAGCAGCCCTCCCACCAGTGATCTGCTTCGGTCTGGAACTTGGCCACCATCTGCACCGCATTTTTGGCGTGGGGGGGGGGGATGGGGGGGGGCATGTGTGTTTCAACCTGGGCGCCTCTATGCTCTAACCAGCTCCAGGCAGAGCCTACAGAGCCTCGGCCAGACCCATCCTCCCCCGGACCCCAGCCATCTCAAGTTCAGCTTATTTTTTTCCAGCTTAATTGAGATATAATTAGCAAATAAAACAGTAAGATATTGAAAGTGTACATCGTGCTGATTTGATACACGTTCCACTGAGAAAGGCTTCCTCTCGTCTAGTTTATTAGCATATCCAACAGCTCACATATTTATCTTTATTTTTTCTTGGTGAGAACATTTAAGTTCCACTCTCCTGGTGAACTTCAATTATACAATAATGTTATCAACTATAGGCATCATGTTATACATAGTTCTTATCTTTAATTAATAGAACGTGCTGGTCACTGCACGACCCCTGGGGGGACACTGGAAACACCTTTGCACCGTGTGCCCTTGGGAGTCGATGTTCAGCCTGCAGCCCAGGCAGAGGTGGGGAGAAAGACCTCCGTCCAGTGGGATTCCAGAGGGCAGACATGATGGGTGGGTCCCCAAGGCCAGGAGTGTCCACAGACTTGCTAAGAAAGCTCGACTCAACCCCAGACAGCACAGGGAGCCGAGGACCTCGCCCTCGCGGGAGACGCAGCCCTGCCCCCCACACCCGGGCCGGGTCCTGGGAAGAGTCCCCCACCCCACCCTGGTGCTCAGAGCTTTGTTACTTCTCTCCTCCACTGGGTGTCCTCCTTCTGCATTCACTCCAGGGGAAAGGCTGGCACCCCCCACGTGTGCCGGGGTGCCACTGGCAGCCACTTGGCCACACGCAGTCGGGCTGCTCACGTGCTCACCCTGGGACCCCAAGACCCCACCCCAGGCCAATACCCCAGAGGAGTGCCCGCCCACGTGCCCCAGGAGACCCAAAGCAGGACGCGCTCCAGGGATAAGACGGAAACAACCCAACGTCCTTTGACAAAACTGGAAATAAGTCCTGACTTATTTATAGGAAAGAAGGAACGTGAACGAGGCACAGGCACTCGTAACCGCATGGCCCAAAAGAAGCTGCAAAAGCCTGCGGATACGGGTTTTTGCAACTTCTCCGCGACTCTGCAGTGACAGGAAATAAGCAGGGCGCGAAGGGAGCACGGCAGGCATGTGACATCTGTCATGGAGCCAGAGGGGCCTGCATTTGTTTTTGGATTCATCCATATATAGCAGAAGCACAAAACCACGTCGGGACGTCAGCCTGGCAGCCCCCGGGGGGGAGGGCGGCCAGGGGCCAGTCCTGCGCTGGAACTTCGGGCTCCCCGCCTGAAGCAGGCAGAGACAGAGGTCAGGACCACGATGAGGCCGGATCAGTTTTATTCTTTTATGTGGTTTCTGTGTGTAAACCTTTCGCAGGCATTAATCATTAATTACAGCTTTAATCAGTGATAAGGAGATGGTCCCTCCCTGCCGGCAGGGCCTCGGTCAGACAGGGGCCGGTGGCTGACGCATCTCGGGGGGCCGGCTCCGTGCTTCAAACACATCCTCCTCTTGTCTCCGAGGCCGGCGCTGCCATGCCCACTTTACAGATGAGAAAACTGAGGCCTGGAGCTTGAGGGACTTGCCCAGGGCCCCCTGGCTAGTGACATGTTCACGGGGGAGGGGGGCCTCCCGCTGAGCCCACACTCTAACCACCACGCGGCCCAGTGTCCATGTGGTCAGAAGAGTTGCTCCAGAGCCCCCACAGCAAGTCAGAGGCCCCTTTTCCAGAGGTGCTGTTTAGACTCAGACATCTGGCTTAACACGCTCCCGCCACCACCTGCCTCCGCCCAAAAGCAAAACACCCAAACCAAACAAACAGAAGCAGCAGCTCACTGACCTGCAAGCAAAACAAGTGACATTTTCCCAGCAAGTAGGAGGAGGCAAGGGCTTGGCCTGTGGCTCCGGCCAGAGACCCAACCCCAACCCGTGAGATGGATGAGAGGACAAAGCAGCAGGGTGTCCACAACGGAACACGACTCAGCAGCGAGAAAAGACGAAATCCTGCCACATGAGACCACACAGATGGACCTCGAGGGCGTTACGCTAAGTGAAACAAGTCAGACGAAGAAAGACAATTACCAAAATACCTAGGATCTCACTCCTATGCGGAATCTAAAAAGCAAACAAAAAAACAAAACAAATAAACAAACCAAACCGCAACAAAAACACACATGCAGAGTAGTGACTGGGGGGAGGGAAGAGTAGGGGGTGCGAATGGGTGAAGGGGGCCACAGCACGGGACTGGATGCAGGCTGTAGTGTAGACAGAGGTCGAAACACAACACACACATCATATACACACATGAGACTCACACGCCATTATAAACCAGTGTGACCTCAAGTTAAAAATATTAAAAAATTAGGGCTTCCCTGGTGGCACAGTGGTTAAGAATCCACCTGCCAATGCAGGGGACACGGGTTTGAGCCCTGGTCTGGGAAGATCCCACATGCTGCGGAGCAACTAAGCCCGTGCGCCACAACTATTGAGCCTGTGAGCCACAACTACTGAGCACATGTGCTGCAACTAGTGAAGCCCACGTGCCTAGAGCCCGTGTTCCACAACAAGAGAAGCCACCACTGTGAGCAGCCCGGCGCACCGCAATGAAGAGTAGCCCCCGCTCACTGCAACTAGAGAAAACCTGCGCACAGCAACAAAGACCCAATGCAACCAATAAATAAGATTAAAAAAAATAAATTTATAAAAAAATAAAAAATAAACAAATCTAGTATATTTCAGGCAAAAAAAAAAAGAAGGGCAGGTAAGTGGTGAGGTGGATTCATGAAGGGCCCACAGACACGGTGCCGGCTGGGGCTGTGCTTGCCCGGCACCTGGGCTCCCTCCACAGCCACTTTGTGCAGACCCCGCCGTGGGTGCTGAGTCGGTGGCACCGAGGAAGGGCTTTCCAGGCAAGGGATCAGCCTATGCTAAGGCACAGAGGGGCCGCGTCACATCCGAGTGAGCGCCCGGCGATCCTGGGGGAGCAGAGCTGAGGGCGGGGGCCCTGCCACAGGACTGAGAAACTCTCCCCTCTGATCAGGCGAAGGAAACCCAGCCCAGCATGGCCAGCCCTGGGAGCTGGAAGGTTCTCCTGCAGGACAGGCCTTCCTGCTGCTGATGGTGGACGCCCACTGCCAAGAGAAAGGATGCAAGGGGTCCCAGCGGCCAGGCCCAGCACTGAGACCGCCCCTCGGATGGGAACGCCTCTACCCCCCGCCCTGGGAGCCTCCAGAGCCAGCCTGCTGACCAGCCAGGATGACCCACAGGGGCCACTGGAATAGACCAGCAACCAGGCCCTGTTCCCAAGTGGCCTGACTCTCTGGATCGCACAGTGGGGCTGACTTCTTACGTTTCTGTGTCAAGCTGTCATCTTCTTGCAACCCCAAGCTCTCCCAGCCTTGTGCGACCAAAGGTTGCATCTCTTCCTGGCAGCCTTTGGGGTCCTACCCTTTGGGTTCTGCCCTTCAAGGACCTGCCCTTCCAGGGTCCTGCCCTTTGGGGTCCCGCCCTTCAGGGCTGGCTGCTGAGGTCCACAGGCAGCATGGAGGCTTCAGAGCAGGGGCCACCTGTGCTCTGTCGCAGGAGCCCAAAGCAGAAGCAGTGTGGGTGGGCTGGAGTGGCGGAGGGTTCCTTCAAAGTGGGCTGCTCTCTCTCTGCTCCAGAAGGGGGTGGAGGGTGCCAGGAGTGGCACCAGGTCCTACAAAGGGCTCACGCCTGGTGGCCCTTGTGGGTGGCTCTCGTGGGTGGCCCTCTCCCCACCCTGCTGCAGGACTGCAGGGAGGCAAGGGTGAGGGACCTTGGGCAGCAGCAGGCAGCTGCTTTGGTGACACGAGGTCACGTGTGGTGCCTGAGGGGGAGGGGGAGAGGTTTCCAACCATCAGTCCTGTGGTTTTCACAACTTTTTTTGTTTTTTTGTTTTTGCCACACCTGAACCCAGGCCCCGCAGTGAAAGCGCAGAGTCCTAACCATTGGATGGCCAGGGAATTCCCGTGGCTTGCACACTTCTAAAATTGGTGGAAACTTTTTCCATATAACACTTGCTGCGTACCTTCAGGCTATGGAACAGTTGGAGGGGCAGGTGCTGGGGACCTGAGCCCTCCAGAGAGGCCGGGCCTCGGGACACCCTCTCCCTCCCAGCTCCTGCCCGTCGCTGCCCATCTGGGGGGGATGGGAACATGAACACAGCATGTCAGGGATCTGGGCGCCTTCGGGGGACACATGGACGGGGAAACTGAGGTCTTGCCATGTTCTGGGCTGTGGTTTCCTCCCCTCTCTGAGGGCAGCTGGGTGGACCCGGTGAGCCCCCGGAACCTCAATCGCAGCCTTGTTTGGGGAGGGGAGACAGGAGGGTGAGGTGAGAGTCTGCGCTCACTTTGAAGCCAGACAACGAAGCATCAGGCCCGAGCCCCCTTCCTGTGGGTCAGTTTTCACCCAGGAGACAGGCCCATGCGGAAAGTCAGCTGGGGGCTGGGGCTGGAGTTCTCAGCCCTGGGGGCGCGGTCCTCACCCCACCTGCGCTCATCTTTGGGCTTTCACGTGAAGCCCCAGCTCCCCCTCCCCACCCCCAGCACCCCCAAGGCCCTACTGTGTGCCCAGCCAGAGTCACCAACACGGGGCTGATGGTCACCCGTCTCGTGACTTCTCATGAGACTGCGGTGAGCCCGGGTTACAGACAGGGAAAGGGAGCTTTAGGGGGAAAGGAGCTGCTGGCCCCAGGGCCTGGGGTGAAGAGTCCCTGAGCCTCTTCCTTGGCCTGGCCTCCAAATCCACCGTGATCCCTGACGCCATCGACCCCTGAGACCCTGGCCAGCCTCTGTCCCGTCCTCCAGCCCCAGGCCTGGACCAGGGCACCGGGGGCCTGCTCAGCTCAGGCCATGCCAGCAGAGGGGGCGGTGGGGACCCAGGCCCCCCAGGGAAGAGGGTTCTGCAGGGGAGCCTGTCCTGTCCCTCTGAGTGGCTGAGTGCTGACCCAGGAGGGCCCTGGTCAGGGCCACTGCAGAGGTGGACGTGGAGGTGCCCTGAGCAGGCAGGGGCTCTGTCCACGGCCACTCCTGACCACGTTCTCAGAGCCCTGCACCGGATGCCACACTGACTTTTAGGTTCCAAGAGGGAGAAATGGGGCTCCCCTATCCCCTGTCTCCTGGAGCTGGGGTGAGGAGCCCACAAGTCCAGGGCCCAGGGGAGGACCTGCAAGGGCCCCCGACCCCTGGGTGCCACCCCAAGGGTGACTGAGGACTGACCGTGAAGCCCGCCCCACCCCCAGTCCAGAGACCCCACTGGTCTCCGAAAGCAGCAAAGGCAGAAAAACACATTCCGTAAAAGTGTCAATAAATAACAAAAGGCTTGTCCCTGGGCTCTCGGACCTGGAATGTTTGGTTCTCTAGTCTGCAGACCTCAGACACTGTGCGCACCCCCCCGCCCCCCCCAGGCTGGATTTGGGGGACTCCTGAGGGGGGTGGGTGGGGATGAGGTTCACCCTACAGGGCAGGCACCCGGCCTTCCTGTCCCAGCTGCTCACCCTCCGGCCCCTCCCTCTGGCCTCCTGGGGAAGCTGGAGAGGAGCAGCCACCAGGAGCCAACCCTGCAGCTGCAGCGCAGCCCCCGAGACAGAACCACAGCCCTCCCCCCAGACCCCAGCCCTTTAAATGGACTCTGCCGTATTCACCCCAATAGGCTGGCACAGAATCCCCCCATGGCCCGCCCCCCTTCCTCCCCACGCCTGGCCCTTTAAGCCACCTCCCCCGCAGCAGGCCACATTCACCCCAATAGGCGGGCACATCAGTACACTGCCTGATCCCTCCTCTTGGAGGGACCGCCTTTCCTCGAGTGGAAGCCGCTGAAAACAGATTCGGATTCCTGGTGGCTGTGGCCAAACCAGCAAGGGAAGGGACAAAGGCACCGCCCCTGCCCACTGTGGCCGAGGACCTGGAGGCCCCCCTCCCGCCTGGTTCAGAAGCAGGCTCAGGCCTGGTCCATCCCCACTGTGCCACCCCCTCCCTCTGCCTGCCTGGGGACTTGCCTACTCCAGGTCTCCAACCCCTCCCTGGCCTCAGACAAGGGAAAGTGACCCCCAGCTGGTCACAAGCATCATCCTGGCCAGCAGCCCGTGGGACGGGGTGTCCCCAAATCCCCTCCTCACGTGCTTGTTAAGCCTGTAAAATATCCCTTCACTGGGATACGGGCGGCAACGCTCCACTGTGGGGCCTTGACGCCCTCTGCATCCCTTCGTCCCAGCCAGGGTCAGAGAGGGCCCGGGCGGCCTAGGCCACCTCCACTTGCCCAATGAACACCAGGCATGCCTCCCAGGTAAGCCACTCTGCACACCGTACTTCTAATCCAGGAACTGCAGGGCCCCAGGAAGGGTGGCAAGCCGGGTCCGTCCATCCTAGGACAGAGGGCCTGGGCTGGCCAGGCATCCTGCCTGCCGAAGCCGGTGAGGCCCGCAGACCTGGAGGGAGAGGCAGGATGGGGCATCCTTGGGCAAAGACAATTCTACAGCCTCTCATGAGCACCTACTGGGTGCCAGGCCCGGGGACAGAGCCCCGAGCAGACATCCGGGCAAGGAGTAAAGGACGACCCGTGCGCCACCAGCGCCCACCCGCCCAGGGCCTGGCCCTGGTCCAACCGCCCTCTGCATATTCAGTCACTCAGCTGAACGGATGCAGGATGGAGATGGTTTCAGAGATGTACGGATCACGGTGCTAAGAAAATGAAACCCAGCACCTTCGAACGGAAGCTTCAGCCAGGAGCAGAGGCCAGTCTGGAGAGAGGAGTGGGTATGAGGTGGGCTTGGGAGGTTAGGGAAGTACTGATTCTGAGGTTTTCGACAAAGGCCCTGCGGGTGCCCTGGAGCTGGCTAACCAGGCTTGTGTCCTGAGCCGTGGGGACGGTCTCATGATCTCTCATTGGCTCGATGACCCAGATAACCTTGGCAATTGTCTGCCGGCCCTGCGCCTCCCCAGGGGCCTGGCCGGGTGGTTCCGAGGCCCCTCCCGATGGTCCTCAAGCCTCCCTCTCTGAATCCCAAGGGTCTGTGATGCTGGCGCAGGGATTCCCTTCTTGGGGATTCCTGGGGCGCTTCCAGGCATCCCCACATCTCAGTTCTGCAGCATTTCTTACCTTGACGGCTTATTCCCCAGCTACCTCACTGGACAAAGAACTCTAAGCCAGAGTCCTCATGTCCCAGACCCCAGTCCCATCCAAGCCCTGGCCTTCAAGGGGGCAGGTCCTGACCACACAGCGGGTGCCCACACCCCTCAGTATAAAAGTCAGCAAATGCCAACTTCACACCCACGGGCACACAGGGGCCCTGGCCTGGAGCAACTGTGATGCCAAGAGGACATGTAATCCAAAGTCCAAGTCCTTTGTCCTCAACTGCCACTACCATCCCCTGGAGAAGCTCCACTATCTGCTCACACAGCTCCAGCTGGTGAAGGTTACCTAGCCACCAAGGCCAGCCGCAAACCCGCAGACCCGCAGAGAGCTCAGCACCCCGCCCCCCCCCCCCCACCCCGCCCTGGTTGTAAGTTGTTTCCTTGACCTGCAGGTTCACAGGGCAAATCCGACACCAACGGCAGTACTCTGTTCCTTGGTGACAGCTGCATGCCTGACAGCTGTCCTTCTGCACCAGCCAACCCCGGCCCCCGACCCCCAACGAAGCCCACCTGGGCTCCCTGCCACTCCTGAGAGTAGCCAGGTGCTTCCATGCGACCTGTGGACCCCACGATGGGAACTGTGCTTGACAGCTCCCTTCAAGCCCAGATGACGGGGATCCTTTTGACACGCATGGTGCACCCCTGAACAGCCCCCAGCCCCGGGGTTCAGGCCTCACCCACGTACCCATGAGCTGCATTGCTTCCCTGCTGTGGCTGCGCACCTGTCCCTTGAACGAATGGCAAGGGGGGGGGGCGGGCACACGTCCATCACCTTGGGTGAGTTTTCGTCCACCTGGGCACTGTGTGTGTCTATGTGCGCGCATGCGTGCACGCACGCCGCTTAAGCACAGACTCAGCAGAAAGCGCAAGTCCCCCAAACACAGCTGCCAGAGACACACCACAATCTTCAAACCCTGGCCCGTCACGCAGTTTTTCTTCCTCACCCCCACCCCCCACCCTGGGTGCAGCATGTCAGGTGACTATCACAGCTCAGGAAGCTTCCAGGAAGAGTGATTTCAGGAGAGAAACTGATCGCGGACCCTCTGAGCACAGTACTGACTATTCTAGGGGGAGGGGCTGCAGCTGGCATTCTGGAAAGAGCCTTTCCTGGAGGGACAGACCTTTGGAGACTTAGCCATCCCTGGCCCAACTCAGGCCAGCCTGACCCCCAGGCCCAGGAAGGAGGGGCTTCCATCCGGCGTCCAGGAGGCACCGCCCACGGGTCCACATCTGCACAGCAGCCTCCCCAGGACGAGGCCGGACACGGTCGGCTGGAGGGTCTTCACCTGGCCCATCTGCTCTGTCACCATCTCTAAACACAGCTGGCAAGACGGACCAGACAGACACACTCAGTGCCCGCCCTCCTGGAACCCCGGGGGCCCTGCCCCGCACGTGTGCAGGCAGACAATGGGATTGCCGAGCTGGAGCTGGACCTGACGCCCCTGAACTGCCAGCTGCCTGCGAAGCCTGTCAAGTTCAAGGAGCGGCAAGGCCTCACACAGCCGAGGAAGTGGGTAAAAGCCACCCGACAAACCACTCCGCCTGCCATTGTTGAGGGCAGCGTTTCTGTTGTCTGGGACCTGGATCCACCCTGCAGGCGCACACAGAGCCAAGGGCGCACACGTCCAACCCAAAGGCTGTGCCCACGTCCCTGGCCATGACGGCCCAGGCCTGCCTCTGGACCTGGCCTGGGGGCTGCGCCTGGGGGAGCATCACAGGGGTGTGCCTGTGAAAGGCACCTTGAGGGCACAGGCAGAAGAGCAGACACACGTACAAACTATCTCTGGTGCAGACAGTGCGGTTCGTTGGTGAAACCTCCAAATGGCAAAAGAGCAGAAATCCAACCAGCTGCTTGGGCTGGGCCTGGCTCAGCCCCAGGATGAGCGCGGACAGAGAAGCCCACCTCCCCACGGCGGGACCTGTTCACACCCCCAGAACCACTCAGAATCCCAATTCCAGGGTCTTCCAACAGCACACAGCCCAGCTTGGGGGGTGGGGTGAGGGGCTGGAGGTGGTACCTGGGGGTCGCAGGCGGCAGTGGCCGGGCGCCTGGGCTGCTGACAGCGCCCCCCCTTCCCCGCCATGTCCTGCCCTCCCCTGACTCCCAGGCATCCTCTAGCGCACAGGACCCTCATGTAGACTCATGTCCCCTAAACAATTTCCGATGCTCCCTATCTTTAGGGGGTCAGTGGCCTAGAGATGGAGGCTCTGGGGGGTGGGTGACAGCAAAGGTCCTCTCCTTCAGCTCTCACAGCCAAGCCCGGAGCTGGGATGCCAGACACCATCCCCGTCCCCACCCAGGGGCAACGCGTCCCCTCCCCAGAGACCCTGCCCCTTCAAGGCTGCCTGGGTCTGGGCTGAGCTGAGCACACAGACCCGGCTACTCCAGGCAGATGGACCCGGCCACCGGCTTCTTCAAGCCCTCAAACTGGGGAGCCCCGCTGACCGCAGCTCCCCACACTCGGGCCCCACCCGCGCCCCAACCCGCCCGCGTCTGGGATCGTCCCCGCGCCACCCCGGGCTCCCGGAGCGCCAGGCCGGGCCGGGCTCCCCAGCACCGGCCACAGTCGAGGTCCGCCAGGCTGCGCCCCAGTCCCGGGGGTCTGCGGACTCCGGCGCGGGGGGCCCCCGCAGCCCCCCGCAGCAGCCCCCCGCAGCAGCCCCCCGGCGGCCCGCGGGACGCGCCGGGCCCTCCCGCCCCGGCCCCTCCGGCCCGCTCCCCTCCCCCCACGCGGCCCCTCCCCGCCCCACCCCCGTCCTGCCCCGCCGCCCCCTCCCCGCCCGCCGCGCTCCTACCGTGAGAAGCGGGGCGCGCTGGGCCGGGCCGGGCCGGGCGCGCGGGGGCTCAGCTGGCGGCGCGGCCCGGCTGCAGGAAATGCCAGAAGACTGATCCAACCGCGGGAGCGGAGGGAGGGAGCGGAGGAGGGAGGAGAGGAGCCAGGGAGGAGGGCCGGAGGGCGCGGCGGCCGCAAAACCCGGGCGGGATCGGCGAGCGGAGCCGGCGCGCCCGGGACCCCAGTCCCTGCCCGGCCCGGCCCGGCCCGCCGCCGTCTCCCTGGCGCACGCTGGGGCTCCCGCGCACCGCGGCCCCCGGGGCTCCGGACGCTCCTCCGGAACGGGGTGCGGGGGTCAGCCTCCAGGGGTTAGGGGGCGGGAGGGCACGCCATCACAGATGTTTGCAGGCCTCCAGCCCACCCTAGCCAGAGTGGGGGGGGCCCCTCTCTTTCTGAGCCCAAGAAACTGTCCCCATTTCTCGCCCAGGCGGAAGCCACCAAAACACGAGGAAACCCAGAAACCCGAGACCTTTGTGCGTGTCCCACCTGTGAGCTTAGATGCACCCCTGCCTCACACCCATGTTTCTAACTGCACTTCTTTCTCAGTATTTTATTTATTTATTGTTTTGGCCAGGAGCCCACCTTCCTGCGGCTTTTCTCCTGTGTGTCCCCATCACCCCCAGAGACCTTTTAGACCCCTGAAGCCTTCCTGGATAGATCCACTTCCTAGATCCGCTAAACAACAGCAGATAGGAGCAGAGGCGGTAAGGGGTCTCCCTCAGCCCCTCACCTGCAGGGAGGGCTCCAGGACCTCGGTCTGCAGAGCCTGCAGGGGCCTTCCTGAGGCCGCTGTCCCCCAGGGACCGACCAGCTGGAACTGGGCCCACCCCCTTCCAGGCATCCCAGACCAGGTAGGGTGTGGGGACTTTTCCAAAAAGAATCTCTCGGTCACTCCCTTCCACGGGACGGACTGACCCTCAGCAGAGCTCCAGCACCTTACGTTGGGTGGAGACTGCCTCACAGGCAGCGCCTGAGTCTGGTGGTCATCGGAGTGCCCAGGGAGGCTCCCTCCAGCCCCGCTAGCTGGAGCAGGCTCAAAGAGAGTTCTTACCCCAGTCGGGTGGGTGGCCTGGACCAAGCTGCCCCCCAGCCTCAGCATCACGCCCAACCCATTGGGCCAGGAGGTGGTGCCCCCAGGGTATCAAAGCACCAGGGGTGAAGGGGTGGCCTGTGCTGCCTCGGAGGCGGCTCTGGGCGCACCCCCAGGACCGGTCCCCCCCCCCCCCCCCCAGTCACCTTGCGAGGCCTTTGGACGCAGAACTGCTCAGACAAGATACTCAGGGCCATGGCGGGACCCCTCCGCCTCTTCAGGGGAGAGTCTGCGTGGCACGGGGACCAAGGAGACAGGCCGGATGCTCTTTGAAGCCTCTGCACGGAGCTGGGTGCGGCTGCCGGCAGCCTGGCCAACGGCTGGTTGTCAGGGCCAATCCACAGGGAATTGAGGAAGAAAACAAAGCTGCTGTCCCCTGGGGCTGAGGTCTCAGGGGCCAAGTAGGGAACGTTTCCAGTCCCTGTTGATGCTGTTTGAAGCCAGCTTGAGGTTATGAAATGACACTGCTGAGGTCACAGGGACACATGGCCAAGTATAGGGATGGGGCAGGAAAGGCACAGAGATGGGCAGAGCCGGGTGCTGACAGTGACGGCTCCGAGGACGCACTGGGTGGGCTTCACCGTGCAGGAGCTGCCGGGGTTTGGGCCTCGGGCTCCTCACCTGTCAAGGGGGGCGGGGCCCCAAGAGCATCTCACCCCGCGGGCTGCCGTGAGTCCCCGGGGCGGGGAGACGGGCTCCCCATGTGAACCCAGGGGAGGAAGTGGCTGGTACCGTCTCTGACGGGCAGCCACTGGCTTCTCACTTGGTTCTGAATTTATGATAATTCAGAAAAGCTGTCTGAGAGGTAAGATTTTTTTTTAATTGCCTTTGCAAACACGGAGCACTTTACTTTCTCAGGCGGAATACAATTTAAGTTAAGACTATTTCCATCCAGGTCTGGAGAGCAGTGGTTCTCCACTGGGCGCGTTTGGCCTCCCCTCTCGGGGTGACATCGGGTGCTGTCTGGAGACATCCTTGGTTGTCACAGCTGGGGGTGCTACTGGCCTCCTGTGGGTGGAGGCCAGGGAGGCCGTTAAACACCCATCCACACGCAAGACGGTGGCCCTCATGGGGGAGGATCCAGCCCCAAGTGTCAGTAGTGCCGGGGCTGAGAAACCCTGCTCTAGAGTGGGTACACGCATCACCATGGGGGTCCCTCCCTAGTTCTGGGGGGTCTGTCCCTGGGGATTGCAGGAGCTCCACAGGTCCTGTTCATGGATTCCCCCACCCTGTCCCTGATTCCACACCAAGGGGTTCTAGATGTATGGACTCAAACCCTCCCCACAGCCCTGAAGGGCAGGTCCTGACAGGGTCCATTTTACAGACGGGGAAGCAGAGGCACAGAGCCAGAAGAAAGTCTCTGGGCTCTTGCCCCCAGCAGTCTGCTCCAGAGCAGTGCTCCGAGCCTCTGCACTCTGCCACCGCATTAATGAAGATCCACAGGTTCAGAGGTGAACCCCTGGGGGCCCCTGCCCCTTTGCTGCACTGCCTGCCTCACAGGGAAGGGTGGGTTAGCCAGAGCACGCTGGAACATGCCCGCCTTCTCAGAGAGGACCCCTCCTGGGTGGGCTGTGGCGGGCTCAGACCACTGCAGGGCCAGTGCTGGCTGGGCTGGTCCACTGCGGTGGGGGTCCTGAGGCAGGCAGGTGCCGGGTCCTCTCACACCTGCTGGGCTGGCGGGGGTAGTGGTGACTATTTCTCCCATTTCTCAGATTAGGAAACTGAGCCCCAAGTAAGGGGTGCAGCCGGATCTCTGACTCCTAGTTGGGCCCAGGGAGGCTGCAGGGCAGCCCAGGGGTTCGGCCATAGCAGGTGAGCCTGGGCCCGCTGTCCCCTGCGGGCCCAGGGGCAAATCCATCCCAATGGTGTGACTAGACTCTCAGGGCCAACTCCAGAACATCTTTGCTCTGAGATCCTCAGCGCCCGAGCTTCAGTGAGATAATTGCCTCTCGAGGGGTATGTGGTGGTCTCCAGAGCACAACAGCTAGTCCTAAAAACAACTGCGACACTTATCGATGGCTCGCCCTGTGCCAACACCGTGTGCCCACTTTCCACGCCTGCATGATTGCATCCCCTCCTCTTCCTGGAGGCGGGGGTCACCATTCCCCACCCCCTGGAGGTTAAGTGACCAGCTCCAGGCCAGGCTGCTGGGGAGTGGCCTAGGCAGGACTGAACCTGGAGCTGTAGCCAGGGTGCAGGAGGCCGGCTCTCCCTCCCTGTCCTCAGGGCTGGGCTGGGCGTGCAGGCAGAGCCTCCTCCAGCCCCGTCCCTGAGGCCTCAGCATCCCCGGACCTGTCCCTCCTCCTCTGCCCTGGGAGATGCTGTGTGGTGATGTCTTCATGGGCTGAGTCACCAAGCCAGGTGTGGGGGCTGAGCAGGGGCTGTTTTCTGTTCTTTCTCAGAGAAACCTGTGAAATTCAGCTGAAGAATCTCCCTTTAGAATTCTGAGTCACGTGGGCACTGGGCAGGGGCTTCCTGAGCAGGCTGGCTGCCTGCACAGCTCTCTCTGTCTCTGTCTCTGTCTCTGTCTCTGTCTGTCTCTTTGCCTCTCTGTCTCTCTCTGTGTGTCACACACATGCGCGCGCGCACACACACACACACACACACACACACACACACACACACACGTCCTCCAGAAGGTCATATCCAAACCCCTGATGCAGGCAGACCTGATGATAAATAAAGGTAAAAACATGGATTTTTCCCCCTCTTTTGGTCCTAGTACTTGTTCTCCTACCTGGAGGGACAGGAAGGTGTTAGTTACAGGACAAGCCCTCCAGGGACTCGGAGAGGCTGTGGGGAGCGCGTGATGCTGGATGCAATTGGACACGCCGATGTGTCCGCGCCCAGAACTCCCCGCAGACACGGAGGTGAAAGCTGGGCCAGCACACTCGGCCTCTGGCCCTCCTGCGTGGGGCGGTAGGCACTGCCATGTGGGGGCGACGTGCCTGGGGAATGCCCTGAGGGCCCATGAGGTGGACAGTGCCCGGAGAGCAGGGGCAGCTCGCTTGGTGTGGACAAAGAATGTCGCCTGCCATATCAGAGAACAAAGATGCTGCAGCCACTAAGCTGTCAGCCACTGCAGCCGCCCCGCCTGTGCACCCTGAGGGGACTCAGGATGGAGAAAAGCGGGACACTGGCCCTGTGCGGATGAGGTGCCCATCGAAGGCATGATTCCAGTGAGCCCCAGCTCTTGCATCTCCCCATACGTAGAAAAGTGCTAAATTCGTTACCTTGAGATGTCTGTTTTTTCTTTAATTAACAGTACTGTTGTGATGGTTCGACTACCTGATTTTAGTTGCAAAAACCCCTAAGTATCTTGGCTCCTCCTTACCTCTTCAGAGCAGTTGCTCAGAGCTGTCTGAGAGGCTGCCTCCTGGGCTTAAGTCCTCAGCAAGTTTACCAAATAAAACACAATTGTTGGGCTTCCCTGGTAGCACAGTGGTTAAGAATCTGCCTGCCAGTGCAGGGGACACGGGTTCGATGCCCTGGGCCGGGAAGATTCCACATGCCTCAGAGCAACTAAGCCCGTGCGCCACAACTAGTGAGCCTGGGCTCTAGAGCCTGTGAGCCACAGCTGATGAGCCCACGTGCTGCAACTACTGAAGCCTGTATGTCTAGAGCCCGTGCTCTGCAATAAGAGAAGCCACTGCAGTGAGAAGCCCACGTACCACAATGAAGAGTAGCCTCCGTTCACCACAACTAGAGAAAGCCTGTGCGCAGTAATGAAGACCCAACACAGCCAATAAATAAAAATTAAATAAATAAATTTAAAAACAAAACAAGATAACACAATTGTCTACTTTTAGGTGGTGCATCTTTTTCCAGTCGACACCGGCCCCTCTTTGCCCACTCCCTTCTTTGGCTCACTGACTCAGTCCTCTACTTTTGTGTGTCCCTGTCTCGAATTTGCCTTTCTTTTCTCTTAAAAGGATACAGTCATTGGATTTAGGGCCCACCAGGACAGTCCGGGGTTTCGTATGGAAGTCCTTGGCTTAATTATATCTGCAAAGACCCCATTTCCAAGTAAGGTCACACTCACAGGTACTGGGTTTGGTCACGGATATATCTTTGGGGGACACGATTCACCCACTGCAACGGGGACCCTCGGGCATCCTGCATCTGCTTTTCCCTTGAAAACCTGCAGTCTGCTCTGCTGAGCCAGACCAAAGTTTGTTGAACTTCTTCCCTGTTCTAAATGCTTTTGTTCTGAGTCTTTACTTGAGGACACAGCCTGGGGGTCCTGAAAGCTGTGGACTAGAGCTGATCTGGGTTCTACCCCTTCCTGTCTCTGAGCCCCAAGAGAGAAGTCTGTCTCCTGCCCTCAGTTACAGAGGATGGAAGGGTGGAGAGGGCTTCCCCCCACACCAAAGCTCTGAGACTTGGATGGGGTCTGGCTCTCCAACCAGCCTGTAGCATCCTGACATCCCAGGCCACAGGGTTTTGGCAAATCCACGCTGGGGCTGAGGGCTGGCTTTCTCCAGCCTGACTTTGGGAGGACCACGAGGACCCTGGCACATTCTCCCTTCCGGTGTCCGGGGAGGGCTTGGGGCTGCTGCCTGGTGCCACAGACACAGCGAGTGATTTAAAAAAAAAAAAAAAAAAAGTTCCACGGCAGGATCTGCCTTTGGGAACCAGCATGCAGGGCAGCCATGCTGCCCTTTCTTCTCAAGGTGTGGAACCTCGTCCTGGAGGGATGCACTAACGGATTCACAGGGCTGGATCTGGCAGTGGTCTCAGATCCTGCTCCCGCTCACCAGCCACTGCCGAGCAGCCCCTCTCTTGTGGCTGTGTTTGGTTAGCAGGCAGAACTTGGAGAAGCCCAGCAACATTACACAAAGGTGACCAAGAGCTGGAAGTGGGCAGGTCATCACGCAGGTCACATGGTGAGTCTGCACTGGAGCACGTGTGGGCTCCGGGGTGCCTCTGCCGCTTCTGCAGGAATATTGAGACACTGGAAGCTGAGAACCTCTCCACTCGACTTGGAAGATCTAGAGCAGCACTTCTCAAACTGTGAACTTAAAACCCTGCTGGGGTCGTGAGACCTTTTAAGCGTCCAAGACGTGAAAGCTACTGTTAACGCAATACTAGGATGCTATTTGCCTTTTTCACTTATATTTTTTCACAACTTAACAACAGAGTTTTCTGGAGGCTACAACGTGTGATATTGCAATAGATGGAATACAGAAGCAGATGTGAGAATCCAATTGGCTTCTGTTAAGCCAGACGTTAAAAAGACTCTCAAAAAAATGTAACACAATGCTACTCTTTTCACTAAATATTTTTGTTTTGGAATAGATAGTTGGTTTTCATAAATAGTGTGTTATTTGTGTTAACACATAACAAACTTATCATTATTCTTTTTAAAGGAATAAGTAAATAAATATTTTTGAAAACAGAGTAAATATTGATAGAGTAAGCTACAGAAACAAATAATCTTTGTGGTCCCCAATAATTTTTTTAATGGAAAGGATCCTGAGACTAAAAGTTTTAAAAATCATTGATGTAGAGGATGCCAGAAGGTGCAGTAAAAAGATTCCAGAAAGAGCTGGCACAGGAGTGGAGTCAGAACAGGGTGTGAATCTAGGCTTTGCCATCCTCAGCCATTCGCCTACTACTGTCATATCTTTATCACCATGGCCACCACCACCATCACCTCCATCGGCACCACCACCGTCACCATCACCTTCATCACTATCAGCTACACCACCACACCACGAATGCCACCGCTGTCACCATCACCAGCACCATCACTGTTGTCAGGACCACATCTATCTTTGGTTGAGCATCTACTATGTGTCAGATGCCACAGTAAGTGATCCATAGTCGTTACCTCCACTTGGCAGAGACCTCTATGAGGTAGGTATCACTATCCATATTTACAAGTGAAGAAACTGAGGCTTGTAAAAGTTAAAGTCACCTGGTAGAGCGGGCTCTGAACTCCAATCTATTTGGCTCCATGGACTGCCCGGAAGTTGCTTAAGCCTGCTTAGTCCCCACTAGTTAGTTGCTAGTTGGGAACATTGCTAATGATACTAGTTACTGTTACTGACCACCCACGAAACCCCAGGCATGGCGATAGGCACCTGTCCACGCTGCCTCAATCTGTTCAAGCACATAGAGCACATGTTGAAGTAACACCCATCTTAGTGCAGGTGAGCTGCATGTGGAAACATCACCCCGGTGTCAGCACAGGGGGCCACCAGGTGAATGCTTGCCCCCATCAGCACGGCCTCCCCGAGGGGGGTTGCTAGGACTGAGGGATTTTCAGGGGAGGGGATGGGGTGGTTGTGAGCCAGGCCCGTGCAGGAGATGGCAGAGATGGGCGTGGCCTCCACCACCACTCTGCTCTGTCCCTTGGACTCAGGCCATGCTCCCAGCAGGCTCCTCCATCCTTCCTCTCCCTCACTGAATATTGATGGAACATCTCTGAAGTGCTAAATCGTGTTCCAGAAGTGGGGAGAGCAAGGTTCCTGCCTACACGTGGCTCACAGACAAAGATGGGAAACAGAGGCATGAAGGCAGACCCTAGGAATGCACCCCCTGCTCTGACCCACGCTACGAAGGACAGGCAGTCATGCAAGGGGCTGTAGGAGGCACAGGATGTTGGGGGGTTCTTTGGAGAAGGTGGCTATGGAGGGATTTCTGAGAAAAGGACCTTTGAGTAGGAACCTATGTGGAGTGAAGGAGTGAACGCTGGCACCTCTGGGCTGAGCATCTTCCAGGCAGAAGAATAGCAGTCGCCCATGGTGTGGTCATATAATGGCCAGCGGTCTGTGTGCCGGGTGGCAGGGGTTGGGGGCTAGGGCAGAGAGAGAGAAGGGGTACCACGTGAGGCCACAGAGACTGGCAGAGACCCTTCATGCATGGCTTTCTGTGCCACGCATGGAGTGGAAACCACATTGCGGGACAGGGCGTAGGGGTTCTGAGAAGGGAATGTTAAGATCTTATTTTAAAAAAATGTCTCTGGATATAGAGGTTCAAGAATGGAGGCAGGGTGTCTTTTAGAAAGATTTTGTGTGGTCCAGGCTTACCTTAGGGTGGTAAAAAGGGAGGTTGGGAGAAGTGGGCAGATTCAGGTATGTTTTGAAAGTAAGAAAAACTGATATCCACCCAAGCCTAAGGCCTCAGGGGTGGGGAGGGAAAGTGTCTTAGCCAACTCAGGCTGCTCTAACAAAATACCACAGACGCAGTAGCTTCTAAACAAATTTATTTATCACAGTCCAGAGGCTAGAAGACTGAGATCAGGGTACCAGCATGGTCAGGTTTGAGTGAGGGCTCTCTTCCTGGGTTGCACACTTCTGCCTTCTCTGTAGCCTCACATGGCCGAGAGAGAGAGAGAGAGAGAGAGAGAGAGAGAGAGAGAGAGAGAGCACGCGCGAGCTCTCTGAGGTCTTTTTTTAATAAAGACACTGATCTCACTCATATGGGCTCCACCCTCAAGATCTAATCACCTCTCTTCCTCCTCTCTCTTCCTCCTAAAACCATCACATGGGGGTTAAGATTTCAACATATGCATTTGGGAGGACATAAACATTCAGTTCCTAAGAGATTTCCAAGCAAAGGCAGTTAAATCAGCAGGGGGCTGGGATAGGACTCAGGGGTCTAGCCGGCCCTGCCCCCAGCTAGATGACGTTGACCTTTTGGTGCCTTAGTCCCCCCCACCCCCACCTTGTCCTTAGATGTTAAGGCACCTCCCAGCTCTCAAGGGAGTACAGAGACTCCAGAGAGGTAGTAGATGGGAGACACATTTTCCTTTTTGAAACACATCATCTTCTGCAATGTAGTCAGACCATCCGTGTGACCCTTGGGGTCAGACATGAGATTTTTGAGGTCAGAGTTGACCTCCTCCCCAGTGGGTCTCCCCATACCTTGCTCAAGGTGGGTGCTTCACAGGTGAGTGAACTATAAACGCTCATGCATATAGATGCAGCAATCCTCAACAGACTATTAGCAAATCCAATCCAGCAACATATAAATAGGAAAACACATCACTGCTAACTGGAGTTTATTGCAGAAATGCAAGGCTACTTCAACATTTGAAAATCAGACAGTGTAATTTACCACAGCAACAGACCAAGGACGGAAGACCATATGATCATCTCAGTGGATGCAGGAAAAACATGTGACAAAATTCAACATTCATTCATGATAAAAACTCTAAGAAAATTAGTATTAGAAAGTTCCTCAACTTGATAAAGGGCATCTATGAAAACTCCACAGCTACCATCATACTTCATGGTGACAAACTCAATGCATCCCCCCTCAGATCTGGAACAAAGTAAAGATTTCCACACTATCTACTCCTATTCGACAGCAGGCTGAAGTCCTAGCCAGTGCAATAAGACAAGGAGAGGAAATAAAAGGTATACAGGTTGAGAAGGAAGAAATAAAATTGTTTTTGTTCACAAATGACACATTTCTCCATGTAGGAAATTCTAAAGAGTGGATAAGAAAATGGTAAGTGAGTTACAAGATGTCAGGATTCAAGGTCAAGATACAAAGATGAGTTGTATTTCTATGCATTAGCAATGAACACTTGGAAGTAAAATAAAATAAAAAAAAACAGTACTATAATACCATTAAAACACCAAATAATAGCATTATAACACCAAAATACAGGAAATACTTAAATTTAATGTAATAAAATATGCAAAAAATCTGCTGAAAACACAAAACACTGATCAAAGAAATAAAATAAGACTTAAGTAAATGGATAGACATACTATGTTTGTAACCGAAAGTGGGGTCTGGCTGCTTGCCGCTCAAAAGCCAGTAAAGAGGGTTTCCCTGGTGGCACAGTGGTTAAGAATCCACCTGCCAATGCAGGGGACACGGATTCAATCCCTGCTCCAGGAAGATCCCACATGCCATGGAACAACTAAGCCCATGTGCCACAGCTGTTGAGCCCGTGTGCTGCAACTACTGAAGCCCACATGCCTAGAGTCCGTGCTCCGCAACAAGAGAAGCCACAGCAACAGGGAGTCTGCGCACCACGACAAAGAGCAGCCCCCACTCGCTGCAACTAGAGAAAGCCCGCGTGCAGCAATGAAGACCCAACACAGCCAATAAATTAATTAATTAAAAAAAAGCCAATAAAGAGGAAAGGCTGGTGGAGGGGAAAGTTTGCTTTATTTTGGATGCCGGCAACCAGGGGGAGGGTGGACACCTGTCCAAAGGGCGACTCCACTCCCCTCCTCCCTCTGCCAACAATCAGGGGGCAAGAGCTTTTATAGGCAGAGGGAGGGGGCTACATGCAGAAACAGCACAGTCAGCTCTAACAGTCATCTTGAAACTTAACATGAGGTGGTCTTATCAACATCATCTTGATTAAGTACAGTTAATCTTCACTTCCGGGGTCACTTTGTTCCCATTCCCTTGAGGCTAATTCTCGGAATTGTGGCAGCTTATGTCCCGGCTACAGTCTGGTCATCATGTACTTAACTTCTTCCACCTGGTGGGGATTTCAGTATCTATAAGACAGCTCACAGGACACTTTCAGAATATGATCTATAGCCCTTGAGAAGAAACTAAAGGTCTTTAACTTTGCTCAATGACTAAACTATTATTATTTGGACTCCTTTGACTGTTTTCCTTGTTTCTGCATTTTCTCACTTTTCTGATTAAACTTATTCTTTAGCTAAAGTTTTTCCACAAACAAAAGGCAGGCTGAGGACATGGGGGGTGGAATGGGGCAAGGACCAGAGGGTCTTGTTCCGTTTCATGTACACAAGTTTGAACACTCAATATTGTTAAGATGTTTATTTGCCCCAGATTGATCAATAGATTTGATGCAATCTCAATCAAAATCTCAGCAGGATTTTTGGGTGTAGAAATTGACAAGCTGATTCTAAAATTTATATGCAAAGGCGAAGCAACTAGAATAGCCAAAACAATTTTGAAATAGAATAAAATCGGAGGATTCATACTACTTGATTTCAAGACTTACTCTCAAGTTACAGAAATGAAGATTGTACCGTTTTGGCAAAAGAATAGACACAGAGATCGATGCAACAGAACAGAGAGTCCAGAAACAGGCCCACACATACACTGTCAATTGATGTTTGACAAAGATGCAAAGGCAATTCAGTGGAGGAAAGATAATTTTTTTAAACAAATGGTGTTGGGGCAATTGGACGACCGTATGCAAACACACATACATACACACACACACCTTGACTCACCCTAAACAACAATGAACTCAAAGTGGATCATAGACCTATATGTAAAAACTAAAACTATAATACTACTAGAAAGAGCATAGGAGAAAATCTTTGTGACTTTGAATTAGGCATCGGTTTCTTAGATATAACAATCATGAGCAAAATCCCGGCCAGAATAAAATGATAGATTGGACTTCCTCAAAGTCAAAGCCTTCTCCTCTTTTCAAAGATACTGTTGGACCTCCCTGGTGGCGCAGTGGTTAAGAATCCGCCTGCTAATGCAATGCAGGGGACACATGTTCGATCCCTGCTCCAGGAAGATCCTACATGCTGCGGAGCAACTAAGCCCGTGCACCACAACTACTGAGCCCGAGAGCCTAGAGCCCACGAGCCGCAACTACTCAGCCTGGGTGCCACAACTACTGAAGCCTGCACGCCTAGAGCCTGTGCTCCACAACAAGAGAAGCCACTACACTGAGAAGCCCATGCACCGCAAAGAAGAGTAGCCCCTGGCTCATCACAGCCAGAGAAAGCCTGCGCAGCAACGAAGACCCGATGTAGTCAAATAAATAAATAAATAAATAAATAATTTTTAAAAAAGATATACAAATGGTGACTGAGCATGTGAAAAGATGCTCGGCACCGCTGGTCATTAGGCAAGTGCAAATCGAGACCTCACAAGAAGCCCTGGAATACCTGCTGCATTTAACCACCATGGCCACATCTTCACCCACTCACGTGCTCATTCGTTCCTTTTCTCGTGGGCTCTTTGTTCTATACACACTTAGGAGTCAGACCCAGCTGGGTCCTCAAGGTGCTCTTAGGCTGGGGGAGGTGGGAAAAAAAGATGTCACAAATGCCCACAGTGATGGCTGACTTTACATGTCAGCTTGACTGGGCTAAGAGCTGCTTGGATGCCTGGATGCACGTAGGTGGGTATGTGGTGTAAGACATGACCTCTGGGTGTGCCTGGTAGGTGTTTCTGGAAGTCTTTAGCATTTGACTCCACACACTGAGTGAAGGTCACCCTCACCGATGTGGGCGGGCATCTTTCATTCCATCGGGGCTGAATGAAACACAAAGGCCACAGAGGGGTGGAGTCATTCTCTTCTGGAGCTGGGGTGTCCGTCTTCTGCCCTCGGACACTGGACCTCCTCATTCTCGGGCCTTCAGCCTCTGGCTGAATTGCATCACCGAGATGGACGATGCAGGACTCGGCCTCTCTGACCATGTGAACCGATTCCTGCACTCAGTCTCCTCTTGCGCGGATTTCCACACACCCCACTGTTTCTGCTTCTCTGGAGAACCCACAACACAGCAAGGGTGCGGGTGGGCCTGGAGGGGAACCAGCAGGGCCTTCCTGTGGGGCGAGGGGGAAGGGCTCCCTGGGAGGCGGTCACCCAGAGCCGAGTGCCTCCGTGCGAGGATCTCAGGTCTTGGTGTGGGTGGGGGGTCCGACAGGGAGGTCCTCAGCAAGGTCCTTTGGGGGCACAGGGAGGAGACCGGGAGCCTGCCTGGGCCCTGTCACCGGCCTCCCTGAATCTGATTCTGGTGACACCCTGTGCGTCTGCTGTGGCCTCCTCGGCTGCCGTCTGTCCGATCAATTGCTTTTAGCTCCCGGGGGTACGCGGTTCTGTCCTGTTACTGGGCAAGAGCTGCTGGCCCAGGCAGTGCCACTCATCCTGGTGGGGGTGGGGTGGGGTGGGCTGTGAAATTCAGTTAAAGTGCTGACTACCCCTGGCCCAGGGGAACATGAGGGCACAGCCTGAAACCCCCAGTTAGTTCAGTTCCCGGAGGCACTGTGACCCCAGCATCCAAGCCCAGCTGCCGGGGTCTCTCTCCTGCATCCCCTTCCCCACAGAGGCGCGGGTGACAGGTGCCCCACTGCTGCCAAGAGCTGGTGAGTGGTTGAGTCTACGGGAGTGACACAGCCTGGGAGGCAGGAAGGACAGACCATTTACAGACGGCATCCTGTGTGGTGAAATGCAGTTTTTGGAGTAGAGGGCAATTCTATAACGTAATGGGCAAATCACACAAAATTAGCTCATCTGCTACATTAGTGGTTGACAACTGTGGATGTATTCAGAAAAAAATAAAGAGAGATCTGGTAGATAACTAATAAGGACCTACTGTATAGCACAGGAAATTCTACTCAATACTACGTAATGACCTATATGGGAAAAGAATCTGAAAGAGTGGGTATATGTATATATATAACGGATTCACTTTGCTGTACACCCGAATCTAACACAACATTGTAAGTCACCTATACTCCAATAAAAATTAATCAAAAAAAAAAAAAAAGAGAGGGCTGGGCTTGGCCAGGTGGGCAGATTGGGGGTGTGCTGCCTTATTTTAACCACAAGAGCTCCAATTTTATTTGCTGTAAGTATTGGAAAATTTCCACACCTTGGGAAAGTGTGATGAGGCCCTAGGTTCTATTATGGGCATCTGTGATCAATGTTGGGGGCAGTATTGGGGGTCCTTGTGCACCCACCTTGGTAAATATTTGCACAAGGGCAGAGAGCTGGTGGGGCAGCTGTGTCCACCCACCGGCCTGGCTTTCTCAGAAGGGCTGATGCCCTGTGGTTACCAGACATGCTCCCGTGTGGAGCTGTGGAGATGCGGCCTTGGTTAGAAGGATGTGGGGACCCCAGCACAGAGCCACGGGATGCAGATTCCAGGGTCCCTGGGGAGACCCACCGGTTTCTGGAGGGGACCAGGGTGTCAGTATCCTATGCCTATTCAACCTAAGATCCAGGGCTCCAGAGGGCAGCTGACCAGAAAGGGAAGGTTCTGGAAGGAAGTGCCATGTGGGGGGGTGGCTCTGAGAGAGGAAGGGAATGGGTAGAGCTGTTCGGGAACTGGCAGCTCCTAGAATGAAGCCAAGGGGTGTGAGCGTGGAGCTACACGTCAGGGCTGGTTTGCAAGGGAGCCAAGAACGTTCAGGAAAAAAGAATTAAACAACCGGAAGGGCATGTCCCTCAGCCCGGCGTGCGCCTGGAGCCCTCCCTCCACAGGGTCATGCAATTCCCAGCCTGCAACGCTTCTACTAGTAAGCCCACTCCTCCTTTAGCTCCAGCCTCGCCTCCTCCTGGAAGCCCTCCTGGACTCCTTCCCCAAGCCTCCTGAAGCTGTTCGGATATGGCCATGAGCCCCAGGGAGGCAGCTGCCTCTCTGTCTGGGTTTGTCTGTCTGGGTCCGAAGGGCTCAGTGTCCAGCAGACATGGGAAGAGCAGAGGACACCCCAGTGTCTTTAGGGGTTTTGCCCTCCTGCTCTGGTTGGGGAGGTTTTGTTCCGTTTGTCCACGCCTGTTGTGTAAATATGAATCTGCTGTCTGTGGGTGGGTGGGCACCAGCGTCCACGTGCACAGGGATCACGTGCGGGGGTGGTGGTGGGAGGACCTCCGCATCACTCCTGCACCTGGCCCCCCTCTGGGTCTCACCTCCTCCCCTGGGGACCTGGCTCAGCCTGGAGCTTGGCAGCCAGTGGGGTCTTTGGACCTTGGGGAAGGGGGCGAGAGAAGGTGGGATGCGGCAGGGTGGCGGCTGGCGTGAGGACTGACCCGGCTGCTCCCTAGACAGCCCCCAATCCCCATGGTTGCTTCTGCCTCCTCCTTATTTTCAGCCTGTTTTCCAAGTAGGGTCATCGGCCTCCTGTGCTCTGGGATGCACCACCCCCCTCCTTCCATAAAGCCCCTTCTCTTAACAGCCTCAGCCCCTTCTACAAGCACAGCCCACACCACCCCTCCTCCAAGGGGCAGGGGGAGAGGGCCTCCCTCCCACCCCCAGGGATTCCTTTTTAATTGGTGGTGGGGCAGGCAGGGTCCAGCGCCCCAGGTGAGCCAACGCACAGAGGGGCGGAGAATTTGCAAGGGTGGATTGGGTCCCTTGGGGCAGCCCCCAACCCCCAGACATGGCCGACAGGCCCCCAGTGACTCAGCTCACGTGGGCGCCTCTGCTGAGCCGGGCTGCAGGCCCAGGGAACCGAGCGCTGGACGCTCAGATTCTGGGGTGAGACGTCTGCCCCACCCCCGAAGGGTTGGGGTCTCGGAATGGAAGAAGCAGGGGGTGGGGGTGGGGGGGTGGAGGTCGGGGGTGGGGGTGGGGGATGGCCCGGCTGCTGTCGTTTCACAGAAGCAGGAAGTCCAGTGGGTGAGGGCAAGTGGCCCTCGACCTCAACACACACACCAGCTCCTGCCTCTCTATCGGATAAATAGGTCACTGGGAGTAAAGCACTGAGTGGTAACCTTTCCCACCCCGACCCCTGGGGGGCTGCTGGGATTTCAGCTCCAGACCCAACGTGGGAGGAATTCAGGGAGGAGTCAGGGGACCCACTGGAGGTCTGTTGCCCCAGAAAGTCACTGCCCTGGAATTGCTGGGGCCGCACGAACAAGGAAGCATGGCAGGGGCCCAGACTCAGCAATTGGAGGGCGGCCCCCAGGCCTGTGGCCAGCTCCACCCTTTCCCACCCATCCATGTGCTCTTTCCAGCCCTCTGGCTTTTTCCAGCCACGGTAGATCTGTAGGGGCCCTTGGTGAGAGCCTTCCTGACAAACAGGAGGCTGAAGGAAAGGAGGGCGGAGGTACCCTGCCCTCCCCCCACCCAAGGTTAGGCTCCAAGCTCCTGGTGAGCAAGGTGGGTGGCCTGAAGGCAACCCTCCCACAGGGCACCTCCACCCCAGCCCCAGGTGCAGGGCCAGGGGCCCCATGTGTCTGTGAGGACCAGGGTGGCCCAGGCCCCTGAGACAGGAGCATAGGGAATGCTTAGGGTGGCACCAGGGGCCCAGCTTGGCGGCCATGCCAGGTACTCCTGGTCCCATGGTGGGCAGGGTCGGGATGGACTTTCTTCTTTCTGCAGAGCCAGCCAGCTGGGCTTTTGCTGCTTTCTGGGGCTCTCTTGCAGGGTATACCCCTCACCTTGAGAGCCCTCCTGAAATCCAGGATGGGGCTCCCTGTTTATGCTTAATGGCCTCTGGATATCCACTGCTCTGATTCCTAGTCTGCTGTGAACTGGTCCTAAGAGCATGCCCTCCTAATTCATACTAGGGTGTGAATGATTGCTGGTGGCTTATCTCAAGTCTCTCATTAAGAAGCTCTGCATTCTTACTAGGAAACAAAAGCTGAATCATTTCGATCCAAAAGGAATGTGTGATTGCCATCTCCTCCCACAAAGCATAGCTGTTGAGAGAGGGGGTGGAGAAAGGCAGGGATGATTCATGGAAAGATCTCTTCGAAACTTCAGTCTAGTAGACAATGCAGCAGGTTGTTCAGCCGTTCTGAGACTCAGCCTCCCCCATCTGTAGAGATTTCAATCACACCCTCTCGTCCAGGTCTTTAGGAGGGTGGAGTGGGGGAATGCTGTGCCTGGCATGCAGGAGGCGTCCCACTAATGCTCCGTTAGTCCCAGTGGTCAGGATGGGGGAGAGTGCCAGTGCTGGTCCTTCACAGTGATCCTCACAAACTCACTGAGCTGCCCCAGCTCCCCATCCACGGGCGGCCACAGTGTGGATGTGGTAGCCTCTGGCTCCAGCCGGGGCAGCTCGGGTCTCAGCTCTCCCCCTACCTGTCCTCCTGCCTGTTCTCCTCTTCCCTGTGCCGGCACCAAAAAGATGTGCGTGCCACAAAACCCTTGCCCCACAGTGACCCTTGCTGAGAGAAAGGAAGATGCCCTGGGGAGAGAGGGAAGCAGGAAAAACTCAGGGCACGTCCCCTGGGGCAGGAGCAAGGCAGGCTGGTCCTGCCTGGCTGTCCAAGGCCACGGTGGCCTGAGGCTGGACCACCCAGAGACTTTTCAAAGTGCTCAAGTCTTCTGGTTTCGTTACAACCAGCGGGAAGTCTCCCTGTGGGCAGTGGTCTGGGTGTGGCAGAGGGGAGCCCCACTGAAAGACCAGGAGGCACCTAATACCTGCTGGCTAGCTCACCTGCAGGAAGCAGCAGCCCGGGACACCAGGTGGAGATCAGGTGATGTGTCTACAAGCCACCCGACCAGACGACAGAGATCGCCAGCAAACCGGCAAACCACCGGCAGCTGGGGGAGGGGCCTACACCAGCTTCTCCCTCCCAGCCCCTAGGAGGAACCAACCCTACAGATGCCTTGGTCTTGGACTTCTGGCCTCCAGACAGTGAGAGGGTAGATGTTTATTGTTTAAGCTCGGCCAGGGCAGCCCCAGAAAACTAGCATACACCCAACATGCAGGTGGGCAGATCGAGGCATCCCAGGGCTCTCAGCTGGAGAGCAGGCGTCTCAAGGGCACGGATGCCGGTGGCACAGGAGTGACTCTGGCTTTTGACCGCACGGCCTGTGATTGGCCAAACAGAAGGAGGCCGAAGGGGAATCGTCTCAGGTGCAGGAGGAAAGGGGTGGGGGCTTATGGGGATCTGGAGGCCTTGGGGGCCCCCAACCTTCCCCAGGGAGGCCTCCTGACAGCCTCCTGTTTGGCCCGCCTTCCAATTCCCTCCAGCTCTCTGTGGTTTTGCTGGTTTTCCATCTTTTTCTTCTTTTTTTTTTAATACTTATTTATTTGGCTGCGTTGGGTCTTAGTTGCAGCATGCGGGATCTTTGTTGTGGCGTGTGGGACCTTCTGTTGCAGCGCGCACACATCTCTCTAGTTGTGGCACACTGGCTAAGTAGTTGCAGCACGTGGGCTCAGGAGTTGTGGCACACGGGCTTAGTTGCCTCACGACATGTGGGATCTTAGGTCCCTGACCGGGGATCAAACCCACGTCCCCTGAATTGGAAGGCAGATTTTTAACCACTGGACCACCAGGAAAGTCCCGCTGGTGTTCCATCTTGAGGGGGGGCCCTCCAGGCTGGCGTGGTGCCCATGTTGTTCTCCAGTCCTCCTCCCACTGCCTCGTGGTGTGGCCGCAAAGGCCAGTCAACCACATATTCAGTGTGGCACGCGAGGGAAGCCCTTGGCTGGGGCCCCCAATGGTGATGTGCTGCCCTGGCCTGGTGGAGATTCCCAACACCCACCCCTGCTTGAGAAGGGGAGGGGGCTGGCTTCCCAGGATTGGGGGTACGTTCCACACCTTGTGTCCGGTGCCCTTGGGGCATTGCAGGGAACCCCGGCAGGGCAGAGGAAAATGAGCGAGTCTTTGCAGGAAGAGAAGGAGGAGACAGGTCCCACTGGCTGGGTGGGGTGAGCTGTGATTTAAAGCAGCTGACAGGCCCCATCTGTGCCAGGAGGCTGCCTGACCTGCTTTCTCCTTCACCTGACAAGGACGGCTAAGAGCAGGCCTGTGGCTGCCGTGGCTGCAGGGCACAGGCGCCAGAGGTGGGGGCGGCCCCCGGCCCCCCCAGGGGCATGAGGACCGTCAGACCCGCAGGGGAATGGCCAGTCTGCTGGCTTTCCTCCTCCTTGGAGGGGCCTCTGGGAGCCCTGCCTGCTCTGTAGGTGGGCTGCTGGGCGGTGGCCTGGCAGTCGGTCAGTCTACCAAGCTGTGTCATTGGCAGGCTGTCATTACCATGGACAATGTCATTACCAGGCTGCCCTGATGGACCTTGGGAACCCCGTGGTGAGCAAAACAGAGGGTCCCGCCTTCCAGGTGCCAGCTGCGCGGAGAGACAGTGAACACGCAGATGGGAGGGGAGCTCATCGAAGGGCACGTCTGCCCGGAGACCCTCACTCAGCGGCCCTCTCCCTGCTCGCTCCCAAACTTCAGGGGCAGCAGCTGCTGCAGCTGTGCTTCTCCTGACCCCCGTGGACCCCCGGGGATCTGGCCCAGGAAGGGGGTCTCTCCCTGCGTCAGACCCTGGGGGTGCTTGGCCAGCGCCTCACTGTGTAGCCTCACATTGGGTCTGAGATGGGGGAGAGGGGAAGGCCCTGAGTGCCCCCTCCTGTGGCAGGAATGATGCCCCCTCCAGGGCCTGGCCCCTCCCCTGCTCCCCAGGCCCCCTCTCCTGCTCCGATGCTGGCCCCCCGGGTCCCCTCATGCATGTGCCAATGGTCCTGGCTCGGGTGCCTGCTTATCTGGGATGCAGCCCTCCTCTCCCTGAAAGGATGATTCCCTGCAGCCAGACCGCTTGGGGGCAACCTCAGCTCCGCCACTTACTAGCTATTTGATCTTGAACATTACTGAACCTCTGGGGTGGGCAGAATTGCAGAATGACCCAAAGCCCCCTCCCCATAATATCCTGCCCTCGAGCGTGGGTGGCACCTGTGACTATGAGAGAGGTCGTACTGTGATGACATCATGTGACCTGGCAATGGGGATCTTTGTGGACATCACTGAGGCCCCTGTTCAGTTGACTTTGGTTAATCAAATGGGGGATGGAGTGGGGAGGGTCTGGCTACTGGGTCCGGAGGCCAGAGACTGAGGAGGCTGGGGCAGGAGGGAGGCTTCGGTGGCCGGATTGAAGATGGAGGAGGCCATGTGGTAGGAAACTCGGATGGCCCTGCTGATGGTCAGCTCGGAAATGCAGACGTCAGGCCTACAGCTGCAAGGAACTGGGCTCAGCCAATGGCCTGAATAAGCATGGACGAGAGCTCTTCCCCAGGGGCTGCAGAAGGAACCGGCCGGCAGGTGCCCTGATTTCTGTCTGTGAGGCCCTGAGCAAGGCCCCAGATAAGCCTGGACTGCTGGCTACAGGATTTAATGGGGGGGGGGGGGGCAGGGAGGAGGGCACTTTAAGCTGCTAAGTTTGTGGCAATTTGTTATGCAGCACTAGCTGACTAATACAACCTCCCATGCCTCAGTTTCCCTGGCTAGACAGGGTCGTCACAGTCCTCACTCACAGGTGGGGGTAGGGATTAAGGGAGCGAGAACAGGAAGCCCATAGGAGAGTCATACTCAGGAAGTGGGGGTCGGTGGGGGGGAGCTTTGTTGATCACAGCACCCTGCACTAGCTCACAATGCCTTCCTTGCCCTGGGCCTGGTGGTGGCTGTGGAACCTGCACACTTCATCAGTCCATTAAAAATTGGCTTTGAGTCTTTCTCCTCCAGGCCTATGGCTGGGGTGGGGGTGGGGGTGTCCAGCTCTTCCTGTATCTCTTGGGCCCCCAAGGAGGTTTTACACAGAGTGATGCCGTGCATGTTTGGTGAAGATATGCATGGCTGGAGAGATGAGATGTTTGTCAGAGAAGGGATAGGGTCCCTTGTGGGGTCTGGTGTGCCCCGTGCACTAATGCTTGGCCTGAGCCCAATGAGGACAGTGCAGATCTACAATGGCTCCATTACTGAGGTGGGGGCTCCTTCCCCGGCACACGAGCTGCCCTCCCTCTGAGCCGCCCGGTCCTCAGGGCCCTGACAGGCCTGGGGAAGGAGCCAAGAGGACGTGGGTCCAGGAAGGGGCTGAGAGCTGGGAGCCGTGGGCTCCCGGGGTAGGCAGGGGTCTGGAGGACAGACGAATATGTGACAAGGACAAACTACGGGCCAGCTGAGGACTGCCGGCCAGAGAACGCTGGCTCCTGACTCAGCCAGCCAGCTGAGATGTGAAATTTGCCAGCTGCAAATGAAGGCCCAGAAGGGCTTCAGGACACACCTGGGTCACCCTGGCCCCAGGCACCGAGCGGGCTCCTCTGTCTGGCAGGCTCTGGGGCATTGTTGTCCCTGCCCAGGCTCCCCCAGGGGAGTGTCAGGAGGGCGACCTTGGTGCGGGATATGAAGTGATTCGGGACATTGCACACAGATCGTGCAGGCCCAGGGACCTGTGTGGGACCTGGGGGCCCCATGAGGGCTCCTTGGGAAGAAAGGCAGGAGCCCAGCCAGGGGAGCTTGGTGTGGCCGCCCAGCCCCCCTCGTTGCCCCATCCCCCAATAGCCCTGCTCCCCCCTGTCCTGCACACACCAGCCCAACTGCACCCCCAAAGTATCTGATAGGCAGTCAACACCCTCTCCCAGCTCCCGCCAGCTCCCAGGCCTCCCACTCCCACCCCATCACCTCGGGTTTTCCTTTAGGAAAAGAAGATCTTTCACCAATAATCAATCACCAGCCAGTGGCTTCAGCCAAATGTCTGCATTTGGGGCATCTCTTGTGGCTCTGCGGGTCCTCCTTGCACGGAGATGCCCAGCATGTGGGGGGCCCTGGGGGAGCCAGGAGGGACCCGCCCAGCTGCAGCCCCTGCCTCAGGCACCCCCCCACCCTCACCCCTCACCCCAAGCTGTGTGCTCAGCGTCTCCCAGCCCTTCCCTGGCTGTGAGGGGAGAGCTTGAGTAGTGAATGTTTTGATAGATTGCTTGGCCCAATTAATATTCCTCTCTTCACCTCCTCTGCCACCTGGTGAGGAGTCAGCCAGAGGAGGCAGGAATGTCGAGGAACTGGTTGCCGAGGCCCCCGGGGGCAGCAGGTGGCATCCAGCCTCCAGGACCAGCAGACAGCATCTCCTGGGAGGGTGCCACCCAGCCCAGGGCTCCTTGGGGGGCAACGAGGTGCTGAGCAACGCTGCCATCCTCTAGCTGCAGGGGTTGAGGGCTGGTCTGTGGGAGGTCTGGATGCCTCCCCTGCTGGCCTGGGGGTGGGTCTTACCTGCCCAGGGTGGGGGAGGTGGGGGAGGCGAGGCTCAGACCCAGAGATGTCTGCTGCAGGGCCTGGGGTTCCCATCCCATGGGGACAGCCCTCCTGGGGGCAGACCCCAGCAGGAAAGACGCCAGAAGGGCTCTGTGTTTACTGAACTCTGCTGGGGACCCCCCACTCCTATCCCCTGTGCCCCGAGCCAGCCTTGTGAGCGCAGCCTTTCAAGAGGTACCTACTTATTTGAGACTTCAAATAAATTTATTGGCTTTCAAAGATGAGTAGAAAACTGCAACACCAAATTTAATGAGTCTTCAATTAAATTTCTGGTGGCAACGACCAATACACCTGCAGCCTCGTGTCACGCCGTGCCAGCCACCCCATACCCAGGAGCTCATTTAATTCTCAGAAAAGCGGCGGCGAGGCGGGCTTTGTTAATATCACAGCTGGGGAGAGTGAGGCAGACCCTTGCGCAGGGACACGCAGCTGGGGAGAACCAGGGGCTTGAACCCAGGAGCCGTGAACATCACCTTCGCCCCACCGCACCTCCGCACAGGCCCATGTGGTCAGCTAGCCCGGTCTAACTCTGCTCTTTGTTCAGCCCCAGGGCTCTCCCCAGGGTCCTGAGCTGGCGGCTCCTGCCCCCGCTACACCGCCAGAGCCTTCCTCACCCATGTTCTGGAACAACATGCCCAGGGCTGCAGCCTCGTTATGTAAATGCTGGAGGAGAGAATACAGTGGTGGTCGGGCCTCTCCTGGCCTTGGACCCCCATGGGGTGAAGGTGCTGACCTTCGCAGCCACCTGGTGCACACAGGCCAGGGACTGGGGAAGCCAAGCCCTGTGGACCTGACTTCTGCTCCCTGGACCCCTGTCTGCACTCAAAGTTGCATTCAAGTCCTCCATCACTACCCTGAGTACCTCTCAGCTTTGTCCTCTATTCTGCCAATGCAATGGTCAGAAATTCAGAGATACCCCTCTTCAAGTCTGGTTTTTAAACAACAATTTGCTGTGGGCACAGAAGCCAGAAGTCCGAGGCCCTGACGGGACAGAGGATTCTTCAGAAGTGACCATGCAGGGCAGCAGTCCCTTGCAAGACTCAATGGTCCTGCTCTGTCCGGCTTCTCCTCCAGGAGGCGCTGGCCGGAGCCGCCCGTAGGAGGCACACACGCGCCCAGGTGTCGGTGCAATGCAGCACTGCCTGCTGCGCCCTGGGACCTGCCTGAGCTCCCACTGGGGAGCATGGCTGCGGGTGGGGGGCAGAGCCAGCCCCCACCTGGCCGGTGTGTCAGTCCTCAGGGGACTTGGAGGAAATGAGCAGAAAACTGGTGCTCTCTGCCACCTGCTGCTCTCCAGACCCCTCCCCACACGGCTCCAGACCCCTCCTCCAGCATCCAAGGCAGCATTTGCCCTTCCCCTGGGGCCCCGCTGAGCCCCCTCCCCAGGTGGGCACTCACCGTGCAGCAGGGCATGAGGGTGTGGGCTTGCTCCCTCCTCCAGGCTGCTCCTCCGAAGTCTCTGTGCCCCCCCTGTGCTGTGCTGAGCAGATTTGAGGGACCCTGGCCACGCCCAGCCCAGGCTCCTCTTGGCGGAGACTCTGTAGCTCCGGAGTGGGCAGAGTCGCAAAGGGAGTGTCCGAGTGGTGGCCGGAATGGGTGTTGCTGACAGGTGTTGCGGGCTGTGCAGCGAGAGCTAGGGGATCACTGTGGGGATTGGTGCCTCCCAGGGGGTGCAGAGGGGACCGGCCTGTGCGCACTTCTCTGGAGCCTGCAGCTGTCCCCTCCAGCCCCGAGCTGCCACCAGCAGGACCAGCTGCTGCAGCCGCCTCCTGGTGCCAGGCAGATCTGGTTCTAGCTGCGGCTGCGGTCCAAGGTGCAGGCTGGAGTGTTACCTAACATCCCTAGGCGGCCGCGCCTCCTTGTTGGCAGGTTTGCTTAGGGATTACAGAGGGAAACAGAGGGTCATCGTTAAACACCAAAAGAGCCTCCTGACTGGGCACCCCCATGTCCTCCATGGCCTCTTCCTCCAGGGAGAGGTGGGGCAGAGCCTGAGGCACAGAGAGGGTGAGCAACAGCCTAGGGTCACACAGCAAGTTAGGGGCACAAGGAATTCAACCCCGTCTTCCTGTGTTCTAGTGTCATCCTCCATCCCCTTGGGTATCCAGCTCCCTCCCAGTGCCCAGCCCAGCCCAGTCCTGCTCACCCCTCTCCTGCCCAGTTCTGCCCAACAGAATGCCCACAGCACTGCAGGAGCAACAGCTGACAAGCCTGTTTTTGGAAGCTGGGTTGGGAGAGCTGTGGGTCCCCAATATACAGGTGACTCCTGAGGGGGCTGGGAAGAGGGTAGTGGATGCAGGTGACCCCTGGGGGGGCTGCGGGGAGGGCAGTGGGACAGACACTGGGATGTGTCTGCAATGCCTCCCTGACCCTCGGCTGGTCTCTGCCATCTGGATGCCAGCCTCTCGTTAACATACGGTGGTGATGGTGATGGTGGTGGTGGTGGTGGTGGTGGTGGTGGTGGTGATGACATATAAAACAATAGAAAGGAATGCTGTGCCAGGCCCCTGGCATGAGGTGCCTTCTCTGACCCTGGGCTCTCCTGGAGACCTAGTGGATCTCCCACTTCTTCTCAGCCTGGTGGTGGGGGCCATATGTAACCTCGCAGACCTGCTCTCTCCACTTGATGTTCTCTGGCCAGCCCTGGTCCCTGCCCAGCCCTGGGAGCCGATCTTCACTCTGCTGTTTCCCTCTGTAATTTGGCAAGTCAGTTTATCCCACTTTACCCGCAAAGCATGATACTAACGGTGGAATTTCAGACCCTGTGGGGAATTTCAGACCTGTCTTCAAATCTGCTCTGGAAAGGGTGCCCTGTGAGGGTCTGGCTCTCACACAGGTGCTGAGAGGCCTCCTGCTGAGAGGCCAACAGGAGTAAGTCTGCCAAGTGGCCTTGCTGGCTGCACGGGGACCTCCCACCTGTCTACTCCCGGCTCCCTGGTCTCTCTGGTGAGACAGGGCCTGGCTCCCCGTGGAAAGCCGCGGAATGTCCTTCATCAGCATCTCTGGCCTCCCCTCCACCTGCCGCCCCCTTGCTGGAGGGCACGCACACTTGTCTGCAGGGCACGGGGGAAGTCATCTCTTACAGGCCTGCGCTGGCCCCATTTGCAGGTCCCGTGGTGCTGAGACACGAGGGTCCTCAGCGCGGCTCCCAGGGCCTGGGCACCAGTGTCGTGGATGTGTCCACACACCTGTCAGAGGAGGCCCAGTCCTGTTGTGGCCCAGGTGGGGGACTGGAGTCAGCCCCACTTTGCCTGGAACTCTGTCTCTCCATCAGCAGCGTGAAGGGGTCCCATCTGGTGTGGGGTGGGGGGGGCGGGGGGGAATCTTACCCTTGTAGGGGATTCAGTGCCACACAGGTTTTTTGTGTATTATATACAAAAGAACGTTCATCCTATCCACAAAGAAACAAGCTGTCTCCTCTTCAATCTAGGAACAACAGTGGGATGCTGTGGCATGGCCTGGTCTCAGGGTGACAGTGGAGAAGGGCCCTCGGGGGTTGTGAGGCACTTCTGCAGGAGGCCGGCCCCTTCCCACCTTTCCTTTGTGGGCAGGAGGCAATGGGGGTGAGGTTTGCTAGCCTCTGACAATCAGGACAGGCCAGAAATCTGGATTTTGATGTGAAATTTCCCAACTGTTAAGTGCTGGCAACTAATTAAGATTTAACCCCTGTGAATGGCAGCAAAGGTGCCTGACCTCAGGCTCGTGGGTCCCCAGAGGCTGACCTCTGGCCCAGGGATGACTGCTGAGGGCCTGCCCTGTGTGGTGTCTGATGAGCTCTTGGGCCGAGCAGGGTCCCTGACTCCCACTAGAGGTGCTGGGTGTCTTGAGGCTGTGAAGCATCCTTGTTGGCAGCTCCAAACAGTGATCTTGGTCTCTTCTCGAAGCCCCTGCCTTGGCTCCTGGGGCTGCTGGAGGGTGACCATGCAGACAGCCGGGCCCCCAAAAGCCCTGGCTGGCAAAGGCCGGCTGGCAGGT